>NW_026575024.1:8440335-8962835 GCF_905146905.1 Nyctereutes procyonoides | reverse complement strand
GAAGTACTTTATGCAGAATCAAACAGCTAGTAAGTGATAGAATCAGGAGTCATCCTGAGCTTCTAACCTCTGCTTTCAGCTGCACTATGTGAAACCTGGTTCTAGCTGAACTATTTAGCATTCCACACCATTGACATTGGAGAAGATGGCTAGATGTTTTGCCCTCTGCCCTCATCCTTTCCAGAGGAGAAATGGCAACCTAGAGGAACAGGAAGTGAAGGGCGTAGGGTCTCATGGCTGCCATCCCTCATCAACAGACTCGTGGGCTTCCTTGAAAGGATATTCTCTGGAGATTCTCTGCAAGTCCTGCATGTTGCACACGCAACGTCTCGTGCTGATGAGAAGCTGAATACATTCACACTTGGGTTGTTCTCGATCTGTCCCATGGAAGGCTCTGGAGAGGTAGGCGGTGTTAGAATTTCTGGAGCGACTGACAGTTTGAAGTCTAGAGAAGGACCAAACTTTGTACATGTGTTCTCTCCCTCTGATACTGGTTGTCTGATTTCCTTCTGGGGATTTTCAGGCTAGATTTCCCTTCCCTTGCTGGTATGCTCGGGGATCTCATCTTTTCCTTTCTGTTTTGTGAACTCTGTGAAATGTAAGCCCATTGGATCAAGGGAATTTTCCCTGTCTTTCCTTTTACCTGTCTTTTCCTGTATTTCCAAGAAATATTCTCAAGGGAGGAACTCTGGCTAGGGTGGTGTCAAGTTTAACACAGGACAGGCTGAGATGGAATGTGTTTACGAGTTACATGACTCTTGATTCTTTTCTTTCTTCACACACACACATACTTACACTACTAAATGCTTTCAGCCAGTTCAGTTGCCACCTCATCCACTTAAAAGTCTAATGTTTGGAAGTTTAAAAAAAAAAAGTTCTAGGTTTTTATTCAACATTATAAAACATCCACCAGTTGATTGGTTTCAAGACCATCCCACAGAATTCTACTTGGCACTTATTGAAAAAAATGTATGCATCCATGCCAAAAAATAACTATTACTACTGCAATAGTAGTCATCAAACAACAACAACAACAACAACAACAAATTTCCCCCCAGTCTTAATTATTTATTCCTAAAAAGAGATAAAAAATAAATGCAAATTTTTGTAGCCATTTTGAAAGAAGTCTCTATGTGCTTTTGATGAATTTGCAACAGGCATGAAGGTTATCTATGTGCCCATAGGTGCCAGGCATAGAAGATGACTGACATAAGCTAAGCACTAGGCAATAGGGAGCAGTGAGGACTGTGACTACCGCAAGCTCCAGACCCTTCTAATGTGGACAGTGGCCACTCAAATCCAGCCCATCGTCATCATGTAGGAACGCATCATCTGGGTCAGCAGATCTTCCTGTTTGTCAGGGGATTCAAAATCTACATTTCAATGTCAATTTTCAAGTTAAATAAAACACACGTGCTGCCTGGATTCAAGCTGGGAACTATCATGTTGTGACCTCAAATTAGAGATATGTGCAGTCCCTCATTCTTCACTCTTCTCCTTTTCTTATGGCTCTATCGAGAGCATTATTCTAATACTAAGCTGTCGTCATACTGGGTGGCTGAGTAGGGGTGCTATGTCTTATTTTGTTTTGGTTCAATGTGTGCCAGAAAGAAAAACAAGATTTTTCTGAGTTAGAGCAAAAGAAGAAGAAAGAATGAGCACTTTTATAACTCATTTGTGCAAAGTTTAAATGTTAAATTTGTGCAAAGTTTCATCCATTCATTCAATAAATACTTGAGCACCAGCTATGTGTCAGGTACTGGAAATCCATTAGTGAACAAAGCTGATAGTACCCTCACGGTACTTGCAAACACATGATTATTCAATAATTCTTTAACTGCCATTACAATTGGTGCTTAAAAGTAAAGGGTACTGTGAGAGTACCTAACAGCCCTCATATGGCAGTTGAAAAAGGCCTCCCTGAGGAGAGGACATTTAACCTAACACTTGGAGCCTGAGGAGGAGCAGTTGACCAGAGTGAAAAGACCTAGTGGAAGCAAGGAACCTCTAGCCCAGAGGACTTCACATGCAAAGGCCCTGGGGTGGGAGAGAGAGCAGGGTACTTGTAGGGACTGCAGGAAGGTTCATATGATTAGATCACATAAGAAAAGGATAGAATGGTAAGGGAGGAGTTTAGGAAACCCTATTTGGCCTTAAGAACATATAAAGGTGTTTGGTCTTCATTAAAGATTACATGCAATATAGTAACTGAGTGACAAAGAGTTTAAAAAAGAAAAAAAAGGAGTGTGGCCTGGATGTGAGCTTCCAAAGTAAAAGGGAGGAGGTCATAGGAAATATGTGATGGATAAAATAATTTCTTGATGACAGTGCTGGTGTGGAATAGTTACCATCCTGAAGAATGTGCTGGAAGATAGAAGGGGGTGATAGAGTCATCTAGGAGAAAGGAAGGAAGTGTGTGTGTTTACATGCACAAATGGTGTGTGGAGATACCCAGTTCAGCATTTGCAGCATGATTATGAGCATGACACATGGTTAATAATTAAAATCCAAATTAGGTTTGGAGAGGAAAATTAAAATAATTTTAAAAATAATAAAATAATACAACACTGCGAATTCACTGGCTGTGTTTTATCTTACTTAGACTCACAAAACTAATTTATATCATTATAAATTTTGTGTAAGAGTGTCTACTTTATCAAGCCTATTTTGTAAAGAGAAAAGCACTTTGTATCTCACACCAAGGAACCAATTCCATTGAATTGCATGGAGGTTAATACTGATATTCAAGGCTAAAAAAGATTAACCTAAATCAATACATAGCTAGCCTTGAAAATAGAATTGAGAATGAAAGCACAGTTTCTAGTTTTGAGTCTGAATTTCTCAGTGCTATGAACAGAACAGTGTCTTTAGTCTCTATGAAGAAGGGGGGGCGGTTTGCTGGATAGAGAGAGATGAGAGAAGAGGGACTAAAGGCATCTCAGGAATATAGTTAATTGGGTAATTGGGGAGTGGGCGTCACTTGAACTTAAGCCTGTGGTTAATTCATGGCTTATTCTTCAGGAATGACATGGGCAGGGCATTTATTGAAATAATGAATTGCTCACTTGTCCTGGGCAAATAGATAATTCTCCTGGTTGAATAAAATTGTGGAAGGAGGCATGTGATAGGCTTAAAATGGCTTAAGAGTCTGGGTAAGCATTGTTCCCCAAGAGTCAGAAGGGACAACTTTGGCGGATGAGGTGTATTCATCAAAGGGGGAAAGTTTCTAAAATGATTCTAATGAACTAGTCATTCTTTAAAGGTAAATGAAACTTGCTACTTAAGGTTGTATATTTTTAAAAACCAATGTCAAAAAAAAAAAACAAAGCAAACAAACAAACAAAAAAAAACAAAGCCTAGTGGCCCAATTTTAACTCAAAGAAGGGGCTGAAATGATCATAAGGCATTTGAAGAGAAAAAGTAGCTAATACAAGGGCCAAGCTAGGGAATCAATTATTTGTGCTTTAAAAATAAGGAGAGAGAAAAATAGTTGCATAAGCTCTCAATGATATTTTTAACTCAAAAGTTTAGGAGACTCTAAGGAGAGAGACTTTTGTAGCCAAAAAGCTTCTTTCCAAGTTCAGACTTTTGGGATATCTCGTAGAAGGCAAACTTCTGCGTTTTTTCAATGGCAGATGTCAGGCCCTTGGAGCAATCACCAAAAACACCAGATTATTTCCATCCATGTAGGAATCCTTCCCCACAGAAGTCCAAAAGAATACCTGAATCAGGAGCTCTTAGGACTTTTTTGTTTTATTTTGGTTTTGCTGCCATGGCCCCATGGCATCTTAGGCCTTTGGGATGATGGGAGTTATATCATCATCACTTCCACCATCATTGTTGGTTCTTTTAGGGTGCACAAAAGTCTCTCTCTCATGAGCCCAGCCTCCCACCTCCCATTCTGGCCTGAGGCTGCAAAGCAGATGTTGGCCATCTCTCCCCACACCAAGAGAAGAGGTCATTCAGCACAATTACCATAGGCCAGACACTGCAGTCCTTTGGGTGGAGCCAAGGAATGAGATTCTTCATCTCCCATCAGAATGGGAAAAGTCTGCTTTTTTTTGGAACCTTTCCCCACTTTGATTGGATCCTCAAAACTTCACCCTCACCACCTACCATATCTAGGCACACACCTCTGAAGGAAGCAGAGCAGAGGAAAATCTTCCCGTTCAGAGTATGGGAAATTCAGGGCTAGAAAATGTGACTTTACTGGCCAATGGGTAGAACCAGCTGGCTGCAAGTTCCCCTGGTCAGACTCTATGTGTGCCCAGCCTCCAGCCTTTAAAAGGGAGGTCAGTGGTCGTCTTTTGTTTGGCCAATGGGGTTGGAAACAAAGCAAAACAAAATGCTGATGTGCTGAGTTATGAAAGACTGAGACACATGTCACAAGGGGAAAAATGACAGCTTTACTGCTGCAGTGATTATAAAAACAAAGCAAATTAACCACCAATATGGTTATGTATGTGGAATGAAACAACTTTATTGCATTGTAAATTGAAGACCTTGAACGTATTTTAGGAGTGTCAAACCTGAAAAGCTGAAGATTTTCCCCAAATTGCCACTAATTGATATCCTTCCAATTTTATTAGTCTTATATTCCAACCAACTTAAAGCTTAAACTAGAATTATTTTCCCCTCTGGAAAACTTATATTTTGTAGAGTTGGATATTTTCCCTATTACATATTCTCTGTAAGATTTACTTAGCCGTAATAAAAGTCACATTTATAACTTAATCAAATCTGGCCATTTAAACAAATTCTTACAAGCAATAATACCATTAAAAATAAAAAGTGAATATCGTATTTGATAAGTTTTGTTCTAACAGCTATTTTTTTTTTATTAGCGTGTCTTGTATATTTCAGGAAAATACATTGATCCAGCTTGGCCTGGATTTTGCTGTGTGAAATCCTCTGCTGTTTTGTGTCATTTGGCTAAGCAGAGCCGTCATGAATGGGTGTGCAGCCAGTGCACTGTGCACGGCTGCCACTTATCAGAAGCTATCATTTATCCTGGCACCCTTTTTTGATTCTGACTTCAAATATTGCAGCTTTAGCTGAGAATCTCGCCATTAATACCAATAACAAATTATTGAATCATTTTATTTCCAATGAAGCAATGGCCAGATAAGTAAAAGTGAAGTTTTAAATAAAACAAGAACAACACTACGCATTCATCCAATCCAACGTGATTATATAAAAAGCTAGGACCTTATTTTATGTGATAGAAGCCCAATAGTCCAGAATGACCAGAACAATACAATTTCATACCAGGGAAAGTCTATTAAAAATTTTCTATAAATGAACTTTATTAGTATCAAATATACAAAGAGTATGGTAGAAAATTGGTGTAGGAGCATAGTAGGATCTCAAGAAATGTTTGTTTCGTGGTAGTTTGGGTAAACAGATGGCTGAATGATCGCATATTATTATATAATTACAATTATTACAATTATTATATAATTTCAATACATTACAATTGATTTGTAAGCCCCCTTGTCAGTGTTAGGAGCTCTTTTCTTTAAACTGAGAAAACCCAAATAATCCACAGCTGCCTCTTGGAGCATCTTTTGGCCAAAGACTGGATGGCTCCTTCTCTTTGAGTTCATTCTCCATCTGCTATTCCAGTAGGATTATTATATCCTGTGCCTGGCAATGTTCTGTACACTTTACAAAACAAAGTTACGAAGTAGGTAACAATTATCATCACATTGTAGATAAGAACCCCATAGTTTAGAGAAGTTGAGAAATGAGGTGTCACAGCTGGTAAGTGGTGTGGCTAACCTAGAAGTTCTAGTTCTCAAGCCAGTATTTTTGACCAATATAGTATGGTCCATGACTGTTCAGAGAGCTACTGTGTATATATTTCACTTTTAATGGAAAATATTTTGAGATGAACAGCCCTACAATGAATGAGTGCTATCCAGGGTCTACAAGTGGAGTTGCATCCTAAATACTCATGGAGTCACTCGGATATCCAGTAAGCACCTCAAGGTCAATTTGTCTGAGCCTTATCACCTCCCATCACTTCTTGTTTCTCAAATCCTTCTCTCAAATCCAGTTGGGCAGTTGGTCACCAGTCTTCCACCCCTTTCTCTAGGGGCCTTCTAACTCGCAGTATTGGCATCACCTGGCTTTGTAAGAGATGCAGACTCTCAGGCCATTCCCAGATGCAGAGAATCAGAGTCTCCATAAGATCCCTGTGCAATTCAAAGACACATTAAAGTTTAAGAAGCATGGGTCTGGTGCCTGAGATACCTTAGAACATTCTTTTGATTTGAGAGCATTCACTTCCCCATTTCACTGTAGGGCTCCCTTGTTTTCTTAAGTGAGCCCCTTTTATGGCCCTAACCATGCACATGCAGACACATACACTTTGGGGAAGGTGGGCTTCTCCGTGTGTTCATGTGTGGGTCCTATATGGGCCCATCCTGCCTGCCCATTCCAGCCAAGACTGCTCTTTTCCACAGCAGCACGTCCCACTCTTTGGGACGTCAGAGGACAGCAAGATGTTTAGGAAATTAACTCCAGGATGCGCTCTTTTTATATTTTGCCAAGCAACAACATTAAAATAAAGTAAGAAAGCAAGCCAGAATTAACTCCAACAATACCCTCCTAATCTCAGAATAAAGGATAGGACTTTGAATACTTGATAAAAATTCACAATATTGTTTTTGCGTTTCTCCAGTCACCATGGCCTGATTGTGGTGGGGGCTGGCGGAGGGGGAGAGGTGGAGGTGGGGAGTTATCTAGTAGCCTCACAGACTAGTATTTATGGATCATTTCAGATTTTATAACCCTCGTATTGAAAATGTTGGTGGGGGGTCCAGACCCATCTTTCTCTCCTTTGGATCACTTATTCCCAGAAGGGTTTTATTATCCAAAATGAGACAAGAGAAGTGAAGACTTCCTAGTGATTACTCCCAACAGGCTCTACTCATTAATGAAAGTTGGCTATTTCCTGTATGAAAATGTCACGTTCATCTTTGCCCTTAATAGTTTTTGAGCGTACAGACAAGGAGAAGACACGTAAAGAATCGGTACTAAAGTATGTAAAATGAACAAGCCTGGAAGTTCAGCTGTTTTCTGTATGAACAGGAAGCAGTTCTCAAGAACATCAACTTAGCAGATATTTATAGTTTCATCCTGACCCCCAGACTAGTTGAGAGTCCCCATCATGCATATATTAATACTGTCCGCCCTCACTTAGCTTGTGGGACTGCATCTGTTTTGTTCACCATGAGATCCCCCTGCACCTAACACAAAATTGATGAGGAATAAATGTGATAACTCCTAGTAAGGGGTGCTAAGCACAGAGTAAGCATAAAAAATAATTACATTTATTTCATTATCAATGATGGCTTCCTACTATCTCTGTGATTTTAAAAAAAAAGTGCTTTGCATTTGGCTTATGTATTCATTCATTCAAGCAATGTTTATGATACACCTGGTAGGTGCTGGGTAGTGTTGATTTCACTGGAGAAGAAGGGGATGCTTGAGGATGAGGGAGTAATGTGTGTATGAGTCTGTCGAGCTGCTGTAACAAAGAACCACAGGCCCCAGGGAGCTTGAACAACAGACAGCCTGAGGTCGGGTGCCAGTGTGGTTGGGTTATGGTGAGGACTATTTTTTCTATTTCCTCACACGACAGAGATAGAGATAGAGACAGAGAGAGGGGGATGGGGAGAAAGCCAGCTCCTTCGTGTCTTTTCCCAAAAGGACACTAATCCCATTCATGAGGACTCCACCCTTATAATGTAATCACCTCCTGATGGCCCCCTCAACACCATCACCATGGCACTGAGAGTTTCAACATATGAATTGGAGCCAGGGGACAAGTATTCAGTCCATGACAGCATGGGAAGTGACTGGGGACGTACCCTGCACATGGAGAACACACAAAAATGCACTCACTTGCCATCCATTTATCAAGCATCAACTATGAACCAGCAGCTCTGCTGGAATCTGGGGACACAGCCATGATCTGACACATCCAGATTCCCGCCAGGCATGGGTTTTCTAGGCCGTGCTTGCTTTCTCTCCTATCTCAAGTTCCATCTTTCTTCCCCCTCCTCTTTTCATCCTAGAAAGTGTGTTCACAGCATTTTGTATCTATTACTCTATTAAAGTTTGTGACCTTTTCTTTCTTTCTTTCTTTCTCTCTCTCTCTCTCTTTTTATTTTTTTATTTTTTTTTTGGCTTACAAGTTAGTGTCTTCCAATAGACTGGGAGCTCCTCAAGGTCAGGGACAGGGACTTAATTGTTTCTGTATCTTACCAAATTCTCCTCTCGCCCGCCCCGGAGCCCCACTCCCCAGAACGCTGCCTTGCACAGAATGAGCCCTCTGTTAATACGCGTGGAATGAATGGATACATTTTGTAGTGTCACTCCTGTGCTTGAAACTCCCCATGGCTTCCCACGCTGCACTTAAAGCCCAATTCTTTACCCTGGCCTCTCGTCTGCCCACCTCCCCACCTCTCCAGCATCGGATAACACCATCCCCTTCCACCATCGCTGCACAGTGGCCTCTCTGTCCTTCCTTCTGTTTCTCAAAACAGCTGACCCGTTCTGTCCCCCCAGAGTTTGCACTTGCTCTCTGGCGCACTTTCCCTGGTTCTTCCCCTTGCCTGGCTTCGCCTCATCATTCTCACTGTCACCTCCTCCAAGAAGCCCTCTCTGACCACTTCCTTGAAATGACCTCTTCCTCGCCCTCCTCTTTCCACCTTGTCAGGTTGAGGTTCTTTCGTGGCACTTAACCATTGTGGGAAATCATCTTATACGAATAACAGTGGATCCTAACCAGGGGCAGCTTTGCCCCCCAGGGGACATTTGGCAACATCTGAAGACATTTTTTTGGTAGACACAACTGCAGAGGATGACCCTGGCTTCTAACATGTAGGGGCTGGGATGCTGCTAAACATTTTGCAGTGCACAAGACAGCCCCCCTCCACAAAGCGTTATCTGGTCTGCAGGGTCAACACAGCCAGGACGGACAACCTCTGGGCTAGACCATGTGCTAAGAAGCCAGGAGCATCTTCTGTCTCGTTCTCCCCTGTACTCTCACAATCCCAAATAGTGCCTGGCAGAGAATCCTCCTTCAACACATGTCTGTGGCATGGATAAATAAAGTGCTCTATTAGAGATACGGCGGTGGGGGGGGGGAGTGTGACGTGGGGACCTCTACCTCATTATTTTTGAATAAATGGAATCTGGATTCAATGCCATGCCATTAGACATTCTCTAGTAAAATGATATTGCTAACTCATGAGTGATCACGCCACTGGGACAGGGTGGGCGGCTGGGAACGGGAGCAAGTGGGGGTGCTCTCGTCACCTCTATCCCTGAAGATGCCGTGAGCTGCACATTCCCCACCCCACCCCACCCCCACTCCAGTTCAGGGAACCTAAAGTAAGGATAGCACCCATCTGTGTCACGACGGGAACATTTTTCAAAGGTTTTTCCAGGAAGGGAAGACTAAAAATAATAATAATAATAATAATAAAAACCCGATTTAATGATAAATAATCATGCTCTGCCTCTGACATTAAAGGGCATCATTGTCTCAGCTCAGTGATGTAAATCATCGTAATGGACGAATCCTTTAAAAGTAACATGGAATTTAAAAATGGAAAAAATGAGGACCTCGCAGGATGACTGTGAAAATCATCCGTTTATTATCTAGGTGTGCTTAATAGTCTGCCGCCTGATGAAGAATCATTTGCTAACCCCGAGGAATGGCTCGTTTTCCAATTCAATCACTCAGGCTAGCACTGCCGAGGACTGCCTCCTCCCCCTCGTGACTTCTTTTGTCACTGTCGAGAGAGAGTCTATCACAGCCATAACTTCCATGAAAGCATCCACTAAGCAGTTTCGGAGGAACAAGGTAGGTTCACCATGAGCTGGTGCGGTTAGCAACAAATCAGTCTTTAATTGGCGAGAATGACTCGTTTGAAAGGGATTATTAGCTGAATGTTAATTGATTAGTGGAACTAAAGCAATTAAAGTGAACAGAGCCTCAGCCCTTCCCCACCCAGCCTTCATTCGGGCATCCTTCCACCATGTGACTTGCCCCCGGTCAAGGCATAAGCATTCCAAGTCCACAGAGAGGTAGTTTTCCTCTTACGGTTTCCAAAATTTTGTAAGAGGCTTTGAAATCGAGAAATGAAAATTGCTTGAGTGGGAAAAAGGTGCCTGCATTTATATGCTTGTATGAGACTGGATCGACTAGGTTTTGCAGCTATAACAAACAACCCCCAAATCGTAGTGACTCTGCGGATCAAGCATTTGCTTTTTGCTCTTGCTAAGGATATAATGTGAGTTGAGGGCGGCGGGCGGCATGGGCTGCATGCCCGTGAAGCTGACCCTGCATGATAAACAACCCCCAAACCATGACAATTTACAACAAGAACTTGTTTTTCACCTACGCTGAATATCAAACGTGAGTTGGGAGCACAGGACCCTTCTGGTCATTGTCATCACTAAATTCTGTGGAAGCAGGGAGGTTGTTTCCTACCTTGAACTTGAAAGAAATGGAGAATGGAAATGGCTGTGAGCAACCCTGCTTCTTACCCCAGTGCCAAACGCTCTCTATAATTAAAGAGCACTAGTCACCCTTTTCACTCCTTAGCCAATGGAATGACTGAGGTCTGACTATGCGCCAGGACCCCTTCTCATCACTCCGTGTGCATTATCTCATTGGATTTTCACAACTCTGAAAAACAGAGAGCATTGTAGAGCCCTGTTTCTGAAATTAAGTACAGAGTCATTAAGTAAATTACCCAGTGTCAGATGTAGTCAAGTTGCAGAGCCGGGTTTGAACTTAACTTTGCTTGACTGGACTGCACACGCTGAACCACTACAGGCTACCAGTCATACTTAAATAATCCCTTCTTGTCCTGCCATTCAGGGTCTCCTGCCATGGGGCAGATGTAATGCTGTAGTTCCCAATTCCCAGAATGATTCTAGGTAACACATTGGCCAACACTTTTTTTTTTAATTTAATAGTTATAATTTATGGGACACCTGGGTGGCTGTGTTGGTTAAGGATTCGATCGACTCTCGACCTCAGTTCACATCTTGATTTCAGGATTGTGAGTTCGACTCCCATGTTGGGCTCCACGCTGGGTGTGGAGACTACTTAAAAAAGAAAAAAGTTATATATTTATTGTAATGTATATTTGAACAAGATATAACGTGGCCAGATCATGATCCGATAGATAATATTGCTTAAGTTGATGCTTAACTAAATGTTTAAGTTCAAAATTAGTCAACTTTTAAATATAACATGAATATAATAAGAATGCTACACAGATGCAAAGCAAAGGTGAAGGTCGTTTATTAATGGAGGTTTGAAAATACTGATTTTTTCAGTATAAACAGTCAGTTAAGCAGCCTGATATTTATTAAGACAGCCCATGGGCTGGGGAATACTCAAACATCACCTGCCTTCTAATCATCCCCACTCCCATGGCTAAGAACTTCCTCCTCTGTGCTTCTTGAATAGTTCAAGACCGATCATACTGTCTAATAGTTGTCTTCTCCATTAGACCAGGACCTTCTCATGGGGTTTCAGTAATGTTTACTCATCTTTCAGTGCTTGGCCCAAGTAGACATTTTTAAAGAAAATCATGGACCTTACTTTTGAGGAGTCTGCAAGCTAGTGCGACATCGTACCAATGGTATTCTACGTGCAACAAGTAAAATGTTCCATTCAAATTGGCTCTTGGGAATTTAAAAGCTCATTTAACTGAAAATCCCAGAGGTAACACATACTCCAGGGAAGGTTTGATCTAGCAGATAGACAATAGCATCAAGAACACAATTTCTTTCTCTCCCGAAGCCACCTTCCTGTGTGGCCCCAAGATGGCAGGTAGAAGGCCATGGGATTATATACTTCCTCATTTACATCCCACAGGAAAGAGAAAGTTTCTTCCCCTGTTTTTCCCATTGATCGTATGGGTTATCCCTATAATTAGAACACGTTACACCATATGCCCAAATTCCCAAACCACCCTGGGTAGTCAGAGGCATGGAGTGGGCTGATGGGCTTGACCCAGATCACCTGCTCCACTGCTAGACCTGGAAGGGAGGTCTGGGTTCCGCATCCTGTGGATCTCTATTGGAAGAAAAGGGGACAATAGGAAGGGGAGGGCAGGGAGAGTGTTGGAAGGCAGCCAGCAGATAGTCACTCCAGGCAGATAAGGAGAAACATAAACCTGACGCCACTGAACTTGAAGCCTTCTGTAACTATTATTTAACGCCCCCGCGTCACCTTGAAGTGACTACTTTGTCTTTGTCCAACCACAGGCAGGCTACCATTGCCTTTAAATCAGGTAACCGCCAAGCACAGGATTGAACTATAAGGCAGCCTTCCTTACGCTGCATTTCCCTCCTGCAGGATTTGGGTTGGCATTGTATGCCCCTGGCCCTCATCCTGGCTTCCCTTTGTGTGCCACGAAGATCATGAACAAGCTTAATTCAGGACACAACTCCTGTTCTCAACTCTACAGCAAATCCTGTTTTGTTTTATCCAGTTAAAAACGTCTTCCCCAATTTATCTTTCCATTTATTTTTCCTGGGTGTTCTTCCAATTTAAAAATATGTTGAGACTATTTTTAGATCCTAGTCATTAGTGCTAGGAGACTGTTTTCAAACAGATTTATTCTTTTTTTCTCATTTGTTCAATATTTGATTCCTTATTTAAAGGGCTTTTCTCCTCTCAGGCTCTCTTTCGACAAATCTAAACCTTGAGAGAAAATAAAGGGGAAGGATCAGTTCTCCATACTTTCGGAATCTCAGGCAAAAATGTATCCTACTGTTTCCTGGCTACTTGCACATAGGTTAAGAGGTCACGAACTGGGTGGCTCATTCAGTGAAGGTCTGACTCTTGATTTCAGCTCAGGTCATGGTCTCAGGGTCCTGGGATCGTCCCCCTTCAGGCTCTGTGCTCAGCAAGAAGCCTGCTTGAGATTCTCTCTCTCCCTCTGCTCCTCCGCCTTCAATAAATAAATAAATCTTAAAAAAAAAAAAAGAGCTCACAAACCACGAAGTCCTGCTGTTCAAATAATATCCAAGATTTAGTTTGCTTACAATAAATTTTTTTTACAGTAAATGTTTTTAAAATATGTTTAAAATAAATGAGTGTGCTGCTATTTTTTTTTTTTAATGGGAGGACTCATTTGAAACTCAGGATACTTCACATCTGAATCCAGAGTTGAGGCCTCCTTCTAAACTTGATTTGAGGACATTGAAGCCACTGTTCTATATGGCAGCAACCAGCTAGAGCGTCCATCGTTTCAGTTTACGACCCCCAAAGTGGCTACTGATTCAAGACTCGAAGTGACCAGCATTCTGGGCCCCTGTGAGCAAGGAGAGGGCATTAGCCACAGGTTCTTACTGAGCAAGGACAATGGTACCAGTGAGTTGGAACAGACTCTTGCCATTGGATGTCCAGAGGTGGTGCCCATGACATTGACCCACATGTCACCAGCTCCTCGCAGGTAATGACTAGGATCCTGCCTGGATGGGAATCCACATTCCCACATTTAGTAATTATGTCACCATGGGCAAGTTGTTTGATTTCTCCAAGTCTCCATCCTTGTTTGTAAAATAAAGGCCATATTAGAATCTATCCATAGGACCATTCTGAAGATTAAATGAATCCACGTAGCACAGTGCTCACCCAGTGGAGGAAGTCCCGTGAAGGTTGCTTATCTCTCTCTCCACCATCATCCTTACTGTTATTATTAATACTGGAGGGGGAGGGCTGGCTCATTTTAATTGCCCATACTAATAGTTTCCTTTCCCTTCCCCTAATCTCCTTTTTCCTTAGTCTCATTTCATTTTACTTATTAGCACATTTCACATCGACCTTGCACACAAGGTGACGGTCAGCAAAAGCCACAGGGAGCCTAAGGCCTGGGTCCCAGCTCACATGACAAACCAGAATCTGGAGTTCAGAGCTTACCATCTTGATTCCTGCTACTTGTGAAAAGGCCAGAAGTCACTGCCACTAGCCTCTGTGGCTATTGTCTGCCCCATAATGAAATCCTTACTTTTTTTTTTCTTAAGATTTTATTTGTTTATTCATGAGAGACACAGAGAAAGAGGCAGAGACACAGGCAGGCTCCCTGCGGGGACCCCGATGTAGGACTCGATCCCAGGACCCTGGGATCATGACCCGAGCCAAAGGTAGATGCTCAACCACCCCAGCATCCCTGAAATCCTTACTCTTAAAATCCTGGCCATATTCTAATGAAACAAACACCTCCCCAGGTCACTGGCTAGCACCCCACTCACCTCCTGCAGGATGCGCTTCCTGTGTACTGCTCTGCGGGTCTGCGTGGGCAGCATGCCTGCCATGAAGATTGAGGAAGTGAAATCCAAATATCGAGGAACAGCCTCCGTTTCACACTATGATGTTGTGTTTCTGGATGGAGAATCTTACAAAAATAAAAGAGGCTTCTATGGCTCTGTTTCTACCTCAAGAGAAATCTGCACAGCCTCACACCTAAGATCGTGGGCTCTGCAAACAGACCTGAGCTCAGACCCCAGGTCCACCACTCACTGGCTACGGGGGCTCAGGCACGTCCCTCTACACCTCAATTTCCTCATCTGTACATGGGGGATAATATCAGTTCCCGCCTTGGGGGGTCAGTGTGAGCAGTACACGATGAAATCATGTGCTATTCTTGTGACTGATGTAAATGCTGGAATCGGTTATCTCTGTTTAACAGACGTGTCTGTCTCCCTGCCCTGCCTGCTCTTCTCTTCCCTTTCTTCCCCTGATGCTGTGGAATAGCACTGGGATTGAACAAGGGGGCAGGGGCAAGGGCGGGGGGACAGGGAGAAAGATTTGAGGGCAGTCACTGAACCTGTGTGCATTTTTCTGGGGAAAGGGGTGAAGGTCTCTAAGCAGCATCAGCCTCCCCTGGAAAGTAGTTAAAGTTCCTACCCTCGGGCCCCACCCCAGACCCCTGAATCAGACAGTCTGGGGAGGGAGCTCAGGGGCCTGTGCTCCCCACCCCGCAGCCCTCTGGGTGATTCCAGTGCAGGCTCCTGGGGGAGCCTGCTGACATCGGGTCTGGTTGGGTTTTGCCTTCTTTCTTCTTCCCCCCCAACCCCATCCTCAACAATTCCAGGTCGGTCCAGTTAGCAACAAATTTCTTCCTCTCATAACGGGGAAGAGAAAGCATCTCTTCCAATAATTCCTCCTTGTCATAGGTTTGTGTCTCCACTTACCATTTTTTAAAACCCCACGAAGTTGTGCAAGTGTGACTGGCCTTAGCCATTTCAGCAAGAACTCCTCAGAAGTCTGGGTAACATCTTGGTGGGGGAAGAGGTGTGCCCTAATTTCCTCTGGCAGGTGAATCTGTCTCTGGGACTAGACCAAGTGCTAGATGGGGAGGTAGGAAGGCTTCCTGCCAATGGTAGGTAGCAGTTACAGATCCGAATTCTTGGTTTATGTGAATAAATATTAGAAACAAAGTCTCATTGAAATTACTTGAAGGAATCCTGGGACCTGAGTTATACTTTTACCCATTTCTCTCCTGGGACCTGAGTTATACTTTTACCCATTTCTCTTCTTCCTCCTAAAAATAAGTGATCACAATCAATAAAAAAAAAATAGAAATAGGGGCGCCTGGGAGGCCTAGTGGTTGAACATCTGCCTTTGGCTCAGGTCATCATCCCGGGGTGCTGGGATCAAGTCCTGTGTTGGGCTCCCTGCAAGGAGCCTGCTTCTCTCTCTGCCTGTGTCTCTGTTTCTCTCATGAATAAATAAATAAAATCTTTAAAAAGAAAAGAAAAGAAAGAAGTGGCACCCGGCTGGCTCAGTTGAGGAAGCATGCAACTCTTGATCTCCGGGTTGTATGTTCAAGACCCATGCTGGGTGCAGAGATTACTTAAAATACAATCTTTAAAAAAAATGGAAATACAATTGTGTCATGAAAGTAAGGGAGGGAGAGGGAGAAATAAAAGGCTCATAAGGAAGGGACAGATGAGTTGTACCGGGAAACCTAAGCTAGGAATTGCTACTACCAGAGGGCAGAGTGAAACAGAGGCTCCTGGCTGCAGAGGCAAAAAGAGAAACATGATGAGTCACAGCCTCATTCTCTAATGAGAAAGCAGACACATTCATCAGGAAAGACAAACTATTTCCTAGCACTAGACTCAAAGAGAAATTTATTGTGGGGGACCTCACATAAGGTACATGAGTATGTATATTTAACACAGATCTCCAGTGTTAGCCGTGGGATTTATCTGCCTTTTAGGGAAGTAAATTTCAGAGCTCAGCAGGTTGACAGTGTCTCTTCAAATTTACAGTGTCAATGTGCAGTAAAGTAGCTGCTTCCCATACCACGTTTTACTGGACCGTCTATCAATATTTGATCAAATTGGGCCAAAGTTTCAAACTGCCCTTAAATTATACCCAGAGAAAGTGCTTGTACATGCAGAATGCCTGCGTGGGCTTCAAAATTGAGTCCTTGTGAGCTGGAAGCGTCTTTTAAAAATATATCTACACCATATTCTCCAGTCTCAAACCTTCCTGAGAATGCTTATAATGTAAATCTGCCTGCAAAATCCATAGTTGCTCATAAAAATGCCAAGCACACTGGCTCATTTCGTATACCCGCACCCAGGTTCTTGATGCAAAATTCTGTACCTAATTGTACACGCATCTAACATGAATAATGTTCACAGGATATACATGTCTGGGTAAACCAAGTGTTGCTGTGAGGGGGCCTAAAGGATCAATTGGGATGATAAAATGTCGTCTTTGCTCTGCCTACCTCTTCAGTATTGGTATGGAATAATTACATGGATAGGTCCGTGGTTTTATTGCCACGGAGGTGTATTATTTATTGGCTGTTGCTGGCCTTTTTTTTTTTTTTTTTTGTCTAAACTGGGTTTCTAGGACTCTGATGGAAAATGCACCTCTGTGCTCCCCTCACTGCTTCCCAATTACCCCCAACTCCTTTCAGCCATGAATTCTTACCTCCTGGGAACGGTTCTCCTCCATCCTAAAACACTCTGCTCCATATCCTTCAGATCCCAGGAAGGAAGCCTTGCTGTGATTATAAAGCAGTCATGTCAGTGGATGTATTGCTAGAGTTTGCTGGTGTGATATTTTACCTTCATATAGAAGAACCTTTAAATATCCGGTGTGAGGCCCTCGGGGTTGAGGCTCATGACCTTCCAGAGTAGGTTCGTATCCCTACAGTCACATATATATACCGCAAAGCCCTTAACCCAGTGGGAAACGGCAGTTATTGCAAGTGGAAGCAGGACTCTATCCAAGTATTATTCCTCTGAGTTAAGTATTAAGGCCTCAGTATAAACTTCAGGGCTCAGTGGTATTTTCCTCTTTGTTATCTTGGATAGTAATCAAATGATTTTCACAATTTACATTTTTTTTGCCTCTACACGGTGGTGCATTATATTTAGAAAACTAGATGTTTTAAGTGTTGGGAGATGTGACAGTGGTGTTAATATAAAGCTATCCTAGTTCAAGTTTGAGTTACGGTATGATAGTTTAAGTCTTGTTGGTTTTTTTTTTTTAATAGTTATCAAGTTGTCATGGTTCAAATGTCATTTTTGTTCCTTAGAGTTAAAAAAAGCAACAATCGTGGAAGCAGTTAAAGTGAATGTCTAGTGTAGAACCCAACCTGTGGGAAACAGGAATAACAAGGACATTTCTTCTCCCTGGGGTTGGCAAGTATTTTGGAAATTGTCTACTGTTTATGAACAGGCAAATTGTCCACTAAAAAAATAGCACGTTGGTGAGCAATCTGTGAGTGTTCAGTGTGGGGAATGTGACGAGAGTGTTTTCCTGTGTGCCCTCTGTTTGCACCATTAGTGTTAAATGTCTGTCAGGCTTTCCATTGTAGTCACTGGTTTTCTGGGATTTATTACTCAGCTTTAAAAACTGGCTCCAGGCTACAAATTGCCATAAAGGGGAGGCCATTTGTTTTGGGGGGTTTTCTTCCTTTTTCTTTTCTTTCTGAAGTAGCGTGGGCGAGAAGGAGAGAGAATTCATTCCATTCTCTCTCTCTCTCTCTCTCTTTTTTGTTTGAGTGAAAGAAAATAGTTATAACCAGAGTCCGGTTTGATATTTTACCAAAATAAATATATCCACGAACAATTATCCTATCTTAAAACTGTTGGACAGTGCTGAGGGGCGATTGCTATGGATCAGGCCCAAACTTTGTGTTTTTAGGGGAAGCCACATCATATGCTCTTCTTCTAATCTGGCTTTTCCTGATGTGTGTTCTACGGGAAATTTCCTTCATTGGATCAACTTTATTTTGTGCCTCAGAACCAGACATATGTGATAACAAGATACACAAAAATAATTAGTTCCTGATCTCAAAGAACTCATGGTCTAGGTGGGAAAAGGACATTAAGCCAGTGGCCTCCTAATATTTTGTGCTGCCTTGCCTTGCAGATAAACGTTAAGCATGCAACCCTAGAAGATGCATATTATGCATTTATTATATGCGTGTGCCACTGCACAAGTAAAAAATGTGCTTTATTAAAATATGTTCAAAATGGAAATTTTAAAAAATGAGATCTAAATAATATATATTTATAGTGTATATTAGTACATATAATATATAAGTATGCATAAATACATAATAAGTATACATATGTGCACATATATTACACATATAATTTTATTCTACTTCACATATTTTTTTTTAAACTCTGGCTTTTATCTTAAAAACTTTTATAGTAAAAGCAAACTGAATATGGTTTGTAATTTTTGAAGATGTTGGTTTATCACTTCATGATTCATTGATTCAAATGTCTGCTTGTAAATTTCTTTTTTTTTTCCCTTGGTTTAAATCACCATCCTAGCTGAGATACCACACAAAAATGCATGGATCCAAATGGATACCATTAAGCTTAGGTAATAAAATATGTATGTCCACTTGCATAGGAACACCTGAGCTGCCTTGCCTGCCAACGGGCTGAAATTTAAGGAAGGAGCAAAGGGTCACATCAACACTCCACCTCGGTGAACTTCCTTTCCTCACTCTTGTTATGTTCACTCACCTGCTACGTGACGTGTTCACATCTAGAATGAGTCAGGGCACCAGTGTCAACCTATATTTCTTATCTTAAGGTAAAAATTACTATTTTTTACACACACAAAAAAAATATAAAGAAATGTCAGTTCAAGGTCATATTTGTTCTTTCTGTATCCCAGTAGATCTTCTTTGTCACCCCTGGGCTACATGCAAAGTGCCCCAAAGGAAGACTGATGACACCACAGACCCCCTTCCACGTATAGGAAGCTGTGACATGGTAGCTTCTTGCTTATAGGTGGCCCATGTGCCCTGCAGATGCTCTTGGTCACTTTTTTCTAAGCAAGAAATTACTTCCAGCCCCAAGTCCATGAAACCAAAGCTCTTCCCCACAGCACACACACACAGGGTGTGTGCTTGGATTCACAGGCAGAGTGCATGAGTCCAACCATAACTGGAGCCAGTTTGAGATCAGGTTCAGAGGAAGGCAAATGGGTTTTCAATATGCCGGCTTTCCCGTTACTGTCCTGTATGTTGTCCTCTCTGTGACACTGTCTCGTGTCCCAACAACTGTAGCCCGAAGATTCCTGCAGGAATAAGGTTCTCTGAGCATCCTCTCACATTCCTTTAAAAAGTAATAATAGTAAAAAGACAAGTCAGTGAAACTTCTATTATTATGTCAGAAAAAATAAGTCATGTTTGTTGTGGCATACTTAGAAAATTCAAGAGAGCAAGAAAATAAAAATCAACTATCATATCTACACATAATATGTTGTTAACAGTTTGTTGTTTTGCCTTTTTGCCTTTCTCTGTATTTTTATGCTTTTTAACCAAAATATTACTCTAATTAAATTTTATTATTGTGTAATATACTTCCCTATTATATGTTCTCCAGATTTTTTTTTTTTAGACAGAGAGCGTGCGCACGTACACACACACATACACAGACACACACGAGTGGGAGGGGCAGGGCGGAGGGGGAGAGAGAATCTTAAGCACTGAGCGTGAAGCCTGATGCAGGACTCAATCTCATGACCCTGAGATCATGACCTGAGCTGAAATCAAAAGAGGGACACTCAACGGACTGAGCCACCCAGGCGTGCCAAGAATTTTTCACTACTCTAGAACCCATATAGAATAACCAAATCACGTTTCATTGAATAGATATATTGCAATTCATTAAATCAACCTCCTATTGTTGGATATTTAGGTTGTTTCCAACTATTTTGCTATCACAACCACGTTCTTTTTTTTTCATTAGAACCATGTTCTAATGAAAAAGTATTTGAAAACATCTACAATTATTTTCCTAGGATAACTTCTAAAAAGTGGAATTATTAAGCCAACGGATGTGTTTGTGGCTTGAGATGTACTTTCCATACTTATTTTAAAGTATATGCATGGGGGTACCTGAGTAGCTCCATCAGTTGAGCATCCGACTACTCATACCGGCTCAGGTCATGATCTCAGGGTCTTGGAACCGAGCCCCACATGAGACTCTGTGCTCAGCAGGGAGTCTGCTTCTCTCCTCTTTCCCTCTCCCTCTGCCCCCGCCCCCACTGGCACATACACATGCATGCCCACTCTTTCTCTCTCAAATAAATAAATCTTTTTTTTAAAGATTTTATTTATTTATCCATGAGAGACACAGAGAGAGAGAGAGGCAGAGACACAGGCAGAGGGAGAAGCAGGCTCCATACAGGGAGCTTGATGTGGGACTCGATCTCAGGTCTCCAGGATCACACCCTGGGCTGAAGGCAGGCGCTAAACCACTGAGCCACCTGGGCTGCCCTAAAAAATATAAATCTTTAAAAAATAAAATGTATGCCTGAATGTGTAGGTATTCATGTGTACACACACATATTTCTATATCCCCACATATATTCATATATATGAAAAGAAATCACTTCATCCAATGCATATAGTTCCATCATATATGCTGCTGTAGTATGTATACCTGTGATACTTTATAGGATATTGGTAGTTGAGAAAAAAGTTGTTTCTTGGGGATCGTGATGGCTACGCCAAAGACTAAATCCTGAGCAATAGCTCATGGGCTGTGTAGAGGACAGCATTTTCCAGGTAAAGGTTTGGAACGGGTGAGAATTTATTGGGTTCAAGGTGCCTGCACATAGTTGGCAGTGACTGAAATGCAGGCAGAGCGGGCTATGGACTTTTTGCTCTGCAAGGAGCACAGTGGGGGCATTAAAGATTTCATTCAAGTAGAGGAATGAATGGTTAGATTTCTTTAAAAAAAAAAATCACAGTGGTCACCGGTAGAACCTTGACAGAAGATGACAGCTCGGGAAAAAGGGATGCTTTTGTCATCCAGGGGAGAGGAGAGTGGATTAAGGCAGAATGGCAAGAGGATGGGGGAACCAGTAGCAACTGTCAAAGTCATTAAGAAGCAGACAACAGAGTGCAGGCCATCTGCGGGCTCCTCTCTGCTTTGGACTCAATTTAGGGTTTTTGTGGGGCAACACTGATGGTTGACAACAGATGTGGGGCACTGGCTCACACGTATGGAGTATTACTGGGAGGACTGAGAGGGTCATTTTCATGAAAGTGAAGCTCATTGAATTTCCTGCCACATTTTCCTTCACCTGGACAGCTCAAGTGGATTTTCTAGGCAGTGCTGAGACTAATGTGGGTTTATCCTTAGAATGAACTTCTGTGGGAAACACATCCCACCTGTGACCGCCTTTAAACCGTCTGCTCATTTCAATTAAGAGAACAATGTGGGCAACAGACCCGCCGGTGGGAACCCTGTGAGCAGTGTTGGAGGACTCGCTGAGCCACACATTGGGGGTGTATTTCCTTGATCTGGAAATTATAACTTCTAGATAGGAGGTGAATGATGACCTTGTTTTCTTTGCTCTGTTCAACTCTGTTGGTTAGTAGTTTTAATTTTGTGTCACATTGTTTGGCCGAGATGGTGCACTGTGATGGTACACCCCTACCCCTACCTGTCGTAGAAGGTGGGACCGGTCTCTCAGCAGTCACCACAGTGGCCATTCCAACTATGAGACATGCCAGATGCAAAAACATCTCTTTCACACATTTTCTTATTCTAGGAAGGACTTTGTGGGGAGTGAAATGGGTTCCTCCAGTCTGTACCTTAGAGATCACGTCATCTTTAGGGCTTGGGATCATTCTTGTGAGGTGTCAAGAGCCCAGACAAGGAACACAAACAACGAAGCAGGCAGGTACAACTGAGATGGTAGGACTGTGAGGAAATGAATGGTCCTTGACTTTTCTTTCAGAGGCAGCTGAGAATGTGAGCCCAGTGCTGCTGGATCTCCTGATTTTTTTAATTCATTCAAATTTTTTTTCCTTTGGTTTCTCACAAAGACTCTGTATAAAACAGGTGTGTATTATCAAGCATACTAATAAAGTGAACCCCTACGAGCTCACCACTCCAAAATAATAGAATACTACTGATAGTCTGAACGTTCCCTTTGTGTGACCCTCCCCAGGCAAATGCACCCTGCCACCTGCAGCAATCCCTTGCCTGAATTGGGCAGGTGTAATTCCTTTGCTTTTCTTTTTTTTTAATAATAAATTTATTTTTTATTGGTGTTCACTTTGCCAACATACAGAATAACACCCAGTGCTCATCCCGTCAAGTGCCCCCCTCAGTGCCCGTCACCCATTCACCCCCACCCCCCGCCCTCCTCCCCTTCCACCACCCCTAGTTCGTTTCCCAGAGTTAAGAGTCTTTATGTTCTGTCTCCCTTTCTGATATTTCTTTAAAGTTTCACCATCTGGGTTTATCTCCCCAAGTAAGATTCTCTTCAGCTTGTTGCATAGGTACAAAGAGGCAAGAGCCCAAGTATTCACAGCAACATTATTTGTGTTAGCAAAAAACTAGGAATGACCAAATGTCTATTAATAGAACATATAAGTAAATTAAGTCCTATTCATGCAATGGATTAACTAAATCGCAGCCATAGGAATCATATAGATGAATCTTAGAAAGAAATGTGCTGAACAAAGTAATTTACAGACGTGTATTACAGTATGATAGTATTTTCTTATATGTTTCAAAGTAAGAGAAGCTGTTCTTTTTCTTAAGGAATTCTGGAACCTAGGAGTTATGGCGAAACGTACTAATTTTTTAAATGTGGGAAAGTAATTTATTGTGTTAAAAAAAAACTGCTGTGTATATATAGATAAATGTGTCTTCAGAGGAAGTCTTTCCTGAGAGCTATTTGCTTCTGGCCTCTGCTCTGAGACCTTTGCTCAACTCTTGTTTTGTCATTCCTATAGGGTAAGAGGTTAGAACTGTCTTGCTTTGGTGTATTTTCAGACCTTAGGGTCTATAGGATATAATAATAAGGAGGAGAGTAACT
Source organism: Nyctereutes procyonoides (assembly GCF_905146905.1). Classification (NCBI taxonomy): domain Eukaryota; kingdom Metazoa; phylum Chordata; class Mammalia; order Carnivora; family Canidae; genus Nyctereutes; species Nyctereutes procyonoides. The sequence goes on along the minus strand of NW_026575024.1, from coordinate 8,939,458 downwards.
GTGAGAGCCAGGCCATTCCCAGGGAGGATTCTAACTCAATAGGCCAATGAATCAAGATCAAACATCAGGATTCAGGAAGCAGTCAACAGCAGGTCACACAGGTCAGCTGCAAGCCAGGTAGGTGACTTTCAGCAATATAGAGAGTTAGGGATTGGGCCCAGCCCATGTTCCAGGAGAGAGTTGAATTGCAATAATGTTAGTAGTTAACATCTAAAAAGTACTTACCATGCATCAGGTGATTACCCATACCTCATGGCTCATGATCCCTCCATAGGACAGGTAGTACTGTCGGTATGAGGTCCATCTTACCGATGGTAAGAGCATGAAGTGCAGAGAGAGCATGTGGTTTCCCCAAGCTCTCCTGCCAATAAGTGGCACAGTTAAGATTTGGATATGCGGGCAGTTGGCCTTAAAGTTTTTGTTCTTTTTTTTTTTTTAAAGGATTTTATTTATTTATTCATGAGACACACACACACACACAGAAAAAGAGAGAGAGAGAAGCAGAGACATAGGCAGGAGAAGCAGGCTCCTTTCAGGGAGCCCAAAGTGGGACTCAATTCCAGGACCCCTGGATCACACCCTGAGCCAAAGGCAGATGCTCAACCACTGAGCCACCCAGGCACCCCTCAAACTTTTTGTTCTTAACAGTAGGCTAACCCACCTCTTTTTATCCTCTCCTCTGAATGGACAGGTTTGGGGGAAGTTAAGATACATACAGAGTAAATTTACAGATGACACTATCCATAATGTTCTCAGTTTCACTAAAAGTAGAGCACCGACTTGAAAAACAACCCAAGTCTTGCCTAAAAGGAAATTCACAATTTCATTTTTCAAAGAGAAAATTCTAACTCAGTCGGCCAAGAAGCCGAGATCAAACACACAGCAGTGGTTCTCAAGAATTAACAGAAGGTTTTCTGGGCTTCTGGGCTGTGTTTTGTTCTGGTGGCTCTTTAGGCTTAGCTCTATCAAGTGTAATGTGGTATAGATGTACATTTTTAAATGATCTACAGTCTGTGAAAAGTTTCTAGAGTTAATGGACATTGCTTTTCTTTTTTTATGATTTTATTTATATATTCATGAGACACAGAGAGAGAGAGAGAGAGGCAGAGACACAGGCAGAGGGAGAAGCAGGCTCCCTGCTGGGAGCCCGATGTGGGACTCGATCCCAGGGCCCCAGGATCAGGACCTGAGCCAAAGGCAGACAGACGCTCAACCCCTGAGCCACCCGGGTGCCTCTGGACATAGAAAATAGAAATTCCTTTGTTTCTTTTGGCTGTAAAAGGAATACACACATATTGTGAAGCAGAAGGAAATTAGAAATTACCCACAGACATCACCATTGTTGATCTTTGAACTAGGCCTTTTCAAAAGCTTTTTCCATACAAACACTTATATTATAGACAATAAGTTCCATAAAGGATGGGTTAATATGATAGAGTTTCATGATCTAGTTTTCCCTTGATATTTATGGCGAATATCTTTCCCCATCAAAAAAAAATATCTTTCCCCATCAAACAAATAAAAAAAAGCTTACAATTTGTGTAAGCTATTTACTTAAACTTCTTGCTGGGCATGTAACTTTTTTAAAACATGTTCCTCTTCTAAACAACACTGTGATGAACATCCTTGTGTTCAGACCCTGGCACACTTGTCTATTGATCACGTGGTATAGAATCCCAGAAGTGGAACTGCTAGGCATTATGTCTGTTTTAAGGCTTTTGATTCTTAGTACCAAGTTGCCCTGGAAGGAAAAACATGGTGACGAGCACATCAAGGGCTTGCCTACTGGGATTTAATACTCACTAGTTTTAAAGGAGCTATTGCAGCCTGTCATGTCTGGGACCTGGAGGTCCCCTCTGATGTAAATCAAAACATTTGAGTTAACAACATTCAGCCTTGTCAGTCACCCACAAATTATAGGAGGCCTCCTCTGTCTTTGTCAATAACAAAAAAAGGAAAAATTACCCCAAAATGGCATAAAATTAGGAAGCAGACAAGTAGTCACTGAGAGAAGACAAGTGAGACAACAGTGAAAGAATTTCAGATCCGGAGTGGGGCACATCAGGTGCACTTGAGTGGTTTGGGTTTAGAGGCAAAGGCGTGCAGCACAGACCTCCTGCATGCCTGGGAGGCGCCCGGATCGAGGCCCCACGAGGGCACTCACCTTACACGAAGAGAACTAACACGAAGAGTGTAGAGGGTTCGGATGGTCGGGTACAGAAGGGTGAGGCATGACCTTCATCAGTGACTAGAAAGTCATTTACTCAAATCTTGCCCTGACGCTGCTGATTTTTCTCTGCAAAAATTTCTAACTTCCAGCTTTGGCATTCTGTAGCACCACATGGGAGCATGGACAAGGGAATATGTTATGCAAAAGAAGCAAGGATTTTCAGTGGGGTATGCATCATCTTCGTGTCTGAGAACAATCTGGGTTGTAAAAAGGCAAATGATCCACACACCGTGTGATTAGTAAAACGCACGCACACGCACACACATACACGCAAAATGTGTGATTTTAAACTTTATAGATCCCTCAAAGAAGAGAATACCGTTGCGGGTCTGATACATACAAGCTGGTACTTCTAGAAGCCGGCGTGGGCTCCTTTGCTCTGCTCTGATCTCTCCACCCTGTACATCTTTCAACAAATTCCTTCAAGAGGAAACAAAGCATCCTTAGCAGGCTAAAGTCCAACAAATGTCAGATTCCGAACAACATTACTTTGTGTCTCTATTTAACATTAGAGCGGATGGCTTTTTGACAGGTTTATAGCTGACGAGTTCTATAGCCAGTCATGCAGGACAATTATGTTTGAACTAATTTGATGAATCAACTTGATGTTCTCCCATAGTCCCCATGGCCTTCATGAACGGATGTGCTCAATTTTCTGCTGGAGGTCAAAAATAAGCTTTGAAATTTGGCTAATCCCATCGCATCCGCGGGACCCGTCTGGTAAAATAATCTTTGGACATAAACTCTTGACGGATGTCAAAAATGGAAAGCACCACTTGGTAATACCATTAGGACCATCCTTCAGGCCCTCTGTAGCTTCTGAGATCGGGTTCCAGAGGCCAGCCATCGCCTTGTGAGCACTTGAATAATTTTGTGGTGAGGGAAGCAAGGAGTTCATTCTTGAGGCATTTCGGGGTCAGACCCTTGGGGGAAAATTATTTCTCATTGTTGGATTCAGTTTGATAGGGATGTGTGAGAACTGGTGAAGAGGCGTAGAGATTTCCTGAGTTTCTTTTCCCCACGTCCTGAGTAATTTTGTCCAACTCCCTGCTTCCCGGAGGCCTGCTAGCAGAGTAGGTCAGTGCAGGGCCTGGGTAGAAGCCTGCCTCAGCCACGTCTCATGGTCGTGCAACGGTGAGCCAATCGCTTAACTCTCCAGTGACTTGCCTTGCTTGAGGGGCGCGGGGAGGGAGGAGGATAATAATCGTTCCTATGTCATGGGGCTGTGCTAGGCTTAAATATAACAATACATACAGAGGCCCATAAACAATGCCTGATTTATTGGTGAACTTTCAAATAGTGAAAACTATGGACTGTGGGTTAGTGAACTGGTAACTTTCCAGGCCCAGAAAGGTATAGGACTCAATTAATCCAAATATTTAAGTAAATGCTATGATTTGCATTTACAGCTGGTATCAAATCTTCCAAAACCGTTAGTGAAAAGGATATTTTGCCATCTAGGAGTAAATCTGATTTTCCCAAACTCATTCCCATTTTTGTAGCTGGGACTTGCTACAATATAGGGCGGGTGGCTTGCTGCATCATAAGTTGGGCTTGCTGGGGACTTTCGTCATTCATCCCATGCCCATTTATTGAGTACCTCCTCCTGTATCCAATGTGTGGTGAGGCAAGAGGATGGTTTGGATGCAGACGAGCACTATCACTTACTGCCTGTGTGAACAAGTCACTTAACTTCTGAGCGACTCAGTGTGGTCATCGTTAAACTGAGAGAAGTATAACCTGCCTTCTAATGCCATCCATGAGAATTAAATGATCCAGTCTGTACGAAAGGCCTAGGTCAGCACCCAGCACGGAGAAGGTGCTCAACAAATATTATTTTTATCCCAGGAATTTTTGTTGTTGTTGTTTCCCTTGGCAGTGGTCAAAACCTTACTTATTGAATAGTGAAAGGGTAAACGTGGTAGTCCTGTGGACAGGGCTATCTGGAGAGCCCAGCATAGGACGTGGAATGCATTACAGTCTCAATAAATACTTCTTGAATGGGCCAATGTATAAATGATTTGCTTGAGCTCAGTTTTCAGTAATAGCATGCTGAAGCGGCACGTGGAAGATGGAGGATTAAGATGGTTAAAAAGTGAAAGATGGTTCTTGAAGTGAAATAGAGCTAAGTTCAAATTCAGGCTTGCCAATACTCCCTGAGTTTCCTTGGATAGTTTGCTTGATCTCTCTGATGCTCGGTTTCCTCGTTTGCAAGTTGAGTGAAATAATAGCTGTGTTATAGGGTTATTAGCTTATACATGGTTGATAGATATTAGTTTTTAATTATAATCATTGCAAAATAAAGCGTTCACCCTATAGAGACACTGGAAATCTGTTCATTGGGCATCGTCTTCATCTCAGGCTCTACGCTAGGCCCTAGACACTGGAGACAAAGGGAGCAAGATAGGCAAGGCCCCTGCCCCAGCGATGCCAAAATACTAGTGAGTGAGACAGGCAGTACTGCAGAGAAATGTGATTACTTTAGGCAGGGTGGAGCCCCTGGGAAGACAGCAGAGGAGAAGGATGTGGTTGGAAGTGGGTGGGTTATTTTGGAAGAGGTGGGCAGGAAAAGCTTGCTGGAGAAGGGACTTGTGAGCAGAGTCTCCAATGAGAAGAGCGAGCCAAGCATGTCGGGATTTGAAAGCAAAGACTTTTAGGCTGAGGGAACAGCACACGCAAAGGCCCCAAAGTGGGAATGCTTGGTCCAGAGTTATTGGTGCATTGTGAACAAGGAAGAGTATGGCCAATGATGAGGTCCAAGGTACTCAGGAGTCTGCTCCTATAGAGCTTTATAGGCCAGGATGAAAAATTTAGAAAAAATATTATGCCAAGTGTGATGGCTAAGCCATTGGCGGATTTTTCACAGATGGGTAACATAGTCTAATTTCCTTCGCAAGATCAGTACTATGGCAGGTGTGATGATTATAGGAAGGCAGAAGGGGCTGCCAGCAGACAGGCTGGGAAGCTCCTGCCGGGGAGAGCGGCTCATCATTGGGACAGAATGAAGAATTTGGACATCATTTGAAGATAGAACCACAGGATGGAGGAGTGAGGCAGAGAGAGCAATGCACAGGGCTTCTGTGAGCCCACTGCCAGCAGCCTTGAGCACACTAGTTGGCATTTCTTACTCTTCACTCACTTCCCCACGGTCCCCTGGGGTTTGCCGCTGGGATGCCCTGGTCCCCACAGAGACTCAGCTGGGATGTCAGGGGCTTTCGCTCTGGCTCCTGGGAGGTGTGAAATCAGCAGTAGTTCAAACAAAGGAGGGAAAAAGGCAACCCCAGCAGAGGCGCTCTCTGGAGTTGCTGTTTTGCTTTTTTGTGTTTTGTGTTAAATCACTATTTATATGGGCCCCACCGAGTGGCACAAAAGGTTCTAAGGCAACTTGCTCTAAAAATACAAGGGATGATAAAATGCAAACCAATGAACACAAGATCCAAGACAGGAACCAAGAAATATAGTGCGTAGTTCTCGTGGCATATTCAATGAAATGTTATTTCCCTATAGGAATATATTGTGATAACAAGAGCCATTGATTTATCTATTCAGGACGTATTTGCCATTCATGTTGCTCTGTGCTGGGATGTGGGGTAAGCAAGGCAGACAGTGGCCCCTGCTCTCATGGAGCTTATGGTTTAAGGGGGAGAACAGGCATCAGGGAAACTCAATAAAATAAAACAGAGTCCATTGGTTTCAGAGCACAAAAGTGGCTATTTGTGTTCTGGCAGAGTGTGGCAGACCGACACATCAGGATCCTTTTTAATTTTTATTTTTTAGTATCGTTTCTCAACCACAAAGATTAGAGAGTGTGCATCAAGTCATCAGCATCAGATAGATATTCCTGAACTTAAGGCTGCTTCACAAATATATATTTCATATACTTATTAAAAAATACCAGTGATTAAATTACACAAATATCTAGTATCCACTTACACATAAAATAGGTTTATTGGTCACGTGGAAAGACATCTCACTGAGAGTCTTTCAACATCATCTTTCCAAATACACATTTCCTTCAAGCCCGGTAAGAATTCATTCCATTCTTAGACCAGGGGAAAAGGTCGAGTCTCCTGTTTTGTGCAGAGCCACAAAGGAAGTAAACATTTATGGTGCTACATCTGCTTAATTTGACTCACGTATACCCAGGATTTCACATGAGGTTTGGGGGTTGTTTCTTCTTTGAGGAAGTGATCTGTTCTCTTACCTTGGTTTTTCTTTTCTCAATATAATGAACATTAATTAAGCATCTGCTTTGCACAAGATACTGTGATCAGAATAAGCAAGTCGTGTTCTGGGAATCTGTCAGAGATGTTTGAAGTCATTTAAAAATAACTTTTATTTTTCATATTATAAAAGTGATATGTATCTGGAAATCTACATTTCACACGTGCTCCTAATAATATGTATGTATATGTACGTGTGGTGGGGGTGTGTAATGTATATTCTCTATCTCTAACATATGTGTATATATTAATATTTAAAATAAGTAAAAATTCACTTTGTTTTATATATACCATATATAATATAGAGAAGTTGATGTTATTGTATTATATATTATATGTAATATTAGTATATATATTTGTAATAGGCCCATTATATAACTGTATAAGATATTAAGTAAAATATGTATTGTTACATATATAATACATATTCATATATGCTATGTAATATATTACACATTATTATATCACATAAACCTTACATATGTATGGTAGGTAATCATCTTTTTAAGGGGATCATATTGCTTATATTTGTGCTATTTTTGCTTTTTTACTTAAAATTTCATGAATATCATTTTAGTCATTAAATTTTGTTTCATAACATTTCAACAGCTGCTGACTATTCCACAGTTGGAATATATAGGGCTATAATGTATTTTTTTTTTTTTGCCTATAATGTATTTAACTGTAGCAGGAGTGTACTGTGGTTCTCCTAATGTTGGACAATAGAAATGCATCTGTTTGTCCCCCTGGTCGTTGCTGTGGTGAGGAACATTCCATTAGCTGAATAAGGATTATTTCCTGATGAGGACTTCCCAGATGTGGCCTCTGGGGCTCAGGCTTCCCTGACTATTGCCATTGCCACCTTTTTTTTTTTTTTTTTTAAGATTTTATTTATTTGAGAGTAAGAGCATGAGCAGGGAGCGGGGCAGAGAAGGGGAGAGGCAGGCTCCCCACTGAGCAGGGACCCAGATGCGGGGCTCGATCCCAGGACCCCGGGATCATGACCTAAGCAGATGCTTCACAGACTTCAGGTGACACCCAGACGCCCCCGCCATGGCCACTTTTGAGGTCACCCAACAGTGTGCTGTGAAGGCAGGTGCATGAGAGCTCAGCAAGTAGATGCAGAAACAGGCCCCATCTCCGATCTCTAGGTCAGATCTGTCTTCACCAGAAGCATTCTTTTGTAAGAAGGTAAAACCAGGGGCAGCCTGGGTAGCTCAGCAGTTTAGCGCTGCCTTCAGCCCAGGTTGTGATCATGGAGGCCCGGGATCGAGTCCCACATCCGGCTCCTTGCATGGAGCCTGCTTCTCCCTCTGCCTGTGTCTCTGCCTCTCTCTCTCTCTCTCTCTCTGTATGTCTCTCATGAATAAATAAAATCTTAAAAAAAAAAGAAGGTAAAACCGAGTCACACTGATGCTGATATAAACACTGGCGAGTGCTGCAAGCCTCTGCCACCGTTCCGCGTGGCTCGCAAGGTGCTTCCATGGACCAAAGACTCAAACTTTTAAAAAAAAAAAAATTCTTTGAAATTAAATAGCCCTTAGATCAGAGAAACTTGTTCCCAGATTCAAGTCCTCTCCCAAGCAAGCCATTAGTCATAACATGTATTGACACTCCCTTTTTCTTCAAAACTTAGGGCTGTTGGGCAGACCGGGGACTGCGTCCCTAAGGTCTTAGAGGGCATGGATTTTTGAACCCACCTAATGGCAGGTGGTTGCATGGCCAATTTGTGCAGTTGTGCCTTCTCTGAGGACAGCTTTTTGCTTGAGTGAAATGAAACTTCTCCCCACCCCGTAGGTGCACAGCACAGCTTCACGGGGTCTCCACTCCCCTAACCCCCCCTACACCCGCTGCATCACACTTTGCCACTGACACTGATACTCGCTCTGCCAACAACTCACATGCATTCGGCTCGGGCAGCGTGTTTTGTATGATGTAGAATCACGTTTTGGGGAGAGAGTGACCGTCTGCCCTGTGCCGAGAAGGAACAGGTGAGAATTCTAAAGTCGTACAGAGACCTGCTTGCTCCTTTGAGATCAAGTGAGCCTTTGGGGTTGAGAAGCAGAAACTGAATATCCCAGGCAACTTGTACCTTCCATCAAGTTTGGGTTTCTTGCTGGGGCAGGAGTGGGGAGTCGCTAATGTCTGTGAAGTGCCTACCGTGTACCCAGCTCGGCGCTGGGCATTTTCGTTCCTTGCGGAGTCCTCCCCCTGCCGTGGCGTTTATCATCCCCATTGCATGAGAGCCTGAACACTCAGGCTATTATCTAACCCTCCCCACATGCTCTTCCCTGTGCATTTTAGCATCAAGGCAAGGCCCACCCTTCTGTGTGTGTGTGTGTGTGTGTGTGTGTGTGTGTGTGTGTTTTAAGATTTTATTAGAAAGAGCCAGAGAGAGAGAGTGAATGAGCACAAGCAGGGGCAGGGGCCGAGGGAGAGGGAGAAGCAGGCTCCCCACTGAGCAGGGAGCCCGATGTGGAGCTTGATCCCAGGACCCTGAGATCATGACCTGAGCCGAAGGCAGATGCTTAACCGGCTGAGCCCCCCAGGTGCCCTGGCCCACTCCTCTTCGAGGCCTGGTTTGGTAGCTGAGCCCTCAGCTGATGGCATAGTTTGCTTTGGGTTTTTTTTTTTTTTCCTTTTCCTGGTTGTGTAGGACATTGGAGGCCCCACCCTTGCAGCCAGTGACCCCGACTCGGCGGCGGCTGGGGCCTGCTTCCAGCTGATCCCAGATCCCACACGTTGCATCAGCGCAGAACCTGGCGAGGCAGGGGCTGCTCCCTGAGTCTGACACTGAGGCCTGGCTCCATGCCAGGTGTGAGTAAATTGGGCCCAGGGTTGCCGTTCTTGTTCGCTATTCACACAGCAGCTGCTTTCATTATGGAGCCGTGAACCTGATCCCTAAGTATTGTCACTCAGCTCCCCACTGGTGGGTACCAAGGGGGAAGGAGACAGACCAGCCTCCACTGCAGTAAATAGAGCCACCTCCCAAGGACCCACCTGGTGCCTGGTGCACTAATCACTAGGTGGCACACCCAGAATTTTGGATATTGCATCAGTGAGGACTCTTGAGTTTCAAGGGATTGGAAAGCCAATTGGTTTACATCAAAAAGATTAATTTGGGGTCCCTATCTCTAAAAGGTCAGGGAAGCCTGGCCTTTGGCCAAGTAGGATGTAAGGACTCCGGTGGTGTTATCAGAATTGGATCTTATTCTTTCCCTCGCTGCTTCCTTCTGGAGGCCTCTCATCTCAGGATGTAGCAAGATGCCAAATCAGGTTCCATCTTGACACTTCAAAACTCCACATTTACTTTTTCCCATTTCTAGTCGATGTGTTCGAACTGAGTCTTCTTGGCTCACATTGGTTCATATATACCCAGACCTAAGGCAATCACTTCATCCAGGGCCATGCAAAGCTGGGGTCGCGGCCCCTGGATTGTGGGTTCCACCCTGCGCTGGCCTCGGGGTTCATCTGCCTGACTCTTGCAGACCAACATCAGGAAAGGGGGTCAGTTGTTCAAGGAAGATTGGGGTCTGGTCTCCAGACGCTGGTAGGTAGGTACTCACTCTCATGCATTCTTTCAGATAATCTTCAGAGAATCCTGTAGCATAGTGGTGATCCCATTCTGCAGAGGAAGAAGGTGAGGCCCAGAGGGGTTAAGTCAGCCCAAAATATACAGCCATTCAGTGGCAGGGCCCGGGTCCAAATACGTATTTGTCTCTCACCACAGTGCATGCTTGGGTGCCTCCTATATTTGAGGGAGGAGAAGGATTCAAATAGGGTCAAGATGATCCTTGAAACCCATTGCCCTAGAGCAGTCCCCTGGCATTTGTTCTTTTTTTTTTTTAATTTCAATTTCTTTGATGCACTTTAGGTAAAGTTGGAAACCAGTTTTCCAGGTTATCTGATTACAATAGTGACTCACTCTTAGCAAGTACAGAGAGGAATGTTCTGAAATTATCCTGGAAGGAAATATACCTCTCCTGGATGGCGGCATATTACCCACGTGTCAGGAAAATCCATATGCCCACAACAGTTCTTATATAAATGTGTGGAGGCGTGTTTTAAAAGCATGTATATTCATATCCTCTGTGTGTATGTATATAAATCTAGGTATTTATCCCTCTGCTAGATTCATAAGCATCCAGTGGCTCACACATTAATTACAGTCTCCTTGGTGAGGAGAAATATTTTCCCTTCTATCATGTTCATTTTATGATCATCTGAAGTTCATCTTTGTAGTAGTCACTAAATCATCTGGTGACACAGTGTTCTGTAATTGTTAGATTGTGCGCACATTTTGGCTTTACTTTTGTGAACCTCCTACTCCCTTGCTTTTGTTATTAACAACAATAATTAATTGCAGGGTGCTGGGCATATGTATAATCTCAAAAAATTCCAGCCAACAATGCTTTGAAGGAGGTATGACTGTTATCATTATTGTTACAGAGGAGGAAAGCACGGCTCAAATAATCTGCCCGATGAACCGTGCAGAATATGTCGCGAAACTGGGACTCAGGCTTAGGTTTCTTTTACTTTCAAGCAGAGCTTCTCAACCTCAGAACTATTGACATTTAGCCAAGCTGTTCACTACCATACTGTTATGGAGGTGAAGAAGGAAAAAAAAAAAAAACAAAACAAATAAGCAAACACCAGAACATCAGCTCCCCAAGGCTACCAGAGGAGGCTATATGGCTATTAGGTGTTTGGCGGAAAACATGCTGAAATCGATCAGTATTTTAGGTGCATATGTTTTGAACCCAACAATTCCTGCGGAAATGTTGGTAAAAAAAAAAAAAATATGCAAGGGTTTAAGTGTGAAAATAGTCAATGCAGGGTTGTTTATAGTAGGGAAGGTGGGAATATTTAAGTGTCCATCAATGAGAAATCAGTTAAATGAATTACAATACATGAATCCAATGGGACACAGTGTCAGTATCTCTTTAAAAGTATGCAGAAGCTCTAAATGTAGACACAGGGAAAGGTAAAGATTTATTTCCAGTGAGAAGTAGATTGCAAAGGCATAATCCCAATTTGGGGGGTGGAAAAACACTCTGCCTGTGTGTTTGCATGAAGGTGGAGTCAGGTGTGGGTATGTATATTGGATTATACCTAAAAAAAATTGCTGGGAAGATATTAACCAAACTGATAATAGTGATTAATGTTGGGAAATTTTTATTCTAGGGTGAAGCATGTCCAATTATACTTTATACAACATACTTTATCCTGTAGCTCTCAACTTGGGATAGTTGTGCCCTTCGGGGTACATTTGGCAATGCCTGGACACATTTGGGGTGTATGTGTGTGTTGGGGGGAGTTGTACTGGCATCTAGTGGGTAGAACCAGAGATACTGCTCAACATTCTCCAGTGCATAGGACATCTACATCTACACAAAGGATTATCCTGCCCAAAATGTCACTAGTGCCAAGATAGAGAAACCCATTTTTATATTATAGTTTAGCATTTAAATTTGTTACCGTAAGCATCCATTAACCTTATATTTAAAAAAAACACACACACAAATATTTGCAAACAAAGTCCCCATCCTGATACTTGAATAGAAACATTGCTGCTGGTGCCTTTAAAAATCAAATCAAAGAAACAATTTTAACGTCAATAGTTTCACTATATGAACATAATATACTTTTTATTCCCTTAGCAGAACAAATTTTCTTTATTTAACTGTAGCATTTCTACATAGTTGCCCTTCAGAAGAGTTTACAGCCCTTTTAGCAAAGCAATCCAATAATATTTGTCCCATTTCACAGCTTAAAAAACTAAGAACTGGGGAAAACCCACCGTTTGTACAACCAGTTGATACCAGCGTGAACCTTGATAAATAATTGTAATAGTTTCTGGGAATAGTAAATTGCCTTATCTCACATGTAGGTGTTTTGCTTGAAACCAATGGTAAAAAAAAAAAAATCACTATGATGATTTCTACTTCTTTAATTGTGATACAGAGCAAGTTTCCTAGGGAATCCTTTCCTCTCTATGAACAGAGTATGTGCCCCTCATTTCTTCCTCCAAACAGAAATACTTTTTTTTTCCCCCTCACAGGGCATTTGTCATTTCAGTGTGGAGATAAAACATCTCTTCTCTCATTCTCTGTTCTTCTCTCATTTCTGCTCTTGGTGGGTTGTCTTCTGACACATTAAATTTCAGAGTGTGGAGAAGATCCCAAGTGTGACTGGGAGGTGATAGGCTTTGAGTGAGGAGTCTAATAAGGAGGACAGGTGAACTGTAAAATCTTCCGTGATCCTTGTGAAACCAATAACTCTCACTTAGTGAGACACTAGCCGTGACTCACAGCTGGTGGGTGACTCCAGGACGGAACATTGTTGTTGACCCAAGAACAGAGCCCTTGACCTGGACTCTGTCTCAAGAAACCTCCTCCCGACTCTGGAGTTCTTGGAGCCACCGCAACCTTTAGGGATGCCCACTGGCCTCCTGATATGTGTTTGTTTGGCTCAAACTTGGCTTTTTGGGGGCGCCTGGGTGGCTCAGTGAGTTAGGTGTCTGACTCTTGATTTCAGCTCAGGTCATGATCTCAGGATCGTGGGATCCAGCCCCGTGTTGGGCTCCATGCTCAGCAAGGAGTCTTGAAATTCTCTCTCTCCATCTCTCCCTCCCCCTTCCCTCATTCTTTCTCTCAGATAAATAAATCTTAAAAAAAAAAAAAAAGCTACCTTACTTTTTGGAAATTAATGCCATCTTTGTCAGGATAGGACAGGTTACGCTGCAGTAAGGTGTACTCCCCAGATTTTAATAGTGTAAGATGACAAGGATTTATTTCTCTCTTGTGGTCTGTTGTGTGTCCTGGGTCAGCTGAGGGCCAGGCTCTGCTCTCCCCTAGGACTCCAGCTGACTGGAGCCGCCACCGGCTGGAATGGACATCCTCTGCCCTGGTGACAGAGAACAGGAGAGCGTGTTGAGTCACACCCTGACTCTCAAAGTGACATGCACCACTTCTGATCACATTTCTCACGGCCTTGCCGAACTTCAAAGAGATGGGAGAGTGCACACATCAAAAGGACGAGAGACACAGGAAATTTGTGAATGGTTCTAATGACTTCCACAGTCACTAAGGTGTAAAAATCATGTGCTTATCGGAGTTGCTGGATTCTTTGCAAAGTGCAGGATGTTGCGACATTGGGCCTGTATGAGTGCATGGCGGTCGTTGGCGGGGATGGGGGAGGAGGAAGAGGCATCAGTTAGCAACTACTCTGTTTAGGTGGGGTGTTTGTTTGCCAGCTGGCAGGCCCTGTCTGGGCTGTTCCACTCCTCCGAGGGGTCAGCTCTGTCCCCTGAGGAAGCTGAGTCAGTACAGTCTAGTGATAACGGTTCGGCTAAGTTGTACCGCCTGGTTTTGAATCTGGGAGAAACCCCTTCATGGCTGAGTCATCAGAGCTGACTGATTTGACCTTCTCTGCCGCAGGTCCCATGGGCGTGGAGTTGCGTTGGGAAATGGGGGCAGGACATGGGGATGGGGTAGTGATAGGAATAAAGTAGTAACTTCAGAGGCTGCGACGCGGAATAAATGAGAAAACCCACACAAGGCACTTAATTTCGTGCCTGGGACAGAACGAATGCAATGGCTCTACCACCACCGCCATCGTCATCAGCATCTTCATCACATCGTCATCTTTCCAAAGTGTGACCTTCCCCTTGCCTTTAACTTACGGAGCAATGGGGTGGCCGGGTAAATGCTGCTGGTGGATGACTATTGACCAGCTCCCCCCCTTCCTCTGTGTCTGTGTCCTGTCTTCTAATCAGAAGCGTTGGACCAGGAGCTTTCTGAGGTCCCTTCCAGTGCTGACATTCTGTGATTCTGAGATGCAAGGAGGGCCCCCAGATCCCATCTCGAGCTTTCAAAGCATTCCCGATGTATGCTTTAGCGTGGGTCTGGAGAGTGTATCTGTCAAGGGGGCTGCAGGCAGGGGAGAGACATGAAGCCAAGCTATGAGGCAAGCATGGGAACAGATTTAACCACAAGCTCTGGCCTTGAACCCATCCAGGGAACACTGATGTGAGCCAACTGTGCATATCTGCTGATGAACCTTCCCAGGAAGTCATGCTCTGGAACCCTCCACGGGCCTTGTGATCTCTGCCACCAACATCAGTCACCATCTGGGCTGGTCTTTTCTTTCACGGCACTTGGTAGAGAGCGAAAGGACCCGAGCCCAGGCCGAATGTGACGGTTTCTGTTTTTGTTCTGCAAGCTGCCCTGCCTTTGAACGATACAGTGTGATGACAGAGATATTATCACCCCAAGCTACAATATTCTCCAATAACGAGACAATGAAAGCAGTTGCTACAAGTTTGTGTGGTGAAGGCAGAGGAAGCAAACTCTTAATTATCCAGTAAATATTCTCCTTAGATTCATTTAGATTTCTGCAAATGAGTCTGTGCTTGATTCAAAACACCTGGAGGCTCAGCTTGAGCCGTAGAGAAAGATCCTGGCGAGGAGTTCCTGCTCTGAAATCAGACAGCCTCTGCCACTGAGCTCTGACCCTAAGCAAGTTCCATGTCCTCACAAAACCTCAGTTCTTTCATCTGCAAAGTGGAGGTGGTAACACTGTCCTCAGGGAGCCAGGCAAGTGGATTAATAGAATATACGCTGCAGGGCCCCCGGGTGGCTCAGTGGGCTAAGCATCTGCCTTCAGCTCAGGTCGTGATCCCAGGGTCGTGGGATCGAGCCCCACATTGGGCTTCCCTGCTCAGCGGGGAGCCTGCTCCTCCCTCTCCCTCTGTCTCTCCCCTACTTCATGCTCTCTCATGGTATCTCTCATGTAAGTAAATAAGATCCTTTAAAAAAAAAAAAAAGAAGCATCTCTGCAGAGTCACCAAAGGTGGACAGTCTGAAGACTAAGAACATATGAGTGAAGACCCTGGAAGGGGGCTGTGGCACGTAGGATGCCACACGCCCCATAGAAAGGGGCATGAGAAGATGCAACCCCTGTGTTGCAAGAGCTTCTTACTTTTTCAGGAGGTATTTTAAAAGTCTAAAGTTTTATGTCACATCTCCTGACTTTTCGGTGTTGACCAGTGTATTAGACTCGATACCTGTTTGACTCCAGTAAAAATAGATTTCCTTCAATGCTTCTTAGCCCCCAAAGAAACAGCGAGTTGAGGAAGAGAGAATTTTGTTTGACTCAGGGAAAAGTGCGGGAAGGTGGTTGAGAGCTAGCAAGTCACTCCTTGACGTCAGGTGCCCAGTGGCCTTCTCTCTTGTCGCTCTGCCACCTTAATATGGGGCTTCCTTCTCATGGTCCACGGTGACTGCTCCGGCTCCGACCATCACGTGCCTCTTCCAGGCAGCCAGAAAGGGAGAAGTGGAGAGCATGCCCCTTCTCTTTAAATATATAACCTGGAAATCACACATATCACTTTTACTCACTTCTCTTTAGCTAGTACGTCGTCGCGTGGCTACGTCTACCTGACCGAAAGGCTGGGAAGCGTAGTCTTTGTTCCCGGTGGCCAAACGACCAGGAATCAGGAGATCTACAGGAACAAGGCCACAGGTAATTTGGATTTTTTTTTTTTTTAGACGCTAGGGCAACCAAGCACACCATACCCCTGGAAGCATTTTGGAATGTTCTCCGCTGAGGATGTGATAGGAGTGTGTCGTAACGAAACATCTTCTTATTGAAATAATCATCAGCACCAATGTCAAAATAGGCTCCATGTGTGGAGTGCCTACCACTGGCTTAGGTGCTGGACACGTCTGGCTTTCTCCTGACCCTCAGAACAACCCTGCAAGGTGGGTACCATCCTCACCATTCACCAGCTGCGGGGACTAGGGCAGGAGCAGAGGGACGTGACCTTGTGCGCGCGGTCGGTGGGTGTCTGAGCGGGGATCTCATGCCACAGCCATCAGACACCAGCCTCACCCTGAGCACAGCTTCCTACTTGCCTGCCTTCCCCCGACCTCACATCCCTGCCATCCTGTGCAGAGCAGGAGCCCAGCACAGCGGCTTCACCACCCAGAGCCCAGGTCAGAGAAGGTCGGAGACAGCCCCGGACCTACACGTCCTGACTTTTGGCCCTTTCCACACTGTTCTTTGATCTCTGTTTGCACAAGTTCCAGATTCCTCCACCTACTGCTATTTTACAAAGGAGAGAGAGAGAGAAGAGTGAAATCACGACTCTTAGCTGAACTGCTTTTCTTCAAAATCACGAATAATTGTTTTCGTGGTGTGTCTGGGAAAGGCGTACGCCTCTCATCTTCTGCCCAGGACTTGGCAGTCTCCCCTGTGTTGCCCCTTCCTTGCCTTCCTCAGCACACACCTTCCATGCAATCCATCATCAGAGCCGCTCTCCTGCTTCTGATCAACACCTACCACCAGCTCTTTGATTTGCCATCCGTGGGCAGAGGGAAGTTTCCGGTGGATGGCCTCAGAGCCTCTGCACATGGAGCCCCCACGCGACAGCAGCAGCAGTCTGGGGAGAGAAGGCCCAGGTCCTGGGGTGCCTGGGTGGCTCCGTGGTTGAGCATCTGCCTTCAGCTCAGGGAGTGATCCCGGGGTCCTGGGATCGGGTCCCACCTCGGGCTCCCTGCGGGGAGCCTGCTTCTCCCTCTGCCTGGGTCTCTGCCTCTCTCTGTGTCTCTCATGAATAAATAAATAAAACCTGAAAAAAAGAAGAAAAGAAAAAAAGAAAGAAAAGGCCCAGGTCCAGCTCTTTATAAACAGCAACAGCTCCCAGTGCACTTACTTCCCTTACGGAAGAAGAGCTGTGCTTGCTTCCCCTTTCTGTATATCCTCAGCGAGGGGGGTGGTTTCCCATAGGGGCTCGCCACGCACCTCCAACCACCTGCCTGGCTTCTATTCACTGGAAGCTTCCCTTTGTGTTATGAGGTGGCTAAATAAAAACAAACTCTGCACCTTTTTCATCAAAATAAAGTAGGTCAGAGATTCACTCGGCTGGCCAGTAAACTAGGGCAGGATTTCTCTCATCCTTCATGCTCTTGACATTTGGGGCCGCCCCATCCTCTGCTGTGGGGTCCTCCCTGTGCACCGTGGGATGAGCAGCAGGGTCCCTGGCTCCTACCCACTGGATGCCAGCAGCCACCCCCCCCCAGTGGTGACAACCAGAAAGGCCTCGAGACATTGTCACCTGTCCCCTGGGGGGCAAAATCAGTCCAGGTGGAGAACTGGAGTGCCTGCAGGACATTCATGCAGGTGCAGACAGGGAGTAGGACTGTGGGCACTGCTTACCTCCTGGCCCTGGCCTCTCCAGCCATCTCACCTGGAAAGTGTCATCACAGCTCCGAGACTTCACCTCCATGCCTCTGGAATGGACAGAATAATTGGGTCGACTTCATGAAGTTCCCGGCGGTGTCCACCGACGTCACATTCGGAAAACGCTTAGCACAGTCCCAGGCCCCTGGTGAATGGGAAACAAAAGCTGGCTTTTATGAATGTCAGCTGTTGGGATCAGGCTAACAAAGCAACTGTGAGGATGGGAGGAGTGTGGGCCCCGGCCCCGCTAGGCCTCCATCCTGACTCAGATTTTGTGCCCTGTCAGCATCAGACTCTTTCTAGTTCCCTTCATGCAACCTGCTGTGCTCAGAGCCCCCTGTTTTCTTGCTCAGGCAGTTGCTCCAGTTCCAACTGCCAACCAGCCCCCACCCTCATTCTCTTCATGGTTAACCCCTACCTACTCAGCCTTCAAGCTCAGCTCAAGGGTCACCTCCAGGAAGCTCTTCATGATTGCTTCCTCCCATCCCTCCTCCCGCCCCTGTCTGGGGCACCTCTCATTCGCAGGGACTGAGGAAGTCCCAGCTCATCTCTAATTGCACTCCTCCATCTTTTTATTTTTATTTTTATTTTTATTTTTATTATTTTTATTTACAGTCTTGCTCAGCTGTTTTAAATATTTGGCTATCTTCTCTGGTCATCCCTCCACAAAGGCTGGCATTGCATAAGCATCTTTGAGTACCTGGGCTCCAGCTTAGGACTGTATGTTAACACTGCTCTAACATCTCCCAAAGTGGACAAGGGAAGGAGAGATGGAGGGAGGGAAGAAGAAAGGGATGAGTGAGGGACACATGGAGAATAGCACCTTGCAAAAAAAAAAAAAAAAAGAAATATTTGGATCAATTAGTATTTTTTATTAGCTGCAGCAATTAATAGCAGCAATTAGCTGCTATATATATATATATATATCTTCCTGTTCCAATGCTGTTGTCGCGGCACTGTCACTTTTACCAACAGATGAGCAGCCCTGAGTCTGCAAAGGGAGATACCTTGCTTTCTCCGGGTGAGCTCCTTGCAAATAAAGCATCTGATACACTACCGTTGTTTGATAGAAGGCTGATTGTTTGTCCCTGTTTTCCAAGCTTTCTCTTGATTGTGTCTATTCACTCAATGAATCTTTACAGAGTTCCTGATTTGGGGGTGAAACAACCACGGTCCTTGTTCTCATGGAGCTCACGTTCTGGGTGGGGAGACAGAAATCTGTAAATGTCTCATGTCACAGAGATATATAATGTGGAGGACGAGAGAGCAGGGGATAGAGAGGGTTGGTTGAGTGGGTTGCTACTTAAAATGGGTTGTCAAGGAAGAGTCTTAGATAAAGTAACATTTGAAAAGAGAGCTGAAGGAAGTATTAGGATCTTTAGAGGAGATCCATTACACATCCCTTTATTTTTTTTTTTAAGATTTATTTATTTATTTGAAGGAGAGAGGGGCAGAGGGAGAAGGAGGGAGAGAATCCCCAAGCCGATTTCCCACTGATCATGGAGCCCAATGAGGGGCTCCATCCCAGGACCCTGAGATTATGATGGGAGCCGAAATCAAGAGTTGACTGCTTAACTGCCTGAGTCACCCAGGTGCCCCATTACATTACACTTCCCTTTCAATGGCAATCCTTGATGGGCTGCAAGCAAGCTTCAGGGCACTTGCAGAAAAGAGTGAACTACTTGGGAACCGCCTATACCAGGATCTACCTTATTTCTAGAATCCATGCACCTTGGCATGTTTGTGAAAATCACCTAAAATTCATGAAGTCTTTAGACACTGGAGAAACAGATAAACGATATTTACCATCTTCCTATACTGAAGACTCTTCAGATCCTTTAATAGAGCAACACCGTGAATCTCTACGTGGGAACCAGAGAATCCCATTCTCTAACTTGTTTTGAACTCAGAAGCCCTTATACAAGAAACATATTATAGGACTTGTGTTTAGAGGAATATATTTTTGTAAAAATGGTTTTGGACCAGGTACCAAATTTAAAGAAATATTCTTTCTATATTATTATATCTGGGAAAAACAAAATATAACAAACCTCATACCATTAACAATCACTCGCCTGCTTTCCTTGCTCAAGCCCTAGGCAACTACTAACCTACCTTCTGTATCTATAGATTTGCCTCCTTTGGACATTTCATATAAATGGAATCATATAGGATGTAGTCTTTTGTTTCTGGCTTCATTCGTGTAACATAATGTTTGCAAGGTTCACCCATGCTGGGGCATGTGTCAGGACGTTTATTCGTTTTTATTGCCAAATAGTATTCCATTGTATGGATGTGCCACATTTTGTTTATTCATCTGTTCGTCCATGAGTCAGTGGACATCTATACCCATTATTGGTTTCTTGCCTTGCGACTCTGTAAATGACTAGCCTGTCACATTTAGGATTTCCCTTTTCTCTAGCAGGGGCAAGACAGCCCCTCCATAAAAAATGTAGTTCAGAGAACCTGTCTAGGTGGTAGACTGCAGATTCACCTCCAGTTTTATTCCTTCCAAATAAAAAAAAAGGCAGAAAATAAAACTGCTTCCACTAAGCTTAAAAGCTATATATATATATATATATATATACACACACACACACACACACACA
Organism: Nyctereutes procyonoides; assembly: GCF_905146905.1. Taxonomy (NCBI): domain Eukaryota; kingdom Metazoa; phylum Chordata; class Mammalia; order Carnivora; family Canidae; genus Nyctereutes; species Nyctereutes procyonoides. Next base: position 8,919,152 of record NW_026575024.1, on the reverse strand, counting down.
CACACACACGTATGTGTGTACACACACACATACACACACATTTTTTTTTCTCTATTTCTTATAGAATAGACTTGTACTCTTTAGGGAAATCAAGAGGAGAGGTAACAACCGATTATAGTATGAGAAAGGAAATTTTAAAAGACTCTTTGGAAATAGCACATACATAAAACATTTCTGAACTATCTGCTAATGCAGGAATTATCCTTCGATGCAAGGGATCTGTGCCAAAGTAAAAGTCTGCTCGGGCTTTTATGGATTTCTGTGTTAGTGGCAAGTTTCTTACTCCAGTGTCTGTGAAAGCTGCTGCATTTGTCCTGCGCTGCCAGCTGTCCAGGACTCAAATGCCATTTGAAGATGAGGATACTCTAATTAATGATCGAGCCCTCACTGAATTCAGAGTGTTTTGTGCAGCAAAGTTCTTGGCCGTGTATCCAACGGCATTTTGGTGCTCTTGAATGCCAGGTTAAAAGATCCTTAGGGGTTTGGACAACATATTTCCTTGCTCTGGATATTGAAAAGAAACTGAGGTCGGATCTGGAGTGGAGGGAGGGAAGACTTATCACGAGGTGGCCAGCATCTGTTTGAAGCTCCGCTGGGGGGTGGGGGGTGGGGGGTGGAACACCTATCTCATTATTTGAGCAACCTGACAAACTTCCCCCTTCTCACTCATATCTCACATATATGCAGTTGCCGTCCAACTTTGTTACAAAGAAAGTAGAGAAACTTGTCACTTGTTTGATCATCAGCGTGGTGTAAGAATTTGCCTGTCACTTGTTTAGGATAATGGCTGAATTCTTCAGTTTTCAATTGATGCTTGGCAGTTTGGATGTGTTAGATTGCTCGCAAGCAACTGAGAGAAATCCACACATTCTATCCATTGTCAAGCTCATTTAGCAGATTATTCTAAGACTAAAGGAAAGGAAGGTAGCTCGGGCTATGAGTCTTTTAAGAAAACATTACAGGGTGTGAACAAAAGCAAATCTACAGAACTTTAAAATGTCAGAGAACTCAGAAATCCTTCAGTTTGAAGGGTTTGAAAACTCACATGCCCACAGAGTCCAGACAGGTAGCAAAAAAAAAATAAAATAAAATAATAGTAAAAAAATAAAAAATAAATTAAAAAGGAAAACCAGCTGAGAGAGATAGATGGGCTCTTGCAACAGCCCTACGAGGGGCTTTGACCTCTGCTTACTGATCGTGTGTTTTCATGAAATTTGCAAAAGTAGGCTATTTAACTTCAATTGGTTAATAGGGCTGTAGTTTCCTTCTCTGACATCCCCCTCCATCATACTTTCCCTTATGTTGGGTATTAGATGGCACTGGACTCATCTCAGGAATTTTGTGTTCATGGGCTATGACCATTTTTTATATGTAATTTTTAATGGCATATTGGAGATGCTGCAAACATGGTATATTCGTAATTCTGTATTGTTTCTCTTAAAGAAGAGCTGTTATTTGTTTAAGATTTATTTATTTATATTAGAGAGTGAGAGAGAGAGCATGGGGACTCGAGTGGGGGGAGGGGCAGAGGGAGAGAAGCTCGAGCAGACTCCCCACTGAGCATGGAGCCCCAGACTGGCTCCATTCCAGCTCATGACCTCAGCAGAAACCAAGAGCCCATCGCTTAACCAACTGAGCCACCAGGTGCCCCAAGGAGAGCTTTTGAAAAGCAGAGGGGAGGGGGACCAGGGGATGGGATAACTGGGTGATGGTCATTAAGGAGGGCACCTTATGTAATGAGCACTGGGTATTATATAAGACCGATGAATCACTGACCTCTACCTCTGAAACTAATAATACACCATATGTTACTCAATTAAATTTAAATTTAAAACAATAAGGAGTTTAAAAGCTCCAGGCTTCACCAAACCACCAAGCCAGACAGGCACCACGGCAAAGTGGAAAGTTCATACTTACCTAGAGGAAGAGGTTTTGCTGAGCGCCAGACATTTGCTAGATGAGGATTCCAGGGCCCATTGTGGCCAGTTCCCTCAAGCAAACCCAGACATTCAGATTTTTCATGTCAAACCTAACTTCCAAATGTTGATAACTAACCGAACAAAGCTAATCAGAAGGCCATATTTGATCTGTGGGCCCAGTTTTCAGCCCTTGTTACTTATGATGGAGAAGATAAATGAACAGGTGAGCCATCTATCCACCCCATTGTCTTCCAGAGTTTTTACAATGAAATTATCAAACTAGGTTTTTAAATTTTTAAAAATCATTCAGCTAGCATTCATTGAATGCTAATGTGCATTTTACGTAAGTGTGAATTTCCCCTGAGTTTCACTCTTAATTAGTGGTGTCCAAAGTAGCCCAGTCTAGATTTAAGAGTTAGAACACAGGGCTCAAGGTGAAACTCCATCACATTGTCACTGTGCCAGGACACCAGAGACAATCCACTGAAATTTGCAATAATTCAAAGTGTTCCAGGTCCTTATTAAAAGAAAAGAAAGCTTCAAAATATGGCACATTATTGTAGTCCAGATGTTAGAGTTTCCTTTGCATGAACTTTGGATGATTTAAAGTCCTTGGAGGCATTACAACTGTCCCTCTTTTTACTCCTCCATACCTTGAATGTTTGCATCCATTTTCTCCACCGCTCCAATGCTATTTCTCTAGATATTTGCATGGCTGGATTCTTCTCATCATTGAAATCTCAACTTAGAAAACCTTTCCAGAACATTTTAGCTAAATTAACCAACCCCTAGCTCTCTACCCCAGGTAGAGATTTGACCCTGCAGGTCTAATCTAGCCTCCTCCTTGTTTTATAAATAAAGTTTTATTGGCCCACAGGCATACTCATTTGTTTACACATTGTCTATGGCTGCTTTTCTGTTACACCTGGAGGCTTGAATAGTTGTGACAGAGACTGTTTGGCCTGGAAATCCCAAAATCTGGCCCTTTATAGAAAATGTTTGCCAACCCCTGAGACTTTCTCATGGCCCTGCCTTATCTCCTTCATATTATGATTAGTATCTGAAATTACTTATTTTTGTGTTGCTTGTTTGTTTTTGACTTGTACTATTAGAATATAACTTTCCTAAGGGTTATTTTTTTCCTGTACCTAGAACATAGTAAGTACACAATATATCTTGGTTGAGTAAATTTAATAAATTCTATCCTTTAGCCTTTCTATTAATGCAGGGAAGGTTCGCTGAGCTTTGATTCACAGGTGCTTTACAATACAACTAAGGGGAAACATGTAAATTTTTTTTTTGTTTTTGGTTGAGTAAACTGGACAAACCAAATGTACCAAGAGAGATGAGGCCTAAGTATTATATTCTATAGTGTCATCCCTTGAACTTAATGAGAAAAAGCCAAGATATGAAACCAATAGAAATCATCATGGCATCATGATTGTATGTGCATTTCATCCTATGCCAGTGCCACTAACAAGAGCTAACTCTTCTTTGCCAAGTAAAGAAAGGCTATGCACTCAACTTATTTTTAAGTTACTGAACATTGTGGATTAACTTTCTCTAACCAAAAGACTGAGTTTCCTTTTCTAGAGTCTCCAACTTATATAAAGATGTCTTTAATTTTTTCTGCTTAATTATGTCACCTTGTCCCATTCTACCTATGCAATTCCCAGCATGTGCCCAGCCATTGGTTACCATCCCATGTTCTTGTCACTTCATGCATCTTACTTGCTGGAAATAAATGTCCACACTCCATTTAATCCCAAGTCTACCTTCACCTTGACATACTTAAGAAAGAACAAGTTTTGTCCATTCCTCTTTCTCATGGGCCTGAGCTTCACTGCTTAGGATCTCTTGCATGCGAGGATTTATTTAATGGCTCCTTGTCTCTATTAGCTTTTTCTATCCTCCTCCTTGAAAGCAGGACCACTTCATACCCATCTTTATATTTCTTTCCGTTACCCAATTTGTGTTTGACTTGAACTGAGTCTTGAGTAAGTACCAGGTCCTTGGCATTGTGCTGGCAGTTATGTCAGGCAAAAATTAAACTTAAAAATTCCCAAGGGTTTAGAATCTTGTTTTGGAAGGCCCCACACCGTATAGAAATAAGACTGTTAAGATGCACTCACTTGCCGTGTCAAGTATGATTTTTTTTTAAAGAATACAATAGCAATTCGTTTGCTTTTGTAATTATTATTGATTATAATTTTAAGTTTTATTTTTCTGTGTTTAAACCAATGCATGTTTGATTAGATCTCCAAGGATTTGAAAGCCCTTGAATTTTTCAGAGGCCCTTGAGAAACTGGCACACTCAACATACTCTGCCTCAAATTCCCAATGTATAAAACAGTTCTGGATCCTCTCAGATACAATGATCAACACAACAGATGTGGTTCTTGTCCAGAGGGATTCTAGTGTCCAGCAGGTGTGTGAGACAGGTAAATAAGTGTGAGTGTGGAAAGGGCATCAGAAAAGACTTCCCTGGAGGAGGTAATGTCTTAGATAAGCCTTGAAGGATGTGGCCTTACAGCCAATTTCCCCACAACTAGCCTTGATAAACCTACGTAACACACAAACTAATTTACCTGAAGTCATGACAGGCTGTATAATTTGTGAGTTCCCTTCCAGAATTTCAGGAAGGCAACAGCAGAGCATTAAGCCAACTGGGGGGTCCTTCTGAGCATGGGGCCCCATCTGATGGCATAGGTCACATGCTAGAAGCTGGCTGTGATGGTTGACCCAAAAAAGGGCCTGGTGTCACTCAAAAGACTGTAGGAGAAAGAAACACATTTACCACAGTGCCTAGCACATTGTAGGTGCTCAACAATGGCTTATTGAATGAAGATGAGTTTCTTTAGTTTATTTTTCTTTCACGGAAATAGACCTGACCAGGTGATAAAAGTCTAAAGCAAGCATTTACTTTGGCAGTTTCCCTTTCTAGAAGCTCTGTACAGATGCAGAGATTCCTATCTGGCCTGGAGAAACATGACCAGTAAGGCTGCCTTTTGTCTTTGAGATGACTTGGGTGTTATTACATTTAACCAGTTTATTTGGAAAAAATACATATATATGACCTTTTGGAAGTGATCTTTCTCCACGTCATATCCTGACAGTTGATGAGGATAAACTGACACTAAACCAAAGTGATTTTTATTAAGGCTCATTGAGTGCATTTTCAGAAGCTGCCACACAATGAAATGTATACATTTTCCCCCTGTCTATAAATCTGAGTAGTCTCGAAGTGCCAAGTCAGGTAAAGTGAGTCCACGGGTAGCTCTTAAATGCATTAAACCCCTGGAAATATTAGATCCTTCTACAACAGATGAGGTTTGGTGGTGCAGCTCATTAGCATTTGAACAAATTTGTGAGACTTTTAAGGCATGTTGTTGGATTGAGCTAAGTAGACTAATGCAGTGAATTCCAGACCCTAATGGCTCCATTTATCAAGGGAGCAGGTTTTAACATAATGCATAAACCTTTCTCACATGGCCATTTTACTATGCATTTAATTCTATTGCAACATGGTGCTTCAGGCAGAGGAAATGAAGAATTTAAACAAGGTTAGCATTCCGAGAAAAGACGGGGAAAAAAATCAATACCTCCCTCCTTCCCCCAAATAAAAGATGATTTACAAAAATGGAAATCTATATTGATGACAGGGTCTTACAGATGACAAAATGTGCCCATGATGTTTTGTGACTGGGACATGAGCTGTCACTTCCACTGAATGGATATCCAGATTCAGGGAGAATGTTATAAAAATGTTGTAGTGGGATTAATTAAAGGTTGTTAATTGATGAAACGCCCTCCTGTAGCTTTGAGATTTCTTTTGAGGCCAGTGAAGACTTCTGTAGCTTGTCTCGATCCCCAGTTTCACATTCTTGTTGACTTCAGAATGTTGGCTCTCTTCCTGCTTACGCACACATAAGAAGACTCGAAGTAACTGTCTTTCCTCCCACTCGGGAAGATTTGCCAAAGCTCAACACTGAAACTGCATCCTTTTGGAATCCCTAGCCATTCAAGACTTTTGTTTTGACTATTAGCCATTTAACGGTGCCCTAACTTCACGATGTCTGCGGAGGTAGCATTACAACTTTGTCTACTTGAGAGATAACCAAGGGCTTGTGGCGTGTAGCATTTTGGCCATCTGCTGAGGTAGGATTTTGTGTGGTGCAGGGTGACATTTAGATGTAGCCTGTAATTTTACTAGTGAGCTGCCCAGAACTACAGCACAACGTGAATTTCCCGTTTCTCCATTGAACAACATGCTCTCTGCCGGCCAGTGTTCTGATAAAGCAGTGCACTCGAAACAGGTGACCAACTTTATAAATGACTTTTGGTTCTATATTTATACAGCTATTAAGAACCTAAAGAAGTCACTTAAATTTTTCATCTATACCTCACTGCATTTTATGAGGGGAAAATATATGCTTCGGTGGCTTCATAAATTTAGGGGGTTTTGAAGGCTGCGGAATCTATCTCTAACAAATGTCAAGGGTCTATGGTATATAACTTTTCTTTTTCGGGAGATGTTACCCTGCTACTTAGATTGGAAATGCTTTGCTACTAATATGTAAAACAGCCCCACATTGCACGTTCTCTCCAAACTATCATCCGAAGTTATTTCTTTAAAGAGTTGAGTCCTCCCAATTTCCCTGTTTCCTTCCTAAAAATGGCTTTCTATATGGTGCTTGGCAGGACGTGGGTATTAGCAGCGAGAGTTATGCTAAGTCAAATAGCTGAAAGTAGACTGAATTTCCAACACTCAAAAAAATGTAAAGTTGGAACTTAATCCTGGAGCTTGGCAATCAGTCTTCCACCTTTGAGAAACCCAAAATTATACTCTATGCAGTAAAAAACAGATTAGCTAAATCATATCCTAAAGAGAAGGATGGAAGTGCTTAATGGTGATATTTCATAAACTGAGTAAGAAATATTGAAATATCTTTCATATACACGAGAGTATCCTTTATAAGTAATAAAACTCCCATGGAAAGACCCCAAACACATGGAAATCAATAGAAATTTTTTTTCCATGTCTGAGCAGAACTCAGGATTCAGAGTGAGCTCTCTTCCTGCAAGGACTTTCCTGGTTCTCTTGGAGCGGTTGGGTATTGTTTGTTTGACAAGGTCATCCCATGTCTCCACCTGTGGTGCTTCTATTCTTATCTGTCTCCTTAACTCAACTGTATGTCCTTTACTGTCCCACACAGGCCTTTCCTTTCTTCATTCAAAGCACAAAATTAATACTATAGACACGTGAAAAACGTTTGCGAGTGAGTTACTAAGTAAACTGTCATGAATGAGTTAATAAGTAAGTGACTAACTGCAATCATGAACCTGTTTTGGAGCTTCAGACCTTTTGATGAAAACCAGAAGTGGAAAGGAGACAGTTAATGTTGGGGACCTTAAATCTTTACTTCTTTTCAAGCATGTGGAGGAAGTCTCACTCACGAGGGGGACAGCACACACATCAAAGAGAAGGAGCCCATAATATGGGCCCCAAATATATGCACTGAACCGGTCTCTACTTGAACTCCTGCCTGGTGGCTTTCCAAAGGATACCCAGAATCATTCTAGCAGAGGAGTTAGAAGTCAGGGAAAAGATATGGAATTATGAATGCAGCATTATACATCTAGTCTGGACTTCCTTAATCTTCCAAATGGTGAGTCCAGGCAGCAGATCATGGGATACCTGGAAGAGCTGTTGAGGAGATGAGCTTTGTTGGCTCTGTTGTTAATGTGTCACCAGTCTTAGACCTTCTTCTACTGACAAGCTGTGCTTATTTTTGCTATGCTCCTTTTGTGGATTCAATGTAAAACATCATCTTGGAAGGCTCTAGAAGGACTCTAGGCTTCTCAGGAAGATGTTCTCCAAATGGCTTGATTCTCTGGATCTGGTTACAGAAAGACACTTTGTTTGTTTGTTTGTTGTACAAGTTAAACTTAAATTCCATTTTGAAATCCACAAATATGATTTACTTACTCACCCCAAACTTTAACAAGATAATTCCCTTGAAATGGAGGTTAACAGTCTTTAAGTTCAATGCCCAACTTTTTTTGAGGCCATTTTCCCAATTATAGGTCACATCATTTTTCTATCCCTTTTTAAATATGTTAGTATTTTTTTAAAAAAATATGTTACTTTGAGCTGAAATTAAAAATATATAAGCAGAAATTAGCAAAGCTTTTTTTTTTTTTTTAACGTAGACCGTATATTTTCTAAGAAATCTCTAAGGAGAGATGAGTTTTTAAACTGCGCCAGGAAGCAGCTGTGGTTCAAGGGAGAGAGCAGGAACGTGGACTCTTCTAAGCTGTTTTTAATTCTCAACTAAGCCACATTGTCAGTTAACCTCTGTGATTTCGTCAGCTCATCTGTAAAATGGAAATTAATAGTGTCTTCCCCACAGGGCCATCATCAGTATAAAATAAAGTAATTTACAGGAAATTGCTTGGCAAATCATAAAGTGCCATATAATCATAAAGTGCCATATAAGCTTAGGAGACAGTCACTAAAAATTGTAGTATGTAAGGTTCTTGAGCACAAAACAGTAAGCTGGAGAAAATCCTAGGATAACACAAATTCAGAAAGGAAAAAATAAAAGTGGATATATCCGTCCTATAGTTATTTTGTGACAATATTAGTTCAGATTATTGTGTATTTATAACACGTGGACATTGAAGCTAGCTGTTTACAACTCTATGCACTTGACAAAACATTTTAATACTGTAAAATATCTAGAATTCTGTTCTGCGTGTATCTTACATATGCACATCGCTATAGATGGTATACATTTTTAACAAATACCATTGCAAAGGGCCATACAGCTCTCCCGTGAACAAAGTGGGTTTGAATTGTACAGGTGCACTTACGGGTTTTTTCTATAAATACAGCACAGTACTGTAGATGTATTTTCTCTTCCTCATTATTTTCTTAATAACATTTTCTTTGCTCTAGCTTACTTTCCTGTGAGAATACAGTATATAATACGTATAACATACAAAATATGTGTCAATCAACTATGTTATTGGTAAGGCTTCTGGTCAACAGCAGGCTATTAGTTGCTAAATTTTTGGTAGGTCGAAAATTATAAGCCGATTTAGACTGTACAGAGAGTCCGCGTTTCTAACTTCCACGTTGTTCAAGGTTAAAACTCTATTCGTAAAACTGAGTGTACATAATTTGTGAACAATTTAAAGACTTTAAGGGTAGATGTTAAAACTATAAATGTAATATTGCTTCTCAAACTCCACCCTTGCAGAAGATAGGACTTCACAGTGCAGTTCCAATTACTGAAGTAGGGGTGCTGGATGTTGGTGTGTCATTTCAAGGCATACTTCTCATCTTAAACTCTTGCCAGCAATTATAGGTTAATGGAAATTGTGTGTGTACGAGTGTGTGTGTGGGGTGGTGTACGTGTGTGCGCGAGTTCCTGCATGTGTGTATGCAAAAGATCAAAACCGATTTACCCAGGAACTCAATCTGAGCACAAAATCACAGGCATGAATATGCAAGGAAATTTGAATGTGTGTTTGTCAGCAACTGAATATTTGGCAAAGGGGAAAATTAACATAGATTGCACTTAGAGCTCAAGGAAGGGAGAATAAACACAAATTTACAGGTGAGTGTTAGCAAACAGCATATATATTCAATAGTAGTCTGAAATAGACCCATCTGAACTCGGTAGGAAATTGACATTCTGTTTGTGCTGCTGCGCATTACAACCGGAAGCCTCAAGTTATGCTTCTCAATAGGGATACAGCAAATTACTATATCCACATGGCAGGCACTTGGCTCTTAAGAGCTGGCAAGATTGAGGGTTATTTGAGGCATTTAAAATAAAAATTTCAGATAGGATTGAATCAGTGTTACTTTTGGTCAATCAGCAAGATAGTCAACAGGTATTTATGACCCAGCCATTTATCTATTTATGTTTTCACTCTATGCTGGACTGAATTAGAATGGGGGAGACAACTCACATCTTAGAAGAGGGGACAGGGGAACCTCCAGCCCTGGGAAAGGCCAACTGGCAGTGAATACGGGTTTTGGAGTCAGGCACACGTGGCCCCGAGTTTTAACACCCTATATTCTCTGAAGTCACTTTTATGTGAGGGTTAGGTTCTGACGTCAGGCTGTTAGGAAAGAGCCATAAAGGGTCAAAACTATCTTTGAAATTCCCCTAAATCTTCTACCCTTAAACCTTTTATTTTATTTTTCCTATTACTGATTTTAAAAATGTTTGAGCCTCTCTGTCATTAGGAGATCAAAATTCATTATCGGTCAAGTCACACATACAAACACACCTCTGTGGAATTGTGTACAGCCTTCTCTCAACCTTTTTATGCCCTACTAAAGTTTGAGCACTGCTGTGATAGAGGGAGAATTAAAAAGACAGTCTGTATGCAGATGTCTGAACTTTTGAATCATCCTGCCTTTAAGATATGATCCAATCCCCAGTGTGAAGGGCGGATGGTGAGGCTTCTCGAGTGTTCCTGCTTGCCTGCAGGGTTTACTCTCTTCGGTTGTAATAATAAGCCTCTCCAACCTTAATACATGCTAATGGATTTATTTGATGTTTTGAGGATTAAATGAAATAGTGGATGGCATTTTCCTTGAGGGTTAAGCTCAAGGATCATTATGTAAGTTACATGTGCTGTATGACACGACCTCATTTATGTGATCTTTGTCAGTGCCCTGAACCACCACCACCACTCACCCCGCCATGCCTCAGTTGTCTTATCTGCAGTATGATGATAAGAATGAGACCTTCTTAAGGGAGTTGTTGACACAGAATGATAATACAGCTGCTTGCAGACAGGTAACAAGAAATCAAAAAGTTTTGACTATGATTGTTATGATTTTGAGTTTTTGTTGTGGTGGTTGCTGTTATGACGATTATTTTATGCTCTGTGCCTTGGGACATGTTACTAAATCTTTCTGTGTTTGGTCATCTCATCTTTCAAAAGGGAGCATGATGTCTTTTCCTCCTACTTTGGAGAGCACAGACGGGACAAAAAAAAAAAAAAGATAAGGAGTTTGAAAAGCATTAACGACAGTACAAGTAGAAAGAAAAAAAAAACAGGATAAAAAAGGTAGTATCCAAATCCCAAGGAATCTCAATTTCAGAGATATTGCAAACCAATGTATTCTTAAGAACAAGATGTGTGGCTGAATAGAAATACTGTCTGGGCCCTGGTGGCATCATAGATGGTTGAGCATGGCCCATTCCCACCCTGGAAAAGCAGCTTAAAGTATTAGCTTTCTGGAAGGGGCCCTGGACGTCTTGTTGCTTGCATGGGCATGTATGTTATTCCCAACAAGCTGTCATAAGGAGGAGGCTTATGCAGTAGACATAAACATAGAGTGTTTTATGAGTTTTTTTAGAGTGTCAAGCCCAAGTGACAAGAAACTTTATCTATTACTGAATTAAATTCTTATCATATTCACTTATGCCATCAGATGACATAAATTTAATCAGTCAAATCAAGGAATCTGAGTCAACACAGCCCCCTGGGGTTGTGTCCCATCTCCAAGGGGCTTATAGATGTGCAAAAATTTGGAGATCATATGGGATCTTCCATTATGACCTTGTGCCCACACTGATGTCTGCAGGGATGTGCAGTTTCCCTTCTGATCTTGGATTAAAGGCTAATCTGGAACCATGAGTACCTTTCTAGTGATGTCTCAGATCCCCTTGCTTCATTACAGCGTGTAAGTATTTCTAATCTGCTCCTGCAGCATGGTGTGTGGCCTGGGGGAAGTGGGGTTTCTCCACAAGGCATTGGGAAAAAAGAAAAAGACTCTTTTGCTCCTGAATCCCCAAACTCATATGAAAAATTCATTTGTATGCTGCTTCCCACTCCACTCCACCCCACCCAACCCGACCAGTGGCCAAGGATTCAGCCCAGCAAAAGCAGCTGGGAGACAGAGCAATGCCTCTCATATACTCCAACCTCTATATCTATATGTCTATGATTTCTCCTCCCACCTCTCTTCCATGGCATACAGTCCCCTCAGTGCCCAGGGATCCTTACCTTTCAGATAAAGGCAGGTGGGAAATAGAGGTGAAATGAACCTCTGACCTATCACATTTTGTTCTCCTGAAGCTATTTTTTTAAATGCAGGGATATTTGCTTTTGAAATCCCCCAACCAAGACTTGGGTTCCTTGATTTTGTTTCAGAGTCCATGAAACTTCCTCTGGGGCAAGGACTGCCTCTCCCGGAATGGAGCTGAGGGGGTGGCAAAAGAGGTCTCTCAAAAGGAGTAGGAAGCCCACTGCTCATATTTCAAAGACAGTATCCAGCAATAATGTATAAATATATGACCCACCATCGAAAATTCCTGAAGGAGTGTGCCACTATTATTTTGCCGCAGTCTATACTCGTGGATAAGGATCTGTGAATTGCTTTGGTCCATTTATGACAATGTCAATTGCTTGCCCCTTGGGGATGTGGGGCTGATGAGTCCAGATTCGACTGTCTCTCGAATCGTGGACTATTCCCAATTGAACCAACTGATTGTTTTTTTCAATCCCATCCTATTCTGCTACCAGTCTTCGAGGAGGTGAGAAGTAGTTCTTTATGCTTTGTCATTCTTCAGCGGGCTTTTCATTATGTAAAAACCAATTATAATTCAGAGAAAAACAACTCAATGTGTGAAATGGTAAAATAATTCTAACATCACTCGAGGGCTCCAGTTGGGGGTCTGCAGATTACATCTTTGTGTAGAATATAAATACACGTGCCCAAGTTTGAGGAGTGATGCTGAAAAGCGCACTCTTTCCAACCCTCACATAGTCTTTCGTGCCAAGAGTACACATGGGGCAAACGCCCACACCAGCTCCCCACTCCCTGACCCTCAGCGCTCTTGGGGGCTGCTTTCAGGGCCGTCTAGTGCACGCCCCATGCCCTCTCTGACCCTTCCAATTCAGGCCCATTCATTTGCAGCTGAGTGGATCTTTTGAAAATGTGATACATCATCCCCTCCTTTAAAACTCCTTCCTTGACTTAAAATTCTTCGGTGGCAAAAAAAAAGAGAAAGAAGAAAAGAAAGAAAGAAAGAAAGAAAGAAAGAAAGAAAGAAAGAAAGAAAGAAAGAAAGAAAGAAAGAAAGAAAGAAAGAAAGAAAGAAAAAGAAAGAAAGAAAGAAAGAAAGAAAGAAAGAAAGAAAGAAAGAAAGAAAGAAAGAAAGAAAGTCTTCAGTGGTTTCCTGGGGGTGCTAAGTTTCCTAGAGCTGCTGGAACAAAGTACCCCAAACCGGGGGGCTTCAGACAGCAGAAGTATACTGTCTCATAGTTCCAGAAGCTAGAAGTCCAAAATCCAGGTCTCAGCTGAGCCATGTTCTCTCTAAAGTCTCTCAGGGAAGATTGTTCCTTGCCTCTTCCAAGATTCAGGTTGTGGCCGACAATCCTTGGCTCCTATTGTGAATGTGTCACTTCAAAGTCTCTGCCTCCTTTGTCACCTGGCATCCTCCCTCGTGTCAGTGCTGTCACATGACATGGTCTCTCTTTGTGTCTATGTCCCAATTTCCTTCGTTTTATAAGGACACTAGTCCTGTTGGATTAGAGCCCACCCTAATAACCTCATCTTAACTTCATTACACCTGCAAAGACCCTAGTTCCAAATAAGGTCACAGTCATGGGTACCAGGGTTAGGACTTCAATATCTTTGATGGTGGGGGAGACACACAGTTCAACCCACATCACTGGGTTTCTTCTGATAAAATCCAGCATATTACCATCACCTACGAGCCCCTACAAAGCCGGACTCCTGCCTATCTTTTCAGTCCCAACTTCTGTCCTTGCCCCTTCATTTCTTTGTACCTTAGACTCATGAGCCTTCCATTGGTTTCTTGAATTGTCATACCTCTTCCAACTTTAGGACTCTTTCTTTCTTTCTTTCTTTCTTTCTTTCTTTCTTTCTTTCTTTCTTTCTTTCTTTTTCTTTCTTTCTTTCTTTTTTCTTTTTTTTTGGCAAGTAATTCATTCTTCCTGAATTGTCTCCCTCTCCTTACTACGACACTTGGGACCTTTGTTCTCGGGGCAAGCGTTACTCTGCGGCAAACCTGTCCTGAACATCCAGACCAAGCCTAGTTCCTCTGTCTTCTCCCAGAGTATGCCCATCCAGGGCTTTTACCACAATCGGCAATTTATTGTCTGATTATTTAAATCATCTCAATCTCATTTGCATAAAATGGAAGCAAAATATCTCTGGCCCTTAAGTGAATAATTATTGAACGAATAAATAAGAGATGTCATGAATACAAAATCAGATCACACTATGGTTGGGAAGTCCTGTAAGACACCCATGTGACTTTTTATACTTAGAAAATTTGACCTTTTTTTGGTGATCTTCAGTTTTTAGTACCTAGCAACTTAATTTTGACTTTGCAAAGGAGTCTAGTAAAGATTTCCTGTTGTTCCTGTTCCCAGAAAGAGCTGAGGGGCCATGCCTATGCCAATTGGCTTTAGAAGATGAATACCTAAGAGCCCTGGGAGGGAGAAAAAAAAAAAGTAAAAGAACAAAAGAGAAAGGAAAGGAAGGGAAAAGCAAAGCAAGTGTGTGTGGTGTCAGATTTACTGCTCCGGGAAGCGTCAGGAGCCATTTTATCTCATTTTGTTATTATTTAACTACTGCACAAAAGAAAAGAGCCCATAATCCTCTGCGGAATAATGCATTAATCCTCATTAGTCGTCATCAATTGGGTATGCTTTCTCTGTGCCACGTGAAACATGAAGAGGTACCTTCCCAAGAAGGATAAATGCGTTATCTCATAGTTCACCTACTTCTGGAATACCTAATGGGCTGCTCTGGGAGTATATGTTGTTTATCATCACTTGGAAGGGGCAAGACGGTCCCCATTGAAGGCTGCTAGACCATGAGTGATTTATGGTGCCTTTTACCCCTCAACTGTTGGAGGAGGCAACCACATGGGTAGAATTCCATCTGTCCCATATGCAGCCCCTTTAATTAATGATTTATCTGATTATTTTCCTTCCTGAAGGGGAAAAAAAAAAGGTTTTACTTCTATCTGTAAAACTACCGTCCGCCAAACAGGATCATTATCTAAATCCCAGTGACAAACAAGTTGATGGGGAACATTCTGGGGAAGAGAAACCTAAGGGGAAACAGGTTAGCAAAATCCCTTGCTTCCTGAAGGAAACATTAGTAGGTGTTTCCTAATCCTGCCGAGCAAAAGGTCAATACTTTGACACACCACACACACACACATACACACGCACGCACATCTGTTCAAGTGGCCATATAACAAGAGAGGAAATGTAAAGAGACTCCACTGGATGAGGGAAGCCATTAATCCAGTGGGCTTGGCAGTGAGACGCTTGAAAAACGATGACTTCTTATTAACATGCAATTGTCACCATGTTAATAATGAAATATTGATCTGTTCCTGCTTAATGAAAATCAACTTATTCTAATTTACCCCTGGAAGGAAGACCACTTTGGGTCTCATTCCAACATCTTTGCATTGTCCATCTGTGTATTTTTCATAGCTGTAATTTTTTTTTAAGTACATACAGCGGAGAACGAGGGAGGGTGAAGGGAACAATTAATATCAGGTCAAACAAAATTTATTTTTCTTTTCTTTCCTCATTGAAATTCAGTCCTCTGATTTAGCAAGAAAAACCTTCATGGAAACCTTGTAACATAATGGGCATTGGTGATTTTATGATTACATGATTACAGTCTTCTTCAATAAAAACCCTATTACAGTAGAAATGCAAAACTTTAGAAAAATCACTAGCCCTCCTAACCTGTAGCTCGATTTATAGCTGCTCACAGCCATGTATACATTGCAATAAGGCTGGATTCTCTTCATAAGGTTTATCAGTCTTGAGTTGTGGAGAACAGTTTTACACAGGGAAACTCTGTCTAATAGCCTATCTTAATTAGCTGCCGATTTTGTGAATTATTCCTGTCTTACAGTCAGAGTTTCTCTACTCATTTATTTACCTGTGATTTTTGATATTATCTGCGAAGCAATCTCTTTTGGATAATATGGAAACGAGCCGGTAACTATTACCTTCTGAAAAATGTAGATCATTTTGATTTACAATTCAAAGTGTAAATACTGTAAGGTCAGGCCTCTGTGAAAAAAAAATAATAATTCACAAGTCGATACGTTGTTCCTTTGCACTCCTACATTTATTACCCGGAGGTATATACCGAGGTGTGTGTGTGTGTGTGTGTGTGTGTGTGTGTGTGTGTGTGTTTACTACCGAGGTGGCTTTTATTGCTTCTGTTAGGTGTTGTTGCAGGGTGGTTCACATAAACATTTATATAGGTTTTAGAAAACAGTTGTTACTGAGGAAGAACCTTTTTCTGTTTACACAAATTCAGAACAAAGAAACATTGCTACAGCTTCCGGTAATTGACATGTGGGCGTGTTTTTCAAGTCACTGACTGGAAGAAGTGAGTGTCTGAGATTTATTTTTGACAGGACTTAAATTACTGGTAGCCTGACACATTTTTGAACAATTACTAGACACCGAGGTGTTTAAAGTAATGGGTACTGTTTGTTTGAGGGATGGGGAAGTTGCAAAACGGTTAGAACAAAACAATTTTCCATTTGATTAGTAAGACGCGAACACTTACATTTATATTACTAAATAGCACATACATAGTTGACTCCTCAAATGATAGTTTTTTCTCAGAATAAAAGTCATACTTAAAGGGAAAAATCCCTCCACTTGATGAATTGGTGAATCATGGGAACTCAAGAGAGGGACAGGCCTCTATGCTCACTGTCAGTTTTCTTCCCTCCTCTGGTGCTTTCAGATCAGTCCCCAAAGTACACAGAGCAGAGAGCTTTGTCCTGCTTTGTTTCAAATGTCTCCCAAACTGGGCCTTAATGCTCATTCATTACTGACTGTCTTGCAGGGGCTTCTAGACATTGTTTAACCAGCCCTCTGAACTCCAACTGGAAAATTAACATTCCCAATTCACGAGCTGCTCATGTCCCCAAAAGATAAAGCAAGTACAGCTGCCATAACTGGCAATGCATTGACGTTTCAAGTTATCCAAAAAGTGAAAGCAGTCCTGTTTCCTGTTAGCACATCTGATGAAAATAAAGGATTGCAAGGTTTCCAGTCCTCTTCTTTCATACTGACTATGGCTTGAAAAGAAGGGCAGGCTTTGAGGTAGGAGTCTATCTAGTGAACCTGCCTGTTCTTGTAATTATGGAAGGTACAAGTCGGGAAAAACCTCGGGCGGACTTTTTTGATGTGACATTGGCAGCATGGGTTTTATCACTCCTCCAAGATCTTTTCCCTCTCCCCTGGGTCCAGAGATATCCGTGAAGTCATGTCCTCTGATGACTCCTAGAGAATTATTCAGGACTGAGCGTATCTCTCTTTAAAGAAAACAATAACAAAACAATTCCTTTTCCTTTTTTATTGGAGACACAAGGAACTTTGCATTGTCAGAATCTAGAGCATTTGGGCTTAACCTGGGGTGACTTTATCCTTCTCCCCTGCCCTCAAGGGACATTTGGCAATCTCTAGGGGCATTTCTGGTGGTTAATAGATGGTGAATTGCTACTGGTGTCTTGTGGGTATGTCTAGCTGCATATCCCATAATGCACAGGACAGCCCCCACGACAGAGAACGGTCCAACCCCAAATGTCGGTGGTGCAGAGGTTGACCCTAGTAGAGAGTAATGAGGTAGTGCTGGTTCATGGATGTTCTATGCAGCCATGTTCATGGTTGCTGGGTGTTTTCCTCTGACCTACAAATCCAATTGAAAATTATCAGGAATGCTGTTGAGTTGGGGTAGAGATAGCTCAGGAAATCACTTTGCTTCTATTAGATTGAGAACTTTTTTTTTTAATTACACAGCCCATGTTTCCAGCCTCTTTGGAAGACCATGGTGTGCAAGTTTAGGTGCAAATATCTTCAGTTCAGACAAGAGAATAATAGTAATAATGACGTAGCAATATCACTTACCTCATGGAAGGTGGGGCAGGGGTTAGATGCTACTATGTTCCAGTCTTAGAAATAAGTATTTTATCAATATTATTTTATTAATGCTCTTAAGAGCTCTGTGAGAGGGGTCTTATTAGGAGTGAGTGACCTGAGCTCTAGTCCAGATTTTTTTTCTAGCCTCCTATTCCTCATTGTAACATGAGAGAGCAAATGTAAATGATGTCTTATTCCCTACCCTCTATTTCTAAGAACCCATAAAATACATAAACCATCCATAGATTTTAATTTATATGATGAAAAATAACTGCTTTGGCTTTCTCAACTAGATATTTTGACATCATCTGTGGAAGACTTTCCAGAATTCCTCTCGGAAGTCAACTTGAGGAATCTGGAAAGTACAGGAATTGAGTATGTGAGACTGGGCCATTTCCTTTTGTTCACTGGGGGTCAGACAGGTAAATTCACTAGAAGGGGAAGTATCATTAGCCTTGGGGAAAAAAGGGATGTACTTCTTCCATCCATTCATCTACCCAACTATCCATCTGCCCATCCATGTATCCATCCATGTATCCATCCATCCATCTGCCCATCCATCCATACATCCATCCATCCATCTGTCCATCTATCCATCCACCCATCCATTGGTCCACCCATTCACCTATCCATTTGTTCATCCATCCATGCATCCAGCCACCCATCCACTTGTCCATGCATCTATCCATCAATCCATCCATCTGTCCATCCATTCATCCATCCACTCATCTATCCATCTATCCATCTACCTGTCCATCCAGCTATCTGCTTCCATCCACTTATATGGAGAGAGACACATCTAAAATACAGTTCAACAAAGGTTAGAGTTATTTCTAGGTGCTGGGAATCTGGATGATTGTTAAACTTTCTTCTTTATAATTTTTCTATTACTCAAATATGTAAGTATGAGCCATTTTAAACAATTAAATTATTATTTTTTAAAAAGAAGAGTTCATCATGGGATGAACTAATAGATGCTTTTCAACAGTCCCTGAAAACTGTTTTGATAGTTTAAAAGAGTACTTCCCATCTTCTAGTAACTCTGTTCTGCCAAGTTAAAAAAAAAAAAAGTCTATTTTCAGTTTTAGGTCTAGGTTGATGTAACTCTTCATTCTGAAATATGTATGTTTAATTATAGTTTCCCACGATCTCAGTATTTGTTACTTTCACTATACATTAGTTCAAAGTTGAGGCTGTTTATCATAAGGACTGGTTACAGTCTTTCTGTGGGCCATAATTGTGATATAGACAATGTGATGTCCAATGAAATGTGAGATGCTATTCCAAATTTTAAGAAATCTATAGTCTGGTAGCAAGAAATGGAGGGATGGCCCTTGCCTTACCAGTTTGATAACTTTGCACCTTCTTATTGGCCTTGGGACACTCATATGCATATTTTAAACCTCTGGTCAAATGTCACCTACTCAGTAGAGCCCTCCTTGACTACTCCTTATGCAGTTAAATGTTTCATCCTTTGATTGAGAAGTTAAATGTTTCCTTCTTTTCAGTGTCTCTTACCCTACTCAGTTATAAAACTTAGCCACATTGCTGAAATTATGCCCTTATGTATCTGTCTTTCCTATTGGACTCTGGAATCCCCTAGGGCAGAAGACATAATTTATTGGTCTGTGTCCCCAAGACTTTTCAGAGTGCCTCAGTTACTCATTGGGAAATGAACTGGCTGGAATACAAGTCAGAATGAGATGAGTATAGTATGAAGTCTAAAAATCAGACAAATGTGTAAAAGGTTAAGGCAGGAGTGGTTTTTGTAAAGCTTCTGCTGTTGGGAAGTCCCAATATATGCAGACTAAACAACCAGACAAGACTTGCAAAGTAATGAACAAATAAGAAACAATAGTGGTTGCTGTGTCTGAATTTCAGGGACTATTCAGATTTGGAAAAGGTTTCATGGAAAACATAGATATTTAGTCATTTTTATAAATAGATAATGTCTGCTTTGTGCCAGGGAGGGTGCAGAGGCTACATGCACATGTGCTACCCCTTCCTCATCAGAGGGATGTGTCAGTAGTCCCATTTCACAGATGAAGCACTTGAGGCTTAGAGAAGCAGGTGACTGCTCTGAAGTCCCACAGCCCGTGGGCCAGAGTCCTGATTTCTCCCAAGGTACTTGGCCATGAAGGTCAGTGTTCTTTCCACTCCACCCCAGCTGTGTCATGTTCTCTGTGTCACTGGCATTTCCTCCATGTGGAAAGCTCTGAAAAGATTCCAGTCACATTTTGAAATTTCATGACAAAAAATTGAATGTCGTCCAAAGCGTAGTTTAGGATTTAAACATTTCTGTCAATCCTGGCTGTCATCACCAGGAGATTTTTATCCCAACAATAGATCACTGTGATGTGCTGGGCCTGAAGGGCCGTGGGCTGTTATAATGAGTAAGATCGGAATCTATTGAGCAATGCAAATAAATAAAAAGGAGACAGGTAGTCTCAAACTTTTTTCATTATTGCCTTCTTTGCTGTCAAGCTCATGGATGGCTCCAAGCAAAACATCTCCCTTTTTTTACTATTTTAATAATCTGTGCAATGGGAATGAGAGGGCCTGGGTTTTTCATTCAACTGATATTTTAATCATTGCAATGATTAGTGTAATTTTCGAGCACGTACGTGACCAGAATGGAAGTAGTGAGTTAAGGACACAAAAGAGATTGGCAGTCAGGTTACAAAAGTGTTGCAGGCCAAGCTTACGCAAGAACTTGGATGACAGGTCAGGGATACAAGTTTCTGACACAGAGTAACTGTGGTAGAGACAGGGAGCAGGGGCCTAGGAAGGGCAAAGGCCCTAGGGGAGAATGAGTTTGGACAGTGTAATCTAGAAACAGAAAGCAGATCGAATGCGAGTGATGAGAGCTAAACAAGCCAGAGTGTGATAGAGACAAGACTGAAGATGGAAGGGGGACTGGATGACCAATCACTGCCAATCGCCAGAGGACTGAGAGTGTTCTTGGGATAGAGGGCTTTCAGTCTTAAAATTGGGAGAGTCCTGGGCAAACCAGAACAAGCTGGTTTCCATAGGCAGGAGCCAGATTCTAACGGGGGAGGCAGGGCATGGGAAGGAGTTTGGGCAGTGGAGGATGTGGGTGTGTGTTATGCAGCCAAACCCTCAAAGCCATGCTACATGGAGACTGGGATACCGGTTCTGTGTTCTTTGACAATCACCAAATCCCTCCTGACCTCGGCTTCCTCATTCGTAGCAAGAGGTGGTTACACCAGATGACGCTCAGGCTCCTTTCAATGCTGAGACCCTATGACATTTTCCACTTTGTTCTGTAGACAGGAGAGAGCCATCAGGGAGTCCTGAGCAAAGGAATAATGTGGGACTTTTGTTCCAGAAGATTAATCTGGCAGTAGTTTACAAAATTCATTGCAGCAAAGGGAGATCCAAAGAAGACTGTTGAGTTATTACAACAATCAAGCCAAGAGATGATGAGAGCCTGGACCAGGCCTGGAGCAGAAAGGGTGGGAGGGAGAGGAGGGAAAGATGGAGTGATATGAACCTGAAAGATTGCAAGGCTTGGTGGCCAACTGCATATGGCTGATAATGGAGGGGCCCAGGTTGGGTCTCCTCAATCCATTCTTTTATTTGACTTATTGAATGCATTTGCATTGTGCCAGGCCCTGGGAGTCTAGAAATGAACAAGTCCTTGACTTCATGGAGCTCACATTCTGGCAGAGAAAAAGCAACATTGGACTGTACATCTGAGTCATACACGGTGCTGTGAGACCAGAAAAGATTATGCCAGGTGCTGAGCTGGTGATGGATGGAAAAAAAAATCAAGGAAGGCTTCCTAAGACAAATGTTATTAAAGCTCACAACTAAAAATTAGCAATGAATTAGGTTGGTGGTGGGGTTGGAGAAGACCTAGAAGAAGCAGGCCATGGAGAGGAACATTTGAGACGCAGAGACAGCACTTGCCAAGGACATGAGGCAGGAAAAGGTTGATGCATTTGATGGACTTAAGTCCGTGTGGTTGTGGATTCTGAAAGGCTGGAAGGGGTCACATTATGAAAGGGACTTGTAGATACATAAGCCATTTGGGACTTAATTCTGAAAGCAATGGGATCTTATCAAAGAAAGGAGTATATACAGAGGCCTAGGTGCCATTTCTATGTTTTGATTATTTGTATTAGGGAGAATACTGGCATTCCTAAGAGACCAAGGGCTCAGAGGTGGGATCCCTGGGTGGCACAGCGGTTTGGCGCCTGCCTTTGGCCCAGGGCGCGATCCTGGAGACCCGGGATCGAATCCCACGTCGGGCTCCCAGTGCATGGAGCCTGCTTCTCCCTCTGCCTGTGTCTCTGCCCCTCTCTCTCTCTCTCTCTCTCTCTCTCTCTCTCTGTGACTATCATAAATAAATAAAAATTTTTTTAAAAAAAGGGCTCAGAGGTGAGCAGAGAGGTGCATTTTGGTGGAAAGGCTGGCAAGAGGACAGGAATAATGTGACTGAGTGGAAGTAGTCCCTAAGGAAGTGGAGATGTGGGACCTCAAGCTTGGCAGAAAGATCAGTGATGAAGATCATGCTGTAGGGTTCATCTATACGCTTGAAGCCAGGAGAATGAGCCAGTCCTCTGAGAAAAATGAATTAGAGGAGAAAGATTGACAAGGCCAGAGCCCTGGGACCTGTCCCCATTTGAGGACCCACTTGAGATGATCCAGAGATGGAAAAGCCAGTCAGAAAGGAGGACGACTCAGGAGGGTTAGGCCCATGGAAGCCAAGAATGAGTCACTAAGAAGGGGCAGTGGACACATTAAATGCTGCACAAAGGTCAAACAAAAACAAAGCCTGACAAAAGGCCAGTAAGCGTGGCAATTAATAGATCATTCGTTATCTCTGAAAAGGAGGTTAGTGACTAATGTTTGGATTACATCACCTTGGACAAAATTAATAACAAATTTCCTGATATTCACTTGCGACGATGCAATGGAAATTGGCTGTTCACTCTGCCTGTCTTTTCTGAAATTTCTCAAATTTGCACACACTCTAATCTCCTCTGAGTACTGCAGCAGAAAATTGAAATGTGCCCTGTGTGCAATGTGGGTAAGTGTCTGTTACCCAACCCCAGACCTCTTAGGTGTTTGGAATGTCAACTTAGTGCATAGGCACAGAGTTGACACAACTGTTTCAGAGTGGGGCCATCAGAAGAGAGGAAGAGGGAAGTGAGAAGGGTTTATATCAATTACTAATCCAGCTTTATGCTACAAAATCTGTGTACTCGTGCTTACAAAGAGACATTTCTGTAAACCTAAGATCTAAACCCCCCAAAGATCTAAAAACATGTGAGGAAGGAGTTTTGCTGTTAGGGAGATTACTCAAAGTAGAGAGTATAACATGGATTTTAGCATTTCATTTCAGTTACATCTATTCCTTTGAAAAAATACTTAGGAATTTTTTAGTTAAAATCTCATGTAATACTTGTTCATGGTAAGAAGTTTTCCAAGTCCGAGGAATTATAATGTGCTGACACATAATAGATGCTCATTAAATATTTCTTGAATTAATGAATGAAAAGAAACAAAATGGTACAAAGTAAAAGCGGATCAGGGGAAATCTGTCATACTCAGGATTTTGTAGCCATGTTAATAATATTGTATTTGATCTCTAAGCATTGGGAAGTTAATAGGTTTTTAATCAGGGGATTATATAAGTAAATTACCTTTGGAAAATATTGCTTTGGCTACATTTACTGGATGCATGGGAGTGGGATGTGGCCAAATGCAAAGT
The DNA here is from genome assembly GCF_905146905.1 of Nyctereutes procyonoides. Classification (NCBI taxonomy): domain Eukaryota; kingdom Metazoa; phylum Chordata; class Mammalia; order Carnivora; family Canidae; genus Nyctereutes; species Nyctereutes procyonoides. The sequence continues at coordinate 8,895,515 of NW_026575024.1, read as the reverse complement.
TGCCAGTAAGGTATATCAGTAGGAAGCTGGGGGGAAAAGATAGCTTAAGGTAGGCTCCTGGCAATGGCGATACAAAGAATTGAGTGGATTGAGATACATTTTGTAGGTAAAATCAGTAGACTTGGGTATTTGTCTAACCTAAAGGGAGATTGCAATTGGTAGAAGGGGACTGTTAAGTGTGAGATGCTTTTGAAGTGTTCAAGGGATGTGAAGAACAGCAGTGGGTGGTCATCTAGACCTTGGCTTGGTACTTGTGCGTGCCGACCTGAAAGTCCCAGCAAATAGGATGCAATAAATGCCACTGTAGAAGATGAGTGTATCTAGAGAGAGATTATAAAAGAAAAACAACACCACCAAGCCCTGGAGAAGGACAATATTTAAAGTTAGAAAGGAGAAAGAATCCACAAAAAGACACAGAATGAGCTTTCGGGGAGCTTGGAAGAAAATCAAGACAGGGTAATTTTTAAGACAGGAGGCAAATAGAAGAGAGTGTTTCAAGTGGGAAGAGGTCAGGAAAGGTACAAGCTGAAAAAGTGCCACTGGACCAGACCACGTGGGACTCTTGGGTGAACTAGGCAGAAGCATTTGAGATAGACAGTTGGGAGGAAAAGCCAGATTGTGCGGGGTTGATAAATAAACGGGAGGTGAGCGATAGAGACGGCAGTGTAGACATCTCACATGGTTTCCAGATGAAAGTGAGTCATATATAAGTCACCTGACTTCTACAGGAACAGAACAGTCCTGTGGACTAGGGACACAAAAAAAGGAAAAGTCAGGGATGCAAAGTTTCCAAAGCCTTCAGGTGCCAAGTTTGGTCTGTGCCAGGTACTGTTGCAAACAGCTGGATTGTGTGCCAGTATGCCTAACAATGTGAGTATCAATGGACTCACGCTGGTAATAAAGTGATAATAATCATATAAATAAAAATGACCACCTAAGGAGGGTTGACTCTGTGCCCTGTACCATGCTGACATCCTATACCCAATATCTCATTGGATTCTCACGACAGCACCAAGAGATAGTTTTATTAACCCCTTGTTACAGAAGAGAGAATCCAGGCCTACTGACGGCAAGCGTCTCAGAACACACAGCTCTAATTGGGACCAGGAATCTGATTGGTCTGATTCCAAAGTCCAAGTCCAGCATTAGGCTGAACGGTCTTGTCTAGTTGTGGCTGCCCAAAGAGAAGTCACTGCCTAGTTAACTAGAAATCTGACTGCATTCCCAAACGTGTTCAGTTTACCTACTTTGATAAGAAGCATTAAGACTTGAAAAAACAATTGCATAGTCTGACTTCAATCTTAAATGAGTGAATATATCCAGAGCTCATATAGTCCAGACACACAGTGAGCCTTGTCTAGGAGTTATCTATTATCACTTACTAAAAAGCTCTTGGAGGTGGGGGTTGAGGGGTGCCTGGCCGGCTCAGTGGGTAGAGCATGCAACTCTTGATCCCAGGGTCATGAGCTCAAGCCTCACGTTGGGTATAGAGATCGCTTGCAAATGAGAAAAAAATAAAAGGTTCTGGAGAGAGATGGGTTTGCCCTTCTCCAGGGCTAATCAAACACTGTGGAGACTAATACCACCTCCCCCTGCCCACCACCAAAGGGCAGCTTAATTCTTCTTACAGAGTCATTTTCAATTTCTACTTAAGGAAAAGGATGGTGTTTCCTGGCTTTGTTCTTAAACTCATTACAGGAAATGATATTGTTGTAGGCGAGGACAAAGGTACAATGTAAAAACATTTAACAAATGCATGGAGTCATCTATTAACATTGTAGGAAAGCCCTTCAGAGTCATATCCTTTTTGCTGATCTAGAGCAGCAAAAAGATTGGCAGTCTCTCTAAATCCAACCCTTATGAGCTTGGGGTTGAATTTGACCCCAGTTTAATTGAGGTAGCAGTGGAAGTCAAGGGACGATGACACTTCTTGAGTACCTACTGTGTTTTTACCAACGTTAGCTAATTTAATCCTTGTAATAGTATGAGCTCATACTATTATAATGCTTCTTTTGAAAATAGGAATTTGTTCCAACCTGATTGGTACATTGCGAGCATAATGTGGATTTTGCATTTGCCTATGTTTGATTTTACCTGTGAGAAAAGTTTGGCGAACATAGAAAACTGCATCCAGCTGAACTGAGCTATGTAGAGATACACAAAAGGCAAACACAATGAGGCAATGTCTCAAACACACACCAGTGGCCTCAGGTGTGCTGCGAACCACACCCATGCATATCCGGTGTTTCAACTCCACTGGATTTCAGATAACCTTCCTCCCACCGTGTCACAGTAACATACAATAACCCTTCCGACATCTACTTCCATAAATCTTTTTTCAAGGTAAAGTGCCAAATTTATCATAGTATTAGTGTATTTTTTAACCACTTAACATGGATACAGCAATGCTACAGTTTTTATTAGGCTCTTATCTTTTTTAATTTGTTGCTGACAAAGCCATGACACCTGACTCATAGCGCCTGAGTCCACTTTTCCCATAAAGCTCTGTGGTTTTTATTGTATGATTTGGAATATCGTGGTAGCTTTTAGAAACACAGAGATGCCTTATTGGCAGAGCTGACTTTAAATAAGAATTCAACAAATATTATTGCTCATATTCCTTATTACGTGAATAAGAAGATAAGTTCAGAAAAGATGGTCACTTACCCAAAGACACCCATGACTGACACCATGTTTGTCTAATTCCATCACCCACCCTGCCCCCACTGCTAACATCTCTAAGCACGTGGAACTGGACGGTTGTTGCGAACCAGCTTCAACATTAAGAAAAGAAAACTTTTCCAGAAAGATCTTAATTCAAGATAATCCACACGAGGGTCTGAATCATCTATTTATTTTTAAAATCAAGTAGGTAATCTCCTTTGTACATACTAAATGTGTCCCATTCTGCTCACACTTTAATAAATTTTTCTCATTTGTGAGAGTTGCTGAATAGAGCAAGTGAATTGTTTTACCCAGTAGGGGGTGGAGCAATAATGAAGAAGCCTCGTGATTAAGTAGAGTTGGAGCCTCTTATCTTTCTCACTGAGTGGGAGGCACCATTAGTAGTAAAAGTAATTACCTGTGTAGAACACACTGATTGCATCAAGTACCTACTATAAGCCACTAAGATAGTCATCTCAATTTTAGAGCTTCTTAAGAGATCTTCATTTGATGTTAATTTTACATTTTTAGCCAAAGTACATTATTTTTGGAAAACATTGTGTTAGCCTGACTAATTTTTTAAGCCTCTTGAAGGACTTCTTGTGCCCTGGTTGTTTGCTCATAGGTGGCCTTTCTCCAAAATGGCAGTTCCAAAGAGTACACGTTGCGAAGTTGGAAATGATAAGCTATCTAAATGTTAAAGAATCTATTTGGTGGGAGTTGATTTTACATGGGATTGAAAAACCCGTGCTCTCATCTATAAAATCACAAAGTCCATTAGGTGAAACTGCTGGGTACTTAAAGCAATAATTCCTAAGAAATTGTCCATGCCAAATCTTGTTAGGTGTTGTATTGGATAGTTTCACTAAACTTCAAATTTGTCTCTGAAAAAAATATTAGAAACGAGGTTGCTTGATTAGATGGAGGCCAGGCCAGAGACCTGACACATAGTGGTGGTAACTCAGCAAAACCCAGCAAAGGGGTTTTGGGGGCCGGAACATTCTTCTTCTTCTTCCAACTGGCCAACAAAATGACAATGGCCGGTGCCCTAACCTTAGACCTGTAAAATGAGCAGATCAAACAGGTTTCCCAGCTAAGTCCAAATTTATATAAAGTTAGCTGAATTCTTTACCATGTTTGCATTTTCGGTGAGGAATCTGAACAATAACCCGGTAATTAATGGAATGCTATGCTTTTGTGTTTGTCACCCTGTCCCTCCGTATGTATATTAACCAATTCTTACCTGAGTAGCACCAAAATATTAGCTTCCCCAGGCAAGTAAATAAGACATTATTACCTGCATTCCTGGCATACTATTTAGGCTTGTAAGTGTCTCCAACTGAATACATCTGCAAAAAAATATTTTGAAGCCTCATATTTGTGTTGCTTTGGCCCATAGGACAAAGGTTGGTGGTCCTTTAGCCGATATACCCACTTTCCTTCTATTGCTGCCCATGTCACAAAGCCAAAAGATGATTCTCAGATTGTGATAAAGTAACCTGAAGAAAAGAACAAACAGGTTCCCAAGTAAAAAGACCAAGTTCAAATCCTGTTCTTACCATTTTTTTTTTTTTTACCAGCTATGGGGCATTGGGTAAATTACTTAACAGATTGGAACATCAGTTTCTTCTATATAAACTAGACACAAGGGTAGTACTTGCTTGATAGGATTGCCATGAAGACTCAAATCAAATGAAACCTTGTGGAATTTTGTTTCTTTTTATTCCTGGAAGGAATCATAAGAACCTCCCGGTTGCAGGGGGGTTAGCTTCACAAAGAAGGAGTAGTGTTGCTTTGATGTCTTTTCTTTTTTTCTTCTTACCTTTCACCTTGAAAATTTTATGCTATAAGCATTTATTGTCTTTTTATCTGCTTTTGATTTTTAATGCCTTTTATCTCAGGTGAAATCACAAGCTCTCTTTATTATTATTTTGTTCCTCAGACTTCTCGGATTTAAAAAAGCAATAAAATATTATTAAAAATTAAATAAGATAATATAGGTTAGGATGTTTTTCATAATGCCTCTCACAGAATAAACATTAATCAAATTGATCACGAGTGATAATATCACCTCTGTAACTATGAAAATCTTATAATTCAAGAAGAGCAAAGAATGGTGGGATACATAGCAATTACTCTAAAGATGTTCATTTCAGCAATTCTGGTTAATTTCAGGTCCTGGAATTATGAACAAGGGTTTATATATTGGTTAAATTGCTTTATGACGAATTACAGAGAACTCTTAGAATTACTTTTGTGCCAGAATTATGTTGTATTAAGAGAGTTTAAAGCAATTTGGACATTTCAAGTGGACTTCATGTTTTTTTTTTTCTTTTCTTTTCCACTGAGATTTTCACTATTTTGCATTAGTTACATTAAGATGCAACCTAAGAACATGTCATTAGCTAAAAACTGAATGCTGCTGAGGCACCTGGGGGCTCAGTCAGTTAAGCGTCTGCCTTCAGTTCAGGTCATGATCCCGGGGTTCTGGGATCAAGTTCCGTATCAGGCTCCCTGATCCACAGGGAGGCTGCTTCTCCTGCCTCTGCCTCTGTCTCTCACGAATAAATAAATCAAATCTTTTCAAAACAAAACAAAAACCTGAGAGGTGCTGCTGTCCATACAGAGAACAAGTAACAAATTTGTTGATGAAACGTGTACCTATTTGGTTAGTGAGGTACATTCTGCTCCTAGGCGAGGATTTTTGAGCAAGAAGAGAGGTGGCCTGAGTAGGGCTTTCAAAATATGTCCATCGTATTGGTCCTCTGTAAGTGATTGTTGAAGGAATTTCCTTCAGGCACAATAATGAACTGCCCTTGATGGCCCAGCCCATCACGTAGGAGCATGAAACAGCTTCCATCCTTCCAAACAACTATTCATAGGCAGTCCTTGTTTCACATAGTACTGTGCCAACTAAGACTGGGGGTGCCAACATCATCTCTTCGCTTTGCTCAGGTCCATGGTTGCTGAGATGCCATATAAAGTGAGGGCTGCCTGTATTTAGTACTTACCTTATGCCCATACTTCTTCTAGGGCCTGGGGATATAACAATCAAACGATCAGATATTTCTACCTAAGAACACTTAGCTCAAGTACAGTAGAAAGAAAACAAAGAGAAGTAGATACACAGTGTGTTTGGTGGGAAATGCAAAGGAAAAAAACCCAAAGAAGCTGGTTGAGGAAGAGTCAGGGGGAAAGGGTGAAGGGCCAAGGTGAGAGAGGATGCCCAGGGACGGTCCTCCTGAGGGAGGGACCTATGAGTAGACACAAAGGAAGTAAGGGAGCAAGCCATGTGGATATCTGAAGGAAGAGGATTCATACGCTCAGCTCCTCATATGGGCTCAGCTTCATGTTCTTTTCTGGGAAATAGCTTTGCATGAATGGAGAGAAAAGTGGAGCTTGGTGGGAAAAGGAAATTCTTTTGTCCGGGATCAGCAGTTCTTCCAAACAAACATATGGCTACTCTAAGAGAGATTTCCAAAAGAATCTTCCACCCCCGAGGCCAAGCCTGTACCTGTCCTATTTGAGTATACGGTTTTCCAAATACAGACAGTTACTTACGAACTTGATTACTGCACACTAGTCCCTTAGTGAACTCTACAACCATTTGTGATTCGTAAACCTTGGATCCTTACCCGAAAATATTGTTGCTTAGTTCTGATATCTGGCTGGCTGGAACTCAGAACCCCTGGTGCAAGGGCTCAGTCTCCCCCTATTGATACACTTTTTAAAGATTGTAGATGGAAGTTTTAATTACATCATGGGAGCCCCTCCCCTTTTTTGCTGAGTGTACAGCCTAATTCACAACATGCTTCTGACTTGTGTCTCTTATAAAAGAAGGTTCCGGAACTGGGGCTTGCAAGGGCTTACAGCTCTCAATAAAGCTTTTGGAAGGGACTTTCTCTTTTTGTTCTCTTTGGTGTATTTTAATGGCTTCTTCCGGCTTCTTTTTTAGAGAAAAAAGTAGTAAGTCTATTGAGTGAGCAATAGACAGGGACCTAAGTGACTAACACATTGTCATATTGGCCGCATATGCCACCTCTGCTGATGGGTTTACCTGAGGACAGGTAAATCCCTTTGGCATTTGGCTTGGCCAAAGATTTTGTACCTGCCATTTTGATAATAGGCCACTTCAGTAATTTTTGGACTAAAGCTCCAGGAAGAGGAACAAAATACTTCTCTCCCCTAGGCCTTTCCCCAGCTGTTCTGACTGGCATTCCCTTTCAACATTTACTTAGACTTCATCCCCTCTTGGAAGCACTCCATGACCCCATCTTGTGCAGCAGAATCGGGTTTCCTCCTCTTTTGTCTCACGAGATCCTGGTCCTCATCCTCATCTTCATCCTCATCCTCATCCTCACCCCCTATGGCTATTTCTTGTCCATTTCCTACAGTGGACAGTGAGCTTCTTGAGGGCGCTACTGGGGCTCGTTTCACTTAAAGTTTTTAGTAGGCACCTACTACATGCAGATTTTAAACCTCAAAACTGAACAGGACAAATAGATTTCTGCCCTCATGGAACTTACAGTCTATGCGCCTTGAGGGACATGAAGGAAATCATCACAGCAGGCAACTGCAGTGACTGATTTTTTTCAGGCCAGTGAAGGAAAAATTCTAGGCCTCCAAGGTCCTGTTGGCTTCTGTCTCTCAGACAGCTATAGCAAAAAACTCAGCCTTCAGTGAATATTTGATTTAAATCAAACAAGGATAGACCAATGTTAACCCTTCCTTCCACCAGTATTAACTCCTCATAGTTTCTAAATGGTGTGTCGTGGATGCCTTTGTTCTGCTGAATTGACAACTTTATCCCCAAAGTACAAATGAATAACTAGATAAAAACATTTTTTTAAAAGATTTCTATCTAAATGGAGATTTTATGGCTTTCAGAAACCTTTAAAACCTTCCCTCTCCCCCATGTGAATTCCACTATGGATTGAGGTATGGCATTTTTTCAATGTCTGATTTATGCCCGGCGACAACTGAGCTTCCATAATTAATTGAAGCCTCTGTCTGAGGAAGAGAGTATTCTGGAATGTCTGAGGCCCGTGGATTCCATCCAGAATACCACACAGCAGCTCAGAGACTCCCCCACTGTCACTCACCTCTATCAGCTTCCAGGCCTGTTTGTGCAATGTTGTTTTTCGGCTTCCAGATTTACTGGGACACTGAGTTGTAGGGACAGCAGCTGGGTGGTTCTGCACTCCTCACCTGATTGGGGGGGGCGCGTGGGGTCAGCACCTCCAGCCTCCCCACACACACACACACACACACACCTCCCACTACAGAGAGAGCAGCCTGGAGCTTCCCAAGGCTCATCTCAATCTCCTCCTTCTTGCCCCTGGCACTCTGCAATCCACTGCTCTCCTCCACGATACCTTTTTAAATCTCCCCATTATGTTCAACAGCATGTCAGCTGAGAGTTTGGGCTTACGAGATCATGTCCAATGGGCCAAAGTGTCTAAAATAAATGTTAGCTCATAAAACATACGTGGTACATCTGTGGGGCCCAGCAAAGGCCACACAGAGGCAAAAAAAAAAAAAAAATTAAGTGAGCTTGTGTAACCTGGCAGTGACAGGTACAGAGATGGATTATTTATTTATTTATTTATTTATTTATTTATTTATTTATTTATTTATTGTTACCAGAGTTCTTTCAACTTCTAGGCAAAAGGGAATATACATTTTGCTCCATGATGGAAAGTGACGAATTGGATTTTTCCAAGACCTGGAAAGCCAGTCTTCATAAATCCATTCATTTCTTCAACAGGCCTTTATTAAATTTAAAGAACATTGAATGTAAATGTTTTTTACAAATTATGTCAAACACTTAAAACATTATTTGGGAACGTTAGACTTCCATTGTTAACTCAAAACAACGATGTTCATAGAGCACATCCTGGAATTGGCCAGTATGGAGTTTGCCTAAATCTAGTATTTCATACAAGCTTAGCCATTAATCCTTCCTAAAATTCAATGATTATGTTTCAAAGTTATAAGCTTAAGCAAATCTTCTATGTAATGCACCAGATAACTTTTTCAAATACAAAACATGTATGCCAGAAAAGAAATAATAAAAATATATATAAATTATGCTGAAGGGCTCCATGAAAAGGCTGTCTATATACAGATGCATTTCACCTGAGAAAACACACACACGCGCGCGCACACGCACACACACACGCACACCATCTAACAGAGGCACCGTTACGTTCTCTTAGTTATGTTACATGGCAAACTGCAGATTTATAAATGTCATTCTATTATGTATGAACTGAAAAAAATATATATATATTAAAAAGAAAAATGTCCTTGAAGACACAGGGGAGTGGAATGTGCCTGTGTTATGTGACTAGGAGAGCTTTGCCCTTGAGGGACCCAGGGCCCAGTTGGGAAAACTGACATTAACCATGTAAGCAAATAAATATGATTTTCAGGCAGTGATGACAGCTATAAAGATAACATGCCAGATCATGGGACAGAGGGCCATCTGAGAAGTCTCCGATGAGGTGATATTCTAGATGAGTCCCGAAGAGTGAGAATGAGCTGTCCAGATGAAGACAGGGAAAGAACCTTCTGGTCAATGGAAACAGTGAATGTGCAGGCCCTGCTGAGACAGGTGTGGGGAAGTCCAGGGGGTGCAGCGAAGGCAGCATCGTCTGGGGTGAGTGAGTGGTGTGGATGGAGGCTGGGAAGGGGCAGCAGGAACAGGTGTGCAGTCACTGGAAGGCCATGACACAGAATCAAAGTTCCTTCCAGCTGAAGGATTTTAAGCCATGGAACACAGTCATGAGCCTTGGCCCAGGTTGGAATCGAGAACATCTCTGTAAGACTAAGGAACACCACTTCTCTGCTCGACAGGATGACTAGAAACTAGTCCTTCAGGGACGCCAAGACCACAAACACAGGTGTGCTCCGGGTGGCTTCCTCAGCATCTTAACATAACTGGCGGCAATAATTTTGCCTTGGATTTGCAGAATAAACAAAGGCTTTGTCGAGCTTCTAGTTTGAGGTAATAAGTCACTAATGCTGTGTTTGCACACTCCTCAACCGCCACGCAGTGTGGGCCCTTTCTGTAGCTGAACTCCACTTTTTGTTTGCTGGCTTGTTTTAAACATGTCATGTTTTCATAAAAGAAAACACACATACACGCCTGGTACCATTTAATATTTAATTCAAATAAATTGCTTACCATATCAAATAAAATGTTCACATGTATAAATTTTTATATTCCCTCCGAGTTTGGTTGTTTTGTTTTTTTTTTTTTTTTTGGAAGATATGGGAGTCCCTGACAGTACACAGTGGCATTTTAAATGGTACACAGATAAATTTCTTAACAATTCAGTTGTAATGTATTCAGTGTGTAATATTCATATAAAATGAGGGCCAAATTAAACCAGCAATTTTGCAGCTCTTATCGCTAGATTGTCACTGTCACTTCTAATATAAAATTCACTGTTCAAATACATTTATTTAAGAAATGAGTTTATTTTAAAGAAAGAAAGAATAGTAGTATGGGGGGTTACTCATATCACAGCAACACTGGTCAGTGCAGTTATGCTGAGGTCTGCAGGACACGGTCCCCTGGAAGGAATTTTGTGGTCACCAGGCGTTTCTCCCAAGTTTGTGCGCCCTCCCAATTTTCTCTCTGATGTGGAATGCCTGTCAAGCTGAGAGCAAAGCCATAGATTCAAGTTGCTTTGCTCAACGGTGGTTTAAATCATATTTCAAATTTGCCTGCTACTTAAATCACCCATTTATATTCTGACTCTTTCTTATTAAATTTTGCAATATCATTATAGTTTAGGTGCAAGGCAATCACATTCATTGGAAGACCCATCCATGCCTTTAAGTTGGATTTTTGAAAAACCAAAAATATCCAGAAGGAAATGAGACACTGTTGATATAAACACAACATCTCCACCTAATGTGGATAAAGCACTTCGTTATAGTGTAGCTCAGATGTTCCGGGACTATGTGACAAACACCATGTGTCTGTGGGTTCACCAGGGGAGGGCCTCTTGACGTCAATTCTAACTTTATACAGAGAGACCTTAGTAGTGTTGGAAGCCAACCTAGTTACCACTCCATATTGTCACATCCATTTTGTTGATATGTAAACTGAGTCAAGCAGCAACTGAAACTTCCTCCAGAATTCAAAGCCAGGATTTACTCACTGCCACGGCCCCAGTTACCGGAAGGCATTTCTTTGGTCAACTTGAGTCTTGTGTTAGCTGTTGATTCTGATCTGTTTGACAAAGAAAGTGTGTGGGTTGCTAGTCGATTTTTCCCTCAAGACAGCCTAACAAACAAGGTATTACCTGGGGGATAGATGTTAGCCATGGGAAAAAGGAAATTCTATTCCCTAGTATGATGCTGACTGTCACATGCTGTCATTAGTTCTTTCTGAAACACTTCTTGGAAACATTTCTCTCCCGCTTGTAATTGGTATATTGCTGTATTTTTTTATTATTATTATTTTTAAGCCTAGGTAAAGGTAAGGAAAAACAAAACACTGCATGAGAACAGAGTGGGAAAAGGATCTGAGAAGCAGTGGTCAAAATGACATCCTAGCGCAATGATACTGATGATAAAGTGTCTTATTATATTGTGTTCATTTCAGACATTCTACTGGCAAGAAAACACTTCATGTCTGAAGAGGGCTTGACCAAGGCTTGGCAAACTTTTGCCGTGGAGAGCCAGATAGGAAATATTTTCAGCTTCATCTTGTTACCATATCTGTGTACCACTTGTATTATATTTAAATTTTTTTGACTTTTTTCCTTTTTAACTTAGTTCCCTATGAAGCCAGGGATTGACAAACTCTAGCCCCTTCCAACCAAATCTGGCCCTCTCGACTGGTTCTTGTAAATAATGTTACTGGGACTTGGCCACACCCATTCATTACTGTATGTCTATGGATGCTTTCACACAATGGCAGCGTTGAGTTGTTTATTTTTTTATTTTATTTATTTTTTATTTTTTTTTTAATTTTTATTTATTTATGTATGATAGTCACACAGAGAGAGAGAGGCAGAGACACAGGCAGAGGGAGAAGCAGGCTCCATGCACTGGGAGCCCGATGTGGGATTTGATCCCGGGTCTCCAGGATCGCGCCCTGGGCCAAAGGCAGGCGCTAAATTGCTGCACCACCCAGGGATCCCTATTTTTTATTTATTTTTTATTGGAGTTCAATTTGCCAACATATAGCATAACACCCAGTGCTCATCCTGCCAAGTGCCCCCCTCAGTGCCCATCACCCAGTCACCCCAAGCCCCCGCCCACCTCCCCTTCCACTACCCCTTGTTCCTTTCCCAGAGTTAGGTGTCTCTCATGTTTTGTCACCCTCACTGATATTTTCACTCATTTTCTCTCCTTTCTCTTTATTCCCTTTCATTAATTTTTATACTCCCCAAATGAATGAGACCATATAATGTTTGTCCTTCTCCAATTGACTTATTTCACTCAGCATAATACCCTCCAGTTCCATCCACGTCGAAGCAAATGGTGGGTATTTGTCGTTTCTAATGGCTGAGGAATATTGTTTAGTAGAGACTCTTACCCTCGAATCTCAAAATTTTATTATCTAACCCTTTACAGGAACCATCTCCTGATTCCAGTGCTAAGTAATAAAAGTCACTAAATCCCCTGTTTCATATGCGAATTTTTTATTTCAATTCTCATTAAAAACCATCTCACAACTCTTAGGATTTTTGCAATATCTGCTCAAGGACCCCCTAAGAACATCTCGCTTGCCACCTCTGGAATGTGAGCCACACACACACTGGGGATCATTGTCATGATAGTCCTTGAACAACACCCGCTACACTGCATCCGCGTGAAAGTCTAACATATGGGTACCAGGCTTGGTACAGGTTAGAATGTTTCCTCCCTTTTAAGTGACTCCCAGTGCAATTTCTAAATTGACCTAAGAGTCAATTCATGGGTCTTTCTTCCCACAGTGCTGTGCCTCTGCCTGGCATCCTTCTGCTCACTTTTCACTTGAGTCAGCCGAGAGTCTGACATGAACATCTGCATCATGGATGTCATTATAACAGGCGTCAAAAATGCTCGTGCTCTCCCAGAACACCTAGACTCTTGACAAGATAGATGAAACCTATAGCTCTCTGTACCTGACTTCCAGAAATCAGGGCTGCCAGCTTTTTCTCGTGTTATGAATAGCCGGTGGCTGTTCCGTTAGATATCCCTTTGTCAGGAAAATTCTGCCTTCCAGAATTTTCCCCAGATTTACATATTGCATTATGAAATCTCTTGTAGAGAATGCAAAGGAATCTGCAGATATCTTTTTATTTTTGTTTTTCAATGAAAGTCATTTGTGTTCTTACCTCAAAGGAAAGGATATCAGCTGGGCCTCTTCCAGTTGTGGGAGGCAGGAAATGCAGCCCCAAAATGGCTTAAACAATTAGGCAATTTACTGGTTCATGTAAATCAAAAGTCCAGGATAAGCTGGCTTCAGATGTTGCTATTTTCAGACCTCAAGTTGTATCACAGAGGCTTGGCTTCTCTCGATATATTTTTCTTCTACTGTATTGGCTCCATCCTGAGGTAGTCTTTTCCCTCATGGTGACCAAATGGCCTCCAGCAGACCCAGCTTTATGTCCTCTCGGGAGCAAGTCCAGACTCAAGATGCTGGCCTCTCTCAGAAGTCCCAGTGGCTGTCTCATGATAATCTGACTGTGCTGGTATTGGGCTCAACCAACCAGAGAAACTGGCCAGAGAAATGAGATGCTCTGATAAGGCAAGTCTAGAACATGCCATCCCTGGAGCTGTGGGACAGTTAGCCGGCTCCCCCCTGAAATTGCATGGGCTGAGTGGGAAGCCCGAAACAAGAGCAGAAGCTGTGACCAGAACTTGAGTGGATGGAGAACAGGCCAAGCAACAACAAATTCCCTCCATCTAAAAACTGTCTTGCTCTCCGACGCCTGAGTTTGAACCTTGCTTCTACCACAAGGTTTCTCAACCTCGGCACTCTAGACATTTGGGGCCAGATAATTCTTTGTTGTGGGGGTCATCCTGTGCATTGTAAAATCTTCAGTAACGTCCTTGGCCTCAACTCACCAGACACCTATAGCATCTCCCTTCTCCCCACCCCAAGTTGTGACAGCCCAAAATGTCCCCTGAGACCCAAATCACCCACAGTTAAGAACCACTGTGTACTCCTTACAACTTGAGAGCAGTGAGCGGAAGGTTCTTACCTCATCATCCACCAGAAAAAGATACCAAGAGGAGAAAGGGCTGTTTCCAGGGCTGTGGTTAACAAACGTTCAGCAAAGATCTGAAGTCTTCATTTCCTTGTGAGCCTGGAGAAAGTCTTCAGAGTGGACCAGCCACACCTATCTGCAGGAGCAAAACCAAGCTGTCTAGTGCTTAAGAGTCCTGGGATCGGGGAGTGCTGGATTTCAATCCCTGTTTTGCTATGTCCTTGGTCTGTGACCCCTGGTGAGTTATTTTGGCAGCTCAGTCTGAATTTTTTCCACTCTATAAAATAAAGGTAATTTGGGAGTTCACGTAAGATTTAAATGATGGCATATGACAACTAATTGGCAGAGAGGCAGGCCTGAGATGATCACTCAACAAATAAGAGCCCTAACTGTTGGTGTCATTGTGATCAGGAGCATTGTTATCCGAGCCAGGTTTTCCACACCGTGACCCTGATATTTGGGGCCATGTGATTCTCGGCTGTGGAAGGCTGGCCTGTTCGCTGTAGGGTAGTATTCCAGCTTCTACACACTAGATGCTAACCCTCCACCTTAGTCAATCAAAAGTGTTTCCAGACATCACCAAATATCCCCTGGGAGGCAAAATTGCTCCTGGTCGAGAACCATTGATTTAAACCCACACAGATGACCATCTGGGGACGGTAATAATTCTCTTGCTGTATTTTATTCCCAAGGCTGGTCCCATTACTTTCCCAAAGAAGAGAACGGGGTACTACTGCCCAACCTGTCAAGGAAAAAGTTTGAGGTTCCTGAACCAAGGCCCGATATGATACGCCCCTGACTGTTAATAGCAACTCTGATTTCCCAAGCATGCAGAGAGAGCAGGAGAGTGCCCCCATCTCCATTGGCTTCTATCTCAACCTAGAAATGCTGCCTCAAGACTCCCAGATCACACTTGTTCTATTTCCAGTTTCAATCTGGCCCAAGGGATCCATGCAGTGTGTCCAGTTAGTTGCTTAAAATGTGTCCTCATGTCTGGCTACCAGATGGAAAATCGTTGCTCTAAAGCTCGGCCTGCGTGTTGTAATGAAAATGCTTGTTAGGTTTTAATGAAAAACATAGGCCAGACCATGAATAGTGTAGCTCTTTAGATGCACATGCATAGCTGTGCAGTAATATGATATTGCTGATGATATGAATATATACAATAAGAGTCCTTCATTTTCCCATGTATGCCTGATGCTCGTGTTTCTTGGAGTCAGTGGGAAGCTAAGTCAGGTTTGGGGGTTATTTTTTTTTAAGATTTTATTTATTTATTTATTTATTTATTTATTTATTTATTTATGAAAGAGAGAGAGCAGGAGTGGGGGGAGGGGCCGAGGGAGAAGGAGAAGCAGGGCGAGCAATCGGGGAGCCCGGTGTGGGGCTCCATCCCAGGATCCCAGGATCCTATGATCCCAAGATCCCAGGATCATGACCTGAGCCGAAAGCAGATGCTTAGCCGAGTGAGCCACCCAGGCATCCTTTAGCGGAGTCAGATTTAGATACTGGTAAGCTCGGCTTCCAGCAGCCTCCATTCAGAACCAGTGGAGCATTGTGGTTAAGAGGGTTGAACTTAAAATCAGACAAATCTGAACAGCTACTTACTTGCTGTGTATGCCTGGCACACACTCAGTGCTTAATAAATATTGGCTGACTGTTAACCATTGCTCAGGCTCGGTTCATTCATCTGCAAAATACAGGAAAACCTACGTCTTAGATAGTAAATAAGAAAATCTGTATAAAACGTTTAGCACATAGGAAACACTAAGAATATATATAGTTAGCATATGTAACAAATTTATGAGATTTTTACGCCGTCTTGGTTCCTTCAACTAATATTTATTTAGTGCTTGCTTTGTGCACTGTGCTAGCAATTAGTAACTACTGAAGAAGACTGAGGCAAGCGAGAGGCTGCATACCTGTTTGTAAGTGAGTAGAAGTGTAAACGTGTAGCATGTGGAAAAGAAATTTCTTTTTTTTACCCCCTTTGAATCCCACCACGTGACGAATCTCCACAAAACTAAATTGTCTCCGATTATTTAACCTCTTCAAAAATTAGGTAGAAATTCCGGGGAGAATTTCCTTCTCCGTTCCTGCCACATTGCCACATCATTCAATAATATTTTTTAATTTCCAAAAAGAATTGAGGTTTCCAGGCAAGGCACTGACAAGTAAGTTTAACAGGATTTATTGCCGGCTTATTCCTGAACTATCCCAAGAGTCTCTTGATTTATTTCGTTTATCCTATAGCATAAAGAACATGGGTTTAGATATATGAGGAATGCAGTGTTGAGGCCAGAGTTGTGGTTTTTTTGTGTCCTTGGATGGCTAAAATTCCCTCTCTGGGCATATTTACTTACTGCTATGTCTTAGCATGATTTAACTGCCAATGAGTCTTTGCCTGTGCTTGGACCACCTCCAATGCCATCTCATGGTCTTACAAATGATTCTAGTCTTGGGGGTAAATAGATGGCAACCCCCTTCCCAACGAGCCTGAGAAGTAATGAAACGAAGCCTTGTGACCGAGCCCCAGCTGGGGGAAAGGGGTGCTCAGAGATGGCACCCAGGGCTTAGTGTGGGGTCAAGGTGTGCCTGGTGCAGCCGGTGCCCCCAAGACACAAGTTTTCATGGGGGCTGGTCGTGGATGTCCCAACTCCTGACTTAATAATAAAAATCATAATCATTGCCATTAGCATCCTCAACATGTATGGAGAGCCTTCAGTTTTGCCGCCCTCTCCTCTTAGGAGAGTCTCGAACCCGCTTCCCTGTTCTTGCTCCCCAAGTTCCAGCTTGGACTTGACCTCCAGCTTAGACTTGTCTCTCCCATCTGACATGAAAACTGTCTCTCTTCTGGTCGCTTGCTATCACACTTCCTGTTTTATTTTCTTCATAGTGGTTCTTTTGATCTGAAAGTATCATGAGTCATGAGTACTTATTTTATTTTATTTTATTTTATTTTATTATTTTTGCTTATTTATTGTCCTTTCCCGTGACTGGTCTGTACAGGTCATGATTGACAGTTCCATGTGCAAGAACAGTGAAGGAGCTCCCTCAGTCTGCGCCGAGTGAATGAACACTTGGTGCCTGGCTCGGGGCTTAGGAGCTGCTGAGTGCTGGCTTTTGGAAATTCAGTGGTTCAAAATCCAGTCCACACCTGCCACGAAAGTATACTTTATTAACCCTGGAAACTCAGTGTAGCCAGGCAAATTGCCTGCCCCACAGATGGTAAAAAAAAAAAAAAAAAAAAAAATAGCATCCTGATTTGCCCCCCATTCCCAGGGCCAGGCCTCTTCACCATCCCTTTGCAGACTGCCTCAAACCTCCTCTCCTTCTCACTCCTAAAGAAGGAAGCTCCTCTGCATCCCTGTTTTCCAGGTTACTGCCCAGGTCCTGACCCACCTGTCTGGTTTTGCAAAAAAAAAAAAAAAAGTCTAAATCCCTCACTGGCTGTGGCTTCCTTTCCCCGTTAGCATTCAGGGCTCACCTGGCATTAAATGGTTAAAAAAAAAAAAAAAGTACATGTCATTAAACGCTTTAGTAATGGAGTCACTTTAATATTGGGAAATTCGACCACAGGATAATGCTTTTTGGCACGCTCCTGTTTTAGCAGGAAGCCTGCAGTGGAGAAGGTATGCAAAGAGAGAGCAATGGGGCATCTGTTTGCCTTCAGTTTCAATGACAGCTGGGATCCGTGGCTTGTTTGTGTCAATGTTCCCAGGGATGGTAACTAAGATTTCACAAAGGGTCAAAGCCATCAAACCTTCTTTGCCTGCTCCGGACCCCACCCCCAACCCTTCTCTCCTGTTTCCGCGGCCCTTCTAAATTAAATCACATTCCACTGCCTTTTATTGTATAACCTCTGGACAAAATACTCTTCCACATACACCTTGCTTAAGGCAAAGTAATTGGAACAGATAGTGCTGCTGGCCAGAAGCCACCGACTAATTGCTTTATGCCCAACTCCCCAGTGCTGGAGGCACACCCAGCATTGACAAATCCATGGCTGGTTTCCCAATTTTGTGAGGTTTCTGAAACAATTGGTACAATATTAATTGAGCGGGGTGGGGGGGTGCAGTGGGGGGACAGGGGTAGGACTGGGAAGAAGAGAATTCCCTATAGCTGTTGGCACCTTTTGCTTGGACTCTTAATCGCCCATTATTTTGATCATGGATAACTGGTTTTTTAATTTCCTGTAATCCAGCAAGGAATGTTGTTCTCTTCCTTAAGGACATCTGTGGTCTCTGCTTTTTCATGTTCCAAAAATCCTAACAGAGATGTTTTGTCAATGACTGGATATTTCATTAGAAATCCAAAGGTTCCCATTAACTTGAATTATTTTCATAGCTCTGATCAACTTTTAAGGTTAATAATTCATGATATTTAATAACCTGTTCAGATCATCACCAAAATTATTGATTTAATAATATTTGGTCATTAATAATGAAAAAGGAGGGGGATGATTTTTCTTATCACTTACATCAATTTATTCCTTATTGCCTTGCAAATCTTGGGGAGAGCCAATAATCTTAAGGACTTTTAATATCCCATCACTCTTCTTGGTAGAAACCAGGAAGATGTCCTGCATTTTAAAATATCTGTATTCTTGATGTTCAAAGAATACAATTAAGGCATCTCTCTCATTTAATCTAACCCTCTATCAATTCTTGATCTTAAAATTCCTGAGAATTTGTAGAAACCATAGCTTCATCCCCTCAGAGGTTCAATGGCAAGGTGCAATGGACTTTCTTCCTCTTTTTTTTATACTCTTCTGTGGAGTCATATTGTAATCACCTCTTGAGTTGCTTTTGCTAATACACTTCCTAACTCAGTACAAGAATTGAGCTGAAAAAATCATCATCAATTTGTTTTGGCAATGTGGAGTTTCAAATAGTTTTCCCACTGAGTTTCCTGTAGAGGTCACATCCACGGTGAGGTTCAAGCATCTCATTTTATATGAAAAAAAGATGTTAAAGTCAAATGTATGAACCAGATATGTGATCGCTATTTTGAAATGATTACATTTTCTTTTCAGCTTTAAAAATAACCTCTTTGGGAACCTTATTCGAAAGTTGCCCTCATGGTTGGAATATCCCCATGAAGGCCTGTGTTTGCGGTAATAAATAACTAAAGATTTTTGGCTGGTTTCCAAGATGAACCTACTTTATCCTAAATTCTACTGAATACCTAATGGCATTAGGACAAGTTTCCAGAACCTAACTTTCTAGGCAATGAGAAATTTCCCTTTAAAATTGCATCTTGGACTCAGTCAGTTAAGTGTCTGCCTTCAGCTCAGTTTGTGATCTCAGGGTCCTGGGATCAAGCCTTGCATCAAGCTTCCTGCTCAGCGGACAGTCTGCCTGCCCCCCTGCCCTTACCCCTGCTCGTGCTTGCTCTCTCTCTCTCTCTAACACATAAGTAAAATCTTCAGAAAAAAATAGAAAATAAAATTGCATTTTGATGATAACTGATTTCCTGTATTTGGTAAATAATGGGCAATATCTGTGCAGCTTTAGCTTAAGAAACATTGTCAGACTCACCGTACCCGAGACTCTGCACATACCAAAACATCTGCAGGAGAGGCAGCCCAAGGCAGGGGCAGGAATGTCACAGCGTCTACTACGTGATGCCAAAGCATCTATTTATTTGGGAATATTCAGACAATTAACTCTTTCACTTTTTGTCATTTGGAATCCGCTTCCATTAGAAAAGAAAAAGAAAGAAGAAAAGAAGGAAAGAAAAAAAATCCCTATAACAAAACCTCGCAGGATGTGCCTGCGTGGCTCAGTTGGTTGAATATCTAACTCTTGATCCTAGCTCAGATCTTGATCTCAGGTTTGTGGGTTTAAGCCTTGAGTTAAGCCCAGTGGGGCTTAAAAACAAACAAACAACAACAACAAAAAAAAAAAAACCATGCACATTAAAGGGTACAATTCATAGATAGTAGAATCAACCCAACTTGGAGAATGTCCAGCACTTCTGTACTGAAACATGTTTTGGGGTCTACACTAGTGATTCTAATTCCTGGTGTGATACAAATACTTCATAAGTGACACCCCTAATCAATCTGTTTTTAAAAAAAAGTAGTATGCTGAAACAGAGAGTACCTCTTGGGTTTTGAGTTGGGTAGCTCATGTATTTTAGGATAGAGTACTGTTTTTCAAATTGTTTAGACCCTTTGGTGCAATCAATTTTGTGGTTTAGGACTAGCATTTAAAAAAATAGATTAGAATGGCATATGCCTGAGTTCCTTGCATGTATCAAGGGAAGTAATAGTTTTTAAATACTTGTTTCTTTATACATATAAACACGTGCCCTGGCTCATCATATCAAATGTGTTTTTTTACGGTGGGTCAAGTAGGAAAGAAATTCAGAAGCGCTGGTATAGAAAGTCCAACTTGCCACATGTAAGAATAGAAAAGTAACAACAAGCTCTTATGCAAGATTTATACCTCCTGAGTATATTTTTAAAAACCATAGTTCTTTCATTGATTTGATTTGCCTGCATCTGAGCAAAACAGGGTGTCTTTGAGTTCTACATCTTTCTTTCTCAAATGCTCAGCAGACAGCACAACCACCAGGAGGTTCTCAGAGAAAAAAACTTCTGATGGTGTGTTTAAAGAGGAGTTCATGGCTGACTCTTCCACAAAATTAAAATATGCCAAATGCATGCTACATATCCATGCATTGACTGCTTTGATTGTGGAAAGACATAGTATTGTTCAGAAGCCAAGAAGAACCTGTCGTGGGGAAAAGATGTTGCCCAGTTTCTAGGAAAAGCGGAGATTCAGCGTGATTTTGAAGCAGGGATGGGAGCATGGAATAACTGAAATCACCAGCACACCTATTAATTTAGTTAAAAATCATCTCGCTTCTTCATTCTGTTGCCCATAATTTCAGGCTCATAGATAGATTGACCTGGCCCCCAGGAAGCATGTGATGAAGACTTGCCCCTTACCTCTTCACAGGAAGATTGAATATTTGCTGTTTATATGAAGCTAGCAGCTCTCCGTAACATGGCCTTTTGGGTTCAGATTTTGATGGTCTATGATGAATCCAGCTCTTGCCACCTAGATTTTAATATTCATTGTTAACTTGAGGAGCTGACACAGATGGGACAAGATTTCATTATGAACCTCTTTGAACTTACACCAGTTATAGGAATGGAGAAATAGATTTCACCCAAGAACATTTTTAATGTTATGTCAGAGCCCAATTGATCTGATGGACTTTTAATGACTTCGCTGATAATAAGGGAGATCATGACTTAGACCTGCTTCAGCCAGTGTGGAAAGGTTGATGGCAATTTGCATGGTCTGATGAGATCTGAAGTGGAAGGAAATGGACTTCTGAGTTCAAAGAGATTGCACCCTACAGGGGTGCCATGATCTGTGGCCCGTTGAGTCTGTTGACCACTGGGCACATTTGCTGTTAACTCCGCATGTCTCAAGTCATCTGAATGCATGTGCAAAAGTTAGAACCCATCAGGAAAGCAGTCAAGTTAGGGTGCTGGACTCACACTCAGACACCAGAAGACCCAGAAGAACACTGAATAAAACAGGGACGAGGATGAGAGTTTGCCCAATGTTACGGACTACTTGGGCTGCTAAGAGCACTACCTTCGACCCACACAAAGTACTTTTCACTTGCATTTTATAAGCAAATAGAAGGTTTAGCGGAACATTATCACCTGGAGTGCCCACTAATGCGTAATTGAGTCGGGAAAGGGGCTGTACGCTTCTGATTAGTATTTACCAAAGTCTTTGTGTGTTTTTTTCTCAAATATTAACGACACAGCAGATTGAGTTGAACAAAAAGGACACTGTGGATTGAAATATGGTACTGTGCCCATCACATTCTGTCTCCTTTCTGCTTGGCTTATGATGAATACCATTCTTTAATAGCAGACTGGTGTTCGTGAAGAACTTATTACGGAGGCTAAGAGGAAGCCAAGAATGAAGGAATGCCCGACTGGCAGCGATCAATCACCTCCTTTTTAAAGATGAACTGATCCTTCTTTTTTAAAGTAACAGTTCAGACGAAGGTCTCAAACATAAATATGCAAAGCATCAGAGCAATTACAGTTGCCTGGTCCTGTTAGCATTTCCCGGCCAGTTGAGGGAGAAGAAGAATCCCACCCTTCCCAGCAGAGATTTCTTTGAGGAGAAGGAAGCCCTGGCTCTTCTCCAGGGAAGGGTTTCTGTGAAACAAAGGTTAATTATTGGCACCAGCAGAATAATAATATCCTAATGCCAAAGGACAAAGTCACATTTGGTTAAAGATTTCTGCCTTGTAAGATGCAATATTCAAAGTAAAGTCAGTCTAGGAAGAATGAGTAGAAGAGCTTCAGGCTGTGCTTCATTAACTAGCTTTGAAGCTTCTCCACCTTGACACTACTGACATTGGGGGCTGGATCATTTTCTGCTGGGATGGCCATTCTGTGCACTGGGGTATGTTTACCAGCGGTGTCCCTGGCCTCTACCCACTAGATGCCAGTAGCATCCACCTCCCCATATTCTGACAACCTAAAAATGTCTCCAGATACTGCCAAATGTCCCCCTAGGGGCAAAATCTCCCCCTGTTGAGAACCATGGCCTCAAAGATACCGTAGTATCTACAGGAAAAGTCCAATCTCCCAAGAAGCCAAAGGTTTAACTGAATCTCCTCTGGCCACCCACTTACCATCTGCTGACACTAATTCCATCTGCTCCCCTTGGAATTTGCAACAGGTCACAGGAGCAGCTGCCTCCCTGTGCTCGCCCAGTGTTTCTGTCTTTTTGGCCCTGCTCACCACAGTGTCCCCAGTACCTGCAATGGGAGCCACACCCCAGAGTGGTTTCCATCTGCCCAGACCGCTCTCAGACCCTTAAGACCTGATCTCGGGGAGCTCATCTCCAGATGCCTTCAGCATATCGTCCTGGTGAACATAAACATGGGAGCTCCATTGGGTTCAATTCCTTCTCCTCCACTTGCCTGTGGGCAAGTTACTTTGACCTCTTTGTGCCTCAGTTTCCTTATCTATTAAATGGGTAGAGCAGTGGGTTATATCCAGAGGCATATGGATATATCTATAGGGTTACCATGAAGATTCACGAGAAAAACACCTGCATGTAATATTTATTACGTGAATTTATTAGAGCATCACCCATGTCAGCTGATACAAATATCTCATAGTCTGAAGGTCTCTTCCTTCTCTGCAGACTTGGTCTGTACCTCTGCCTCAGTTTCCCTTGTAGCCTACTTTCCTTGACTATATTTTCCGAACCCAAACTGAGATCTGTCATGTGACAGATCTGGAAGGATGGGCCAAAGTTCTGAAATGCAAGCAGTCTGAAAAGCCAAGGCAAATAGTTGTCATTCTCGTTTGTGTGTGCGCGTACGCGCATGAGTGTGCGTGTATGTGTGTATACGTGCATGGTGTGTGCATGCGAACACTCCCATGTGTGGGCCACACATATCCTCCCAACAAATCCCAGATGGAGGACCACATTCTCTTCATCTCTGGTGTGTAGGGAGCCCCGCCTCGTATTTGTTGATTTGAATTCTTCTAACTTCAGAAGAGATGATTCTCTTTCAGAAACTCTTCTCCCCTCCTGACCCCCTGAGTCCCTAATGTCCTTCAGTTAAGGAAAGTGTAACTTCTGTAAATGCCAGTTTCTCCAAGCCAGGCCCTTCATCTCTGGCCAGGACAATTTAGGGTAAAATTTCTTATCCTTCAAGCCTCTGGAAGAGTGTTTTTAGAAAGATAGTTTAAGGTCCAATGGGAGTTTGATTAAAATGTTGATTTCTAGACTTGGGCTCAGACTTAATCAGAAATTCTGACAGTGAGACCTGAAAAATCTGGTTTTGTTGTTTGTTGTTGTTTGTTTGTTTTTGAGAACAAGAGCAAGAGAGAGAGTGAAAGCATGTGTGGGGTGGGGCAAAAGGAGAAAGTGAGAGAGAATCTCAAGCAGGCTTCAGGCCCAGCATGGAGCTCAGCATGGGGCTCAATCTCATGACCCCCCATGACCTGAGCAGAAATCAAGGATCAGACACTTAACCAACTGAATCACCCAGTCACCCCGAAAATCTGAATTTTTCAAAGCATCTCAACTCACGTTTATGCTCGCTCATTCGGAGAGCCAGAACATTAGGGAAAAAAGCAGCAAAAAGCATGGAGGCTTTCTGGTATTTCACAGTCTTTGAGTGCCTGGGCTTGAAACTGCTGCCATGTTTATGAGGAGAGAAAGAGAGTTGTTTTCCTGAATGCTTCCTGCCATGTTCTGGATAATGTAAATGATACACAGGGAGGGATTTTCTTGTTTAAATGAAAGGCTTGGGGATCCCTGGGTGGCGCAGCGGTTTAGTGCCTGCCTTTGGCTCAGGGCGTGATCCTGGAGACCCGGGATCGAATCCCACGTCGGGCTCCCGGTGCATGGAGCCTGCTTCTCCCTCTGCCTATGTCTCTGCCTCTCTCTCTCTCTCTCTCTCTCTCTCTCTCTCTCTGGACTATCATAAATAAATTTTAAAAAAATTAAAAAAAAATAAATGAAAGGCTTGTATTCTTAGTCTACATTCCACCTCTCTTAAAAGCACCCTGAGGGGGAGGACTAGATGGCTGCAGGCTGGAAGAAGGCAAGTGTTCTCAGCAAAGCAAAGGGTAGTACAGACAGTGACAAGTTCTGAGAATGATCTCAGAGCATCAAGACTGGAGCGATGACTTCAGAGCATCCCTTTTGGGAAGGCTTTGTTACCAGGTGCACCAGAAAGGATTCCATATGGCTCCAATAGTCTGGTGGAATTGGATGCATATTTGAGTATAACCCAAAGATATGAAATAATCCATCCTTGGTTTATTTCTAGATGATTAATCCCTCCTCGATATCCAAGACCTGTCTTATGATTAATTTAAGTTCTCCCACAACCAAAAATCTGTGTCACATCCTCGAGAGTAACGGAGCCCCACATCCAATGTGATTTATTCAAGAAACAAAAGCAAAGAGGCTGTTAAGTCTCTTCCTTCAACTTCCCTGCTTGCCAATAAGTTCATACCATTGATTTCTTTCTCCTTCTTTCCTTACTTTCTGAACAAAATACAACTCTCCCTTTTGACATCCTTCCCCCAATGGACTCATGGCATCTCTTTGGAATTTTGCGTTATCTCCTTCTGACTGGAGTTGCTTCCAATGGACCTCTGAATTCTTACTCTCTCTTTTCCAGACCTCCCCCCTCTCCGTTCAAACATTCTTAAATCTCTCTTCTTCATAGATAAATAGAGAAGTCATTAAAATCTTTAAATATGGGCAGCCCATGTGGCTCAGCGGTTTAGCGCCGCCTTCAGGCCAGGGTGTGATCCTGGAGACCCGGAATCGAGTCCCACATTGGGCTCCCTACATGGAGCCTGCTGCTCCCTGCATGGAGCCTGCTTCTCCCTGTGTCTCTGCCTGTGTCTCTGCCTCTCTCTCTCTCTCTCTCTCTCTCTCTCTGTATCTCATGAATAAATAAATAAAATCTTTTAAAAAAATCTTTAAATATACGTCTACACCTTCTCTTAAGATGGGTGGAAACATAATACTACCTCTTAGGATTTCCAGGGGATGGAATGAGCTAGAGTTAAAGCTCGTAGGGGATTGTTGGCCTGAGGGAAGTCATCTCCTACCAACTCAATTTCATGGGGAATGTTTCTGTCTCAATGACACATTGTCTGTCTGTCTTTCTGTACTGTTTTCTGTGCACACACACTTCCTTCCCGAGCACCCTCACCTCTTCTGTCCTTCATTACCATCTGGCTGAAGGAACCTTCACTCCCCCGCCCCCCAAAGTACTCACCTCCTACACATTCGCCGTGACTTTCGGCTGGCCTTTGACCAACCCCAGCTGGCCGCTGATGATGCTGCAACTGCATCACCTGTCCAGTGACACCCCCCCCCACCCTTTGCACGCAGTCCACCCAGATGTCCTGCAATATTGCACCTAACCTTTTGCTTCTTCCTCTCCTTTATTTTCAGATTTCTACTGACATTTTCTCGGTATCTGTCCTCTTAAAAGATTTGCTCTTTGGTTGTTGCTGTGGCTGTTGTTGCTGATGATAGAAGCAGATGCTTGGTGCTGTAGAAATTTGCTCCCGATCTACAATGTGAGCCTCGGTGTCATGCTTCATGCCCTCCTCTGTGACTGTGCTTCCCGTCTGCTCTTCCTCAGATCACCCCATGCATATCATGGCTCCCTAGGTCTTTCTCTGTCCTAGGTTCCCATTTCATCTCATCCCACTGAACCCAGCGATCCCCAATAACAGCCTGCAACAGTAGGATGTGGCCCACAGAAACATTGTTGTAGCCTCACTATATTAAAAAAAAAAAGTTTTCACTTTTCAGCTTTTTTCACCTAACATTCCTATTTGTGACTTCTTTTGGAAAATTAGAGTATCTCACCCTGCCAGGCCTATGTTTCCATGTGACTACAGCTAGCTAGAGCCTTCATCAGGGTGTCCCCAAGTTCATACCATGACTCACAACCACCTTCACTTTACTCTGCTAATTTCCAGGCCCTCCAGGCAGTTCAGGCCACCACTCCTGTTGTACTATCCCTAGTAGGTTGTGACCCCAGGAAACAAGGACAGCCAAATTTATATTTCTCACACTGGCCTGGCCCGCACGCGCACAGCCAAATTTCCACACATGTTCCAGTTAATCTCTGACTTGCTCTCGTCAGAGCCTGCTATCCTCACTCATGGCAATTTCTACCCTTCTCGGGACCTTTTAGCATGACCTGCAGAACTTAATGATCCATCTGAGAGAGTGTTTGAATCCAGAATTCTAAGAGAAAACACACACACACACACACACACACACATTATGCATTAATCAATACTTGGTGGCATGCTAGTTGAGAATCATCCTTCTATAAGAAGGATCTAGTTACACAATAAAAAAATATGAAAACTGATGTTGTAAGCAAGGAAGGCAGGTCAATAACTGTTGGAACAGTTGGGACGTGAGCTAGAGCATACTGGAACCATGGTGGCAAGGTATGAAATCGAGGCTGTAGTGAATCCAAAAGACACTGCAGAGGGAAGTTTGGGGACAGATAAAACTAAAATAAATTTTTTAAAAGCAGATGCAAAACCTAAAATAAAGCTACAGAATGAGCTTGAGGGTTGGTGGTGCCACTGATACATAGGTGGAGGCAGAGACTTGGGGGGATGTGGACGGTGCTGAAGATGATGCCGAGTCCCATTTTTGGCGCACTGAGTCAGATGCCAGCCGACAGCTAAATAGATTCAGTGCAGCTGGAGGGAAGACACGGTGTGGAGAGTGGAAGGTGGATCGGAGTCGCGGTTTTAGAAGCTGCCCACATACGTGTGGTTTTCCAAAAGCTCTCTCTGAGAGAGAGAAGAAAGAGAAATTGGAACAGAGGAAAGAGGAAGGAAAAAGAGGGCCACGCAGGAGGTGAAGAGTCAAGAGATAAGTAGAAGATAGAGCAAAGAAGTAAAGAAATCAAGGTGATAGTTTGATATAAAAGGGACTTTTCTAGCAGGATCCATTGAGCAAAGGAGGGTATATCTACGTAATATATCTACATGAGATTACTGGACTTGGCTAGGAGAATGTCATTCAGCTGTTCAATAAATAGACACTAAGCATCTATTATTTTCCAGAAAGTGTGCTGGGAAGAACCATTCAACATGGAGATTATATCAATCAGTAGGGCCTAGGTTTGGCTACAGCACTAACTCCCAAATCTCTATGGCTTAAAACAACAAAGGCTTATCTCATACTCATGCCAGGGGCTCTGATCCCTGTCCTTCTCATTCTGGCACCAACCTGATAAAGCAGCCACCCTTCGAAACATGGCAATTGCCATGACGGACAGAGAGAAAATGTGCATCAGCAATTAAAGCTTCTCCTGAAAAAAAAAAAAAAAAAAAAAAAAAAAGCTTCTCCTGGAACATGAAAGCAAGCAGGGTGGTCACATCTAACTTTAAGGGGCAGCGAAGTATGACTCTCGCAGACTGGAGCATGTGTGCACAGCCCCTGTGAGTTCCCCTGGAGATGATTTTAAGGAAGAGTAGATGAAATTCACAGCTCTGAATATTTACCTTTCATTTCCTTGAATCAAGGCTTACAACCCAATGTGCGGAGCCCCGGGCAAGATGAAAATGCAGGTCCCCAGGGGGGAGGCAGAGACGTCCCTCACCTCTACCCTCAGGCCCACCACCTCAACTCATGGTGGACAGATGGCCCCCAAAAGATTGTAACCTCTGCACCTGATGGACTTGTTACCTGGATCAGGGGCAGGCAAGAGGCCGATTACGGCTTGGCACTGCCAACTCAGAGAAGGATGGCACCACCTGGCTCCACCCCGGCTGCTACAGGGCATGAGTCTGATCCTGACCCTCCCCTGACCCATACCCAGGCACCATAGGGAGCTGAGAGCAGTGGCAGAAAATGGGCCTACCCTCACCCCACAGATGTCACCCAGCCACCACCCCAGGCTGAGAGTGGCAGCAGCAACAGGACCAAGGCCAGGTGAGATCTGATCCGCAGAGGGCAGGCAGTGAGCAGCAGGGAGGTGGGAGAGGATAGAACGTCTTAGGAGCTAAGGCCCCAGGCCCCCAGCACATGCCCCGTTAGACTTCCCTTACAAAACACGAATTCAAATTGAAAATGTCTTCAAGACAGTGACCACGGAGTCCCTTTGGAGAGTAGGGCCCCGTGTAGTTGCACTGCACCTACACCCATCGTAATGCCTTCCTGTGGCTAGAAGGACATTCCTCCATTCTATCCCATCATTTGCCTTTTCTTCTTTGCCTGTTCTTCTTTGCAGCTGCCCTTGAAACCACTTTCAGATGAGGAGTCATCCTAACAGGAAATTCATTTTGGGGATAATTTAAATCCCACCTACCTCAACGTGCTTGACAATAACCTACTCTTAAGTCTTCTTCCAAGATATCGGGCTCTTGGTAACCCCCCTATCTGGGCCTGGGAATGGGCGTAAGGCAAAGGGGTGGAATGCACCAGTCAACTTTGCAAAGTTTGCAAAGTTTGCCATTTATGCAAAGTCTAAGAACACCAGCGCAGGTTGCTCGCAGGGAGATTGCATATTCGATAGGCCCTCAGCCTCCCTCTTTGCCAGTGAGGCAGCCTGCAGAAGTCAGGTGTCAGGGAAATAGAAATAGGTGGTCTTAATGTTCTCTCTGGTATTATATCTATCTGTAGAGAATATAGCTTACAACAGATTAGCGGACTCAACCTATACCGAGACCGTGGTAAGAGTGAATGCTGTTGACATTATCAGTGATTCCTGGAGGAGAATTTTCTTCCTTTTCTTCCTCTCCTTTCTTTCCAGAATTTATTTGTTCCCCTGTATACTTGGCTATCCTTTATCCCATTGCTATTTATCTCCCTGAAATAGCTTTGCGTATCTAACCATATTAAATCCACTTACTTATTGTTAGTTTATCTCTGTTTGGTGTATCAAATGTTTATTTATAAGCCACTCATGTCTCTCAAATTTACCTGATTGTTGCCTGTCTATTCTGTTCGCTGGCATGTATCCGACTGGGCTGGGCATATATTTGCTGCACTCAGATAACAGAAGTCTTTTGGTAAATATAACTATTCAGAAGTCCTGAAGGAAGGTTTGGAATACCTAAGAGGCAAAGAAAACATTCCTCTGTACCCAGAAAGTGCCCTAATACCCAGAAAAATGTGCTCCAGGTCGACTTCGAGTGTGTTTTGGAATAACGACAAAATCTGGCAGTCAGCCCTTAAGAGGAGATTAATCCCCTCTCTTAAAGGCTTTCAGTATCCTGAGGCTCCTCTTATCGCACATTGATTAGTGCTGGTGTGTGTAAGGCTGCCTCCGCAGTGTGTCCACATTCCATGACTTGGTCCAGGAGAGTGCAGATCATCTGGTTCTCAATCAACATCAGCTCTTCGACACCTGACACAATGTCCAGTAGACGACAGGAGGTTCATCAACATTACGTGGCCTCATTTGACCCGGGATGTTACTTTCCTAATCTCTCATAGATGCATGTCTGGGATTATTCATATGTCCCTGTCTGTGGTCTGTGGACACCCAAAGCATCCCACGATGGGACACTCTCAGACGAGTGCTCAGAAGCCGAGCTGTGAGCCAGACACACCCATGCGTGCACCTGGCCTGGAGCATTATTAGCTGGGATGTGTCATGTAACCTCTGAACTCCAGGCCTTCATCTGCAAAGTGGAAATAGTCCAAGTACCACCCTCATGGGTGTGCCATGAAGACAAAGTGAGACAATCGAGGCAAGCTCTCGAGTAGACAGCAGGCATTCAATAAGCACCACCTCTTGCTGCTGTTCCCCCTGCCACCTGGCCAAATCTTATTTGTCAGATGCCTACGTCAGCATGTTGGAAAATGTGGTTACAAAATGGGTGTCTCAGTGAATAGTCCTCAGCATGTTGACTCTAAATTCTTCTCGCTGTTCCATGTGGCATCTTCCCCGCATGGCTGCCTGCCCCCAGACAGAGGCGGTCTCTGGGCCTGACACGGGCCCACTCTCACTGAGGTCCCTCCCAACCCCCGGCATGGCGGTAGCAGGGGAGAGATGTGATTATTTTGTGCCTGGGGTATGTATTTATTTGCCTGCAGCGAATTCAGAAGCATGAACAATGCTCATGTTCATGAAGTAACAGTTACCGATATTTTCAAATTGTGCCCAGCAATTTCTGAGTGTGGATCTGAGAGGCAGGAAGAGGCCTGGGTTGGGTTTCATACATTAAGATGTCTTCCTTGCATGCGGGAAACATCAACTCTCACTGGTTTGGTTGGGGATGAAGCATCCTGGCATGGGCCAAATCTTAGGCATTTCTGTGTCCCCCTTGCCATGGTAGACTTCCTCATTCATTCTCTGATTGATTCGTTCCACAAGTACAGTTGCAAGCTCTGCTCCTTGTCAACCATGGGGCTACATGTGGGGATACAAGCAAGATTTTTGCCTTTATGGACCTTAACCTTCTAAACATATGCCCAAATTTCAGGTACTGCTTGGTGCTGTGGCAGGAAAAGTAATGCACAGCAAAGAAATAGAGAACAAAGGGGAGGGGGTGCAGCAGAGGGTGGGCGTACAAGTATTTTCTTTAGGTCATCAGAGCAGAATAAAGTGAGGAAATGAGGCAGGTGAGATGCGGGGGGGTGGGGGTGGGGGTGGCAACATGTTCCAGGCAAGACAGCTGCAAGAGCAAAGGCTGCTGGGAGGTGCTGGGGAGGCGCATGAGGGAGGGGAAACTCAGGAGATGAGTCAGGTGGGAGACAGGGGCCTGATCATGCAGGACCTTTGGGATCAAGATAAAGAATTTTAAGATCACAGGAAAGAGGGATGAATGTCAGTGGGGGTGACTGGGAGCTCAGTCCAGCCAGGAGCATCCCAGAGAGTTGCTGCTGCTACCATGAGGGGCACCTGAGCTTCTGTGAGGTGGACACCATGGGACTAGCTAGCTATGCAGCCATTCTGGGCCTCGGTTTTCCCATCCATAAGATGGGGATAATGATACCTATCCTTAGTGGTTCTCCTCTGAATTAGATGCATCTGGATGCACCAATGAACGGTTGCTATTTAGAGATAACACTACGTCATACCATATTATTATTTTCAGGGATTTTTCCAAAATGATAAAAGAGAAATGAGTGTGTAGGGAAGGATGAGGGCTGCCCTAGTTACTGGCCTTGGGCTCACCTTGTGTTTTTGCATTGACAAACCTTTCTTGCCAAGTAAAACCTTGCTTCCAATAACCTGGAATATAAGGTTCCTTTCTTCAATATAAGCCTCTTTAAAATAAAAATGCCCACTGTCCACCTCTTTGGAATGCCCCAGACTCTTCCTCACTCCCCTCCCGCCAGGCTCACTTATCATCTCTCAGCTTCTGCGGTGCCCCGGCCCCTCACTACCCCCACCCTGTGGCTGGTGTGCATGCTGCTTGCCCAGATGAGCACAAGGCATCGTTACACAATTTTAGGAGCAACTGACCACATTGAACATGGTGTGACTAGCGTCCCCAGCAGGTGTAATACCCAGAGATCCTGCATGCCTCTCTCCATCGCTTGGAGCCCAGCCCCTAATTTCTCCCGGTTGACTTCTACTCCTACATAAGACTGTAGCTCAAATCTCATGTCTCAGAGAACATTCTCTGGCCTCCAGAATGGGCCCAGCCCCTCATAATTGCTCCCCTTGCCCATAAGCCTCTCTGGATCGTTAATCATAGTTGAAATCTTACTTTTTTCTTCATGTGATTATGTAACTGAAGCCAGTGAGCCCTGCTAGAGTGGAAACCCCATCAGCTTGGAAGCCACGGCCCACTTGTTTCTTTCTTGTTTCCTCACCATCACCATTTCTGTGCAAGTACAGTTTCTGGCAAAGAACAATCATACCATAAATGTTTGCTGAATGAATCACCAACCTTCCAGGAAGCATCTGTGTCTTTTATAGATCCTTTAGCATGTAGTTTTGTTACTCCAAAGCCTCACAGGAAAAAGGCAAAGAATCAGTGCACGACTGCCCCATGAGAAGAAAACCAGATCTTTTCCAAGAAAGCCAAGCTTGTGTGTGTTTACCAGTCTAGAAGGCAGAGGCGTTGTTCAACTCACCTTCCCATTCCCGGCAAAGAATGAATAGCCGACGTTTCTGGCTGAGGCTGGAAAGCCAGGGAAGTTGGGCTGCGGCTTGAGACCAGACTCTGATCCAGAGAGCTTGTCTCTGATCCATAGGCAAGGCCACTGGTCAGTCACATCCTTACAGTGAGGTTTTAGCATTTTGTTTCAACTGCCTTTCCCAAGATCGCCAATGACAATGCAGCTGTAGGTATTTGCCTGGTGTGTAATTCATCTGGACTACTCTGAAAAGA
The DNA here is from genome assembly GCF_905146905.1 of Nyctereutes procyonoides. Taxonomy (NCBI): domain Eukaryota; kingdom Metazoa; phylum Chordata; class Mammalia; order Carnivora; family Canidae; genus Nyctereutes; species Nyctereutes procyonoides. The sequence goes on along the minus strand of NW_026575024.1, from coordinate 8,862,770 downwards.
ATGGCACAGAGTTTGGGGCTTAAACAACAGAAATTTCTGGAGTCTGGAATCCTAAGACAGGTGCCAGTGTAATTGGGTTCTACTGAGAGTTCTCTTTTTGGTTTCCTCACGTGACAGAGAGAGATGAAGACAGAAGCAGAGGTGGGGAGGAGGGAGCAAGCTCTCCTAGGTCTCTTCCTGTATGGGCACTAATCCCATACAGGGGGCTCCACCCTTACAACCTAATTACCTCCCAAAGGCCTTACCCCCTAAAGCCATCCCATTGAGGGTTAGGGTTTCCACATATGAATTTTGAGGGGACAGTGCTTAACACTTGGGAAGCTCCATATTGAGATTTGTAGCCAATGTCATCTGTGCCTACAAGAGGTGACATGAGGCATGCCTTCCATATCAAGAAAGTGACTGGGGCCATTTGTCCATTTAGCGGATCATGATTAAGCAACCACAATGTGCCAGGCCTTGTTCTAGGTGCTGGGGATTGAGAAGTGAAAAAGAAAGACAAAAGTGCCAGTCCTCAGGGAGCTGACTTGCTAGTTGGTAGAGGCAGTAGGTGAGTGTGTCAGGTGATCAGCTCATGCTAAGGGCTACTGAGCATATGAAACAAGGTTATGTGTTCAAGAATAATGCAAGGGGTTGGAAAAGATTTTAGATTGAGCTGTGAACCAAGTGATTTGTGGGAGCCCCAGCCATGCAAATACTTGGGAGAAACAGGGTTCCCAGAAAGGGGAACAGCAAGTGCAAAGGTCCTGGCACTTAGTTAAAGGCATTAATCAGTCATTGTGAGTACAAACTTACAGGCCATTTTAAAAATTCACAATCATGACAAAAAACAAATACATTCAGGGCACCACTTGGATTCCAAGTTGTTCTTTGTTCTCACTTTTTGGGCAAGCAGTGAACAAATTCAATATAGTTCTCTCTGTTTAATCTCCTATCTTTCCAAGATTTCCCTCAATCCACCTGTCTGTCTCTTCCTGAATAGCTGAAATGGCAGCCAGAGACTATGAGAAGTATGCATTCTTGTGAAGTCATGTCACGCTCAAGTTACAGTGAGGCCACGTGGAAGAATGAAAGAATTATCACTCCCTTTTATCACTCAGGAGAATTGTAAAATTGTGTGGTTATGGGTTTTGCTGTTGACCACACCTGTTTGATCAGCACACTCAGAGAATTTACAGTGCATTCATGGGATAAAATAAATATCCAGGGGAAAAAAAAAAAGCCAAATGCCTTTGAAGGCTTCTGCTACACTAGTAAGTGTTTCTTATAAAGCAGCCTTTTGAAAGTTTGAGGATTAATAAGGAAGGACATTTGGGAAAGATTTTGTAAGAAGCAAATGGGTTTAAATTTTGAAGGGGTGGGAGAGGAGGAAGAAGAGTTAAAATGTGACAAAAGAAAATGAGAGTGCCTTACGTCAGGCTCACTGGGAGCAGAGCCTGAGGCAAGGATTTGGGTACAGGTGATTTATTGAGTGATTGCAATAAAACCTGTAAGGGAGTGAGGGAAGCAAGACAGTGCTGAGAAGAATGTGGTCCCAGGTAAAGTCTAACTTTGGTCTGAAGCTCAGATAGAGGGCTCTATAATGTAAGCCCCAGTGGGTTTCTCCTCTTTTGAGGCAAGGAGGATGGACTTTTGTTTCCCGGTGTCAGTCAGTCATTGGTCGTGGATGGTAGGGATGCATCTTAACCTTTCAGGCAAGGTGGCACCTGTTCAGCCTCTACGGACAATTCTCAAGGGGGGACAGCTGTGAGTCACCAGCAGCCACCACTCACAGCAGCTGTGGGTGGCTGTACCAGAAGGGGATCTTGGTGGAAAACTCATAGAGTCTCCTGCACCTAGATTCTCCTTTAGAAAGGTCTTACTTGCCACAAAATATGAACATCCATTCAGTCAATTATTAACTCATTTATTCAATACATTTTCTTGAGCACCTACTGTATTTCAGAAATCAGTGTTTCGACAATGAACAAAATGGATCTGTTGGTCGGCAGTTATCACCAAACTTAAGCAAATGAGACAGACACAACCAAACAAACCACGGCAAGAGTGCTGATAAGTTCCATAGTAAGAGAGGTCAAGTTCTGTAGGAGCTTTTATTAGGACCCCTGAATCTAGGGGAGACAGTCTAAAACAGTTTTGCCCATCACAGTAGCCATGAGCCGTATATAGTTATTGAGCACTTGAAATGTGTCTAATCCCACGTGAGATGCTCTGGAAGTATAAAATATACCTGGAATTTCAAAGACTCGGTATGGAAAGAAAATGTGAAAGATCTCGCTAATAATTTTTATAAAATTTGCATGTTAGAATGACAACATCTTGGCTCTACTGGGTTAAATAAAATATATTATCAAAATTAATGATACTTGTTACTATTGTTTCATGTGGCTTCTAGAAAATTTTGAACTACATATGTGGCTCACTTTGTATTTCCCTTTAATGGCACAGAGCTTCTTGAAGCTTTCTGTCATACTTTCAGCATCCCAGATGGGCGTGCTGAACAATCCAGTAACAATCCACAATCCAGTTAACATGAATGTTCACAGAGTATCGCCTCATGATAATGAAGACATAGGCACATTGCTCCAAATTTAATATTGAGCACTTTCAATCATTTGAGACCACTATTGTTTGGATTGGATTGGTTTGGTTTGGTTTGGTTTGGTTTGGTTTTTTTTTAATAAACCCCTTTAATGATGGACTCATCTTTATGTCTCCCTCTCATATCCTAAAGCTCACAAAAACACAGTTTCCTTCCATCCCACACCTCTTTTAGATAATTGGACTTTGACTGAAGAGTGTTTCCATCTACCACAGATACAATTCTCATTCTATCAGTCCCTTTTTCTCTTCTCTACGTGGCATGATTATGAATATAAATCTATAGATTCAAAAGTGAAGAGGCAAAGAAATATAAATGGTTTGAAGTGAGTCTCTTTTCAAGTAATTTTTTCCCCTACCCTAGTAAGATGTCACTCCGAGAGAGATTTCACAGCACAGCAACACTAGAAAGTATGATAATCGTTCAAAACATAATTGAAAGATTTCAAAAGTTGAACTGGAAGCATTTTTGTCAGAGTTTATTGCAAGTATTTTGTATCTTAAAAAAAAAGTTTATGAAAGTTCTGTGACAAGAAGATAAATTATGGAACCATAAGAACAGGGAAATAAATGGATCCTGGCGACTGACAAACAGGGCAAATGACGAGAACATATAATTTTAGAACACAAAAAAAGGTAACTAAATTTGAAAAATTGCATTAGTGTATCATTTTCTGTATATGAGCCATTAGAGGGGAAAAGTGGAAATTACACCCTGTAACAAAGTAAAAATGTTTTCAGTGTTTAAAGGTAATTTTGTAATACTGCTACTATTACTTAAACTCTTACCTCTTATAAAAATCCAAAGACAGGACCCCTGGTGATATTACCTGTGTCTTAGGCAAAGAGCAACAATTTGAATTCCATTCAAATACATTTGTATTTTGCCAAGTGCTATCAAGCTCTGAGCTGCATAATTTGCCATATAAGTGAAATAGATACTTTTCCTCTGCACATTTATCACTCTCCTGTGGGCTTCATTACTGACAATCAAATCATAGAAGATGTACAAAATTGTCATGATGCACTTATTTTCTCATGATATTCGATACAAATAGTACTTCTTTACAAATGGCTCCCCCCCCACCACCACCATTTGCCATAACATTTTTGCGGGCTTTTCAGAATCTTACTAAAGTTCCAGTGATAGACTTTTTTTTTTCCCCAAGCAAATATGTAGGACTCCTTGGAAAACAGATATTGTTATTTAGGGAAAAATTAAAAATACTTGACATAAACAAAAGTAGTATTGTTTCCAAGCAGTCCTTTAACTGTTACTTGCTAGATGTGTGTGTGTGTGTGTGTGTGTGTGTGTGTGCTGTGTAAGAGTGTTTATGAAAACAATAGATTCTAACTCAAGTTATCTCCCCTTTGAAGTCACGCACATCCCATCACGGAATCACTTTTGAGAATTAAATATAGAGACGCACATCAAATGCCCAAAATCTAGTCAGGAAATTTAAATGAGGTAGTGGGCAAGAAGTATATATAACCCCCTCTGTCTAGCTTTTATTTTTACACTTTTAAAAACATCATGGGCACAGAGAAATTTTTGTTCACTCTAAAAGATGTGAGAACAGGCAGTTGGCCCTGTGCCTTTAACTGGCAAAACCATAGGGAGCAGTAGGGACTGTGGCAGATTGAAGAACACGCTCTGCCTCTGGGCGGGGGAGGGGGGGCAGGCAGCTGCTCCCAGCCCCAGTTTCATGTTCCATGAGCAATGCAATGTTTTCCTTTACTTCTTTTCAAAAGAAGCCAGAAATCTGGATGCATGTGTGTGTGTGTGTGTGTGTGTGTGTTTAGAAAGATACTTCTTGATTTTTAAAGGTTGATAGCATATTTTAAGTGTATAAACATTGAGCAAGCCAAGGAAAATACATTTCCTAGCCAGATATAGCCTGAAGACTGCCAGAGTGTGACTTCTAGGGAATGGTCTTCCCCAAGGGTCTGGGGCAACCAGGGTCATCATGCAAGGGTCATGGCATCTGCCCTGAATCTCTACCTCTCTACTCTTCCTCCTAGGACATGATCTATTGGACATGAGGTCATCTATGGATAGATATTATTTAAAATGCCATCTAGGCTAGCTGATTAAACTCCTCCACTTTTCTTACCAATGTAGGTGGTACTTGGACCTTCAAAGTAGTTATGTCCCCCATCAACAAAAACCATTACATCGTCATCACCTAGTGAGTATGAGTCTCAGGGCAACAAACTAAAGATATATAAGGGAATATCACTTTCATTTTCTGGGTTTCAAGCTTATTCCTATGTTCAGCAAAGCAAACACAACTTTCTGACTCTGATCTGTTATAGGATCCCCTTCCTCTACGTCTCTGGGCTCTGGCTGCCAAGATGCACCAGAGCCATTTAGTTCCTGAGCTGTTGGCTTCCATTAGCTGAGCATTTTTTCTCCTCCCTCTTTTCTCCTCCTCCCAGCCAGGTGGAACTCCTTGCTTATCTGGGATGGGGGACGGGGAAGGTAGGGGAGAGGAAGACCCACTCTCAACTTTCAGTTCTGACCAAACTCTTTTTCTTAACCTTTTGTTACAAATCCTCTAAGTCTCTCAAGGTTTTTAGGCTTTTGGAGATAAAAGCCAAGGAGAGGTAGAAGGTATTTCTGCTTCCTGCTCAGCCACATCCTTTCCCCAAGGCAAGGAACACAACTGATGAGTACATACAAGTGTTAGAGACAGAAGCTAGGTTAATATTTCACTCAAGTATCCCGGAGCAGTAACAATTCCAGCATCTCTAACCACCTCTACTTGTTGGATACCAGCTCAGTATTCTGGGCCTACTAGGCCTCATCTTATTTATTTTTCAAGACAACCCTATGAAGTAAATATTAACTCTGTAAGTTGTCTATTGACAGTGCTGCATAACAAATACCCTTAAACCTGGGTGACCTAAAACAATAAACATTGATTTCGCTCACCAATCTGAGGGGTCCAGCTGGGGCTGGGCTGGGCTGGGCTGATCTCAGGTGGCCCTGCTCATAAATCTGGGGTCAGCTTCCAGGCTGGCTTAGGGACTCTGCTAATCTTGCCTGGGCTCACTCATATGATTTGGAATTGGCTAGCTGTGAACTGATAGAGAACAACCTTGGCTATGATGGCTGGGACAACCTGGCCCCATACCAGCCGTCTCTTACCAGCAAGATAGCCTATGCATTTTCTTCTTGTAGCAATTGCAGAGGGAAAAAGTGAGCAAGCCAGGTCATGTAAACATTTTTCAATTTTCTGTTTTGCATTCCATTTGCTAATGTCCCAATAGATGACACAGGTCGTGGGCCAAGCTAGGAGTCAGAAAGAGGGACACAAAAGCAGTTTGCTGGCAAAGGGCATAGAGAGAGGGAGGCCCATAATACAAACAATATCCCATTCTCTGAATGACAAGACTGAGCCTAGGAGAAATGAGCCAGGCAGTAAAGAGGCTGGGCTTCAAACCTATGCATGTCTGATTCCAAAGCTGAGCTCCTAGCCACATTGCTCTGCTCCCTTAATTTTTTAAAGGAGCTTATAAAAAGGATTCTCCATGTTAAGGCAGCATCTTCCAGGCCAAATGGAGTGTTGAGTAATTGCCTGCTGAATATGGTTGATAGAGAAAGCAAACTTCAAGCCAAAACACTTTAATTTCCCCTAAACATATGTAATCATCTTAATTTCCTTTTTGCCTCTGTTGACAGAGCTTTGGGGAGACAACTCCTTTTTAGCATCAGCCAGTGTTTCCCTGGGAAGCAGCATGCAAGCAATGGGGTTGGCATTCTTTCCTCTTAAAAAGAAAAAAAAAATCCATTTTATGTAATTTTACTATCTTCCCTGGGCTGGCCCCTTCTTCCCACTAGGGACCTCTTTTGCTTGACGTTGTTCTTTACCCCACGGGTTTGAACCCTCGTGTTCATTAACAATCAGGCTCCCGTGTCTTGGGTGATTTGTGACCTAGGTTTAGTTCCCATCACTTGAATCCATTTGGGGGCCGAATTTCATACATAATGAAAGAGCTGGTTGAGCGGTGCTGATGTCTCTGGAAGGACCAGCTCATTGATCAGTAATTGGTTTGCTTCAGAGGGCAGTGTTGTCCTAATCTGAGAGGCAGATTACATTTTCAAACAACGAAGTGCAAACCCAGCATCCTCCTGCAAATCCAGTTTCTTCCGTGGGTTGACATGACCAGAAATTACCATCTTGACTTTATGGAACTGTTAAACATTTTAGAGTACGGCATGAGGTCCGATAATAGATTCAAGTGAAAATAATAGTAATAATAACAGCACCTGATATTTCTAGAACCTTTATCGTATGCCAGGAACTGTGCTAAACATTTTGCATGCATTTCACATTCCCCATCATCCCGAGTCATGGATACCACCCTAGGCCCATTTTACAGCTCAAGATCCTGAGGGTTTAGGTGATTTTCTTTCCCAGGGCCACACTGCCAGCCAGTAAGTGACAGGGAGAGCCAGGAATTGGCTTAGCACACGATGGTTAAGAGCAGGATCAGTAAACTTGGCCTGTAAAGAGCCAACAGTAAATTTTGTAGGCCTTTGCAGGCTATTTGGCCTCAGCAGCAACTCCTCGGCTCTGCTATTCTCACATGAAAGCGGCCACGGTTGTTGCCTTTACAAATGGGTGTGGCTGTGTGCCTATAAAACTTTATTTACAGAAACAGGCACTGAGCTGGATTTGGCACTTGTCTGGCCTCACTTCCAAGCTGTATTGTTTGGGGCAACCTACTCAACTTCTTTGTAATCTCAGTTTTCTCATCTAAAAAGTGAGGAAGATGATAGTCATCCTACCAAGTGTATAAAGGGTGATCTTGAGGAGTAACTGTCCTTGCATACAAAGCTCTTGTTTCTGGTATCACTGGGGGCGGGGGGTGGAGAGGAGAGGGGAAGAGCAATTTCTTCTGGGGCTTGAGCCTCACTTTCTGACTTACCAGCTGAGCGATCTTGGTGTGTCACTTAACATCTCTGAGTCTCAGACTCCTTTTTCCTAAGGTGGAAGATAGCAAGAGCACACATCTGATAGGATAGTTGGAAAGATTAAAGGAATTAAATGTGTGCAAAGGGCTTAGAACAGTGCCTGGCACATGGCGAGCCTTTTAGAGGTGCTTGCTTTATTATTGTCATTACTGAAAAATCAAGATTTGTGCCCAAGTGTGCCTGGCCTCCAGCTGCAGGCCCTTTGCCACCACATGGTCCTGCAGTGCTTCCTCGTCCTTTTATGCTCCCGATGACCCCCTCGGTGACCTGGGGGAGCCTGTGGGCCCTGTACTGGAATACCGTCTTTAAACACATAATATAAAAATATAAAAAATGACAAAGAAACAGTTATATAGAAATTCAGTGATCACAATATGTTTTTTTAAAACAGTTTTTGTCGCAGTTCTATCTGTCCTTCTGTATCAATGTATTAAATAATATCTATCAGGAAGTCTAATAACTACTATAATGTTGAAATAGTATTAAATGTCTGTGACATTTCAGTATCTCTGCAACAACTGTAATATGATATGATATCTGTGATTTGTACTGGTGCTAAAGTCACGGGGCCCGTGATTTGATGCCTGCATTTATAATTGAAGAAATGCTACATTTCAGGTAAAGGCTGGTGAAAGTAATTTTTTAAAAAAAAATTCACATTCATGAAATACCTGAATTCACAGATCACTTGGGGTCCACCGGCTAGGTCAAGAATCTCTGTACTTATTGCCACTAACGGAGACATTTTATTTTATTTTTTTAAGATCTCTTTTTCTTTATTATTTATTTGAGAGAGAGAGAGAGAAAGAACATGTGCATGCCCAAGCAAGGGGAGTGGCAGAGGGAGAGGGAGAAGCAGACTCTCTGCTGAGCAAGGAGCCTGACGTAGGACTCGATCCCAGGACCCTGAGCTCATGACCTGAGTCAAAGGCAGATGCTTAACCCACTGAGCCACCCAGGCACCCTAAAAGAGCCATTTAAAAAATAATAATAAATCTAGCGAACCCTAGTTCCTATGGAAGTGAATGGTCCCTGCATCGTGGTCTTACAGCACACACACACAGAGATTGGGTTTGACAGGATGGATCTCTACAAAGAGAGTGATGCTTCTCGAGCCTGTGCAGTCAGGAAGTGTTCATTCACTGGTATGTGGGCGAGAAATCAGAAACGGTGTTGTCTCCTAATTTGATGCCCTGCGTGGAAAAAGATTGTCATTGAGACGAAGCCAGCGAGAGGTAATGGAAACATGATACCACTGACCTCATCCAAAAAAATAGCTATTGTCACAGGACAGAGATGCTGAATATTTGTAGGTTTGGGGAGAAATATATTTGTTAGTGAAATGGAGCTTACTGTGGGGTGAGTAAAGGTGAATTATTTGTCAGACGACTGGAGGAGGTTTATGCAATATAGTATTATTGAGCGGTGCTATTAACAGAGTGAATTGCTATTGTGACATGCCATTAAATTGTTTTTAGTGTCCACAGAGGTATCATTCAGGAGCTGGCAGGGTTAGTAACAGAGTTGTATTTTTGGTGGACAGCAGCAGATCTCGAAACAAAATAGCGTATTTTATAGAAAAGTAAAATATGGCCAAAGCCGGAAGTCCACAGACAATAGAGTCTGGGGTAGTCATTTGCAGCTACTTGACAAGAACCCCGAGAATCCAACAAGGCTCTCTGAGTCCCCGCTGTATATGTAGTTGAAGCTGAAATCCGAGTGATGCATCAGGAAGGAATAGTGAAGAACTGAGACGAAGAGAGAATTCTGAGCCCTCGGCTCTTTCAAGGATGTTGTGTCTTGTTCATGGAGGCATCCCCAGTGTTTAGCAAAGAGGTTGGCTCAATAACTATTTGCTGGGGGGGGGGGTAAAAAAAAAGAAAGAAAGAGGGGAGATTATGAGAGGGGGAGGCAGGAAGAGAGAGAGAGAGAATATTAATTAGCCAAGTGAACCACTGGTGGTATGCAAGCAGGTATGTATCGGCATGTGCACCTATTGAGGTATTTTTTATTTTTTCGACACCTACTTGTTGTGTGCCTACTAAGTGTCAGCCTCTGTACTGTGTATTAAAAAATGTATGTTTAATGAGACGGAAAAGATCCCCGCTCTCAGATGACTGGCGTTCAAGTGAGGGACTCAGAGAACAAACACGAAGTCAAATAAGCTTATTTCAAGACAGTGCTAAGTGTTAAAACAAAAACAAAAGCCAAACCAAAAAAAAAAAAAAAAAACCACCCACGCTGTCATGAGGTAGAGGGCAGCTAGAAAGTAGGGGCTCCTTTGGGTACGGTGGTGATGTTGGCACCGACAAAACCAACGGAGACCTACATTTCCTTAAGGGCTTCCTCCCCACCAGGCGAGGGCTGAGTGCCTTGCATCCATTATTCCATTTAATCCTCACATCTACACTGCGAAGGAGAGAGTATTTATAACAATTCCACAAATGACAGGCTCAGAAAGGCAAGTTGACTTGTCTACAGTCACAGAGCTGGTAAGAGACAGAAGCAAGACCGAAATACCCTGCCTTGCCTGATCCCACGCCTGAGAGAGAGAAAGCGGGCGCCATGTTGCCTCAAGGGGAAGGGAAGCTCCCCAGTTGATGGTCACACACATTAGGGAGGAAGACTTTCGGGGAAGGTCTCTCTGTTCTTTGATTTGCAAGTGAGCGTTATTTTTATGCTACGTCCTGGCTATTTTCTACCTGGTCACCTGGCTTCGTTCCTGAGACTTGTTGTCAGTAACCCAGATGGTGGATTTCATCTTGAGTCTGATTCATAGATGACTCTGAAGAAAATGTATGTCCTTCCCATATGGAAAAAGAACTGAGTCATCTTCCTAAATTAGATAGGGTAGGGGGAAAGGGATAAAGATCTTAAGGGAAACAAGCTCTTCTCCTGAAGAAATTGTCTCAACCCCATTTAGGACACATTTTTCTCATAGCTGAGCTTTCATGGACTAAGCCGTGCGGATGGTTAGAATAACAGTAGGATTTTCCCATCAGCCAGCCACCTTCTACCCCACTTCTATCATGGGTACCTTGGAGTATCCGTTTTCTGGCTCAGTACTCACTGTGTGCCCCAGGGCCATTGGGAGTTCACACTTGTTATCCTGATGTATTTTTATTTACATTCTAACATGGCTGAATGCTATAAAATGTTGACATGTGCATGTTACTATATCTTAAATGCAATTTAAAATACCAAGTATCCTTACGATTAGCATTACTATTATTATTTTGGCTATCCAGTTATTGATGTATTTTTTTTTATGTCCGCATCTAGTATTGAGGTGTCCAGGACAAATGAGCAGGAACACTTTCACCTACTACGTGACAAAGGTCAAACTGGTCACACTCTCTGGAGAGCGTTTTGGCAATTTATCAAATGCCTCTGGGGCTCCTGGGTGGCTCAGTCGGTTAAGCATCTGCCTTCGGCTCAGGTCAGGATCTCAGCTCCGCATCGGGCTCCCTGCGTGGCGGGGAGTCTCCCTCTCCCTCTCCCTCTGGCCCTGCCCCTGCTCATGCTCTCACTCTCTCATTCTCAATCTCTCTCTCTCTAGCAAATAAATAAATAAAATCTTTAAAAAAAAAAACGCCTCTGAGGTAAACATGGCCCATAACACACTAATTCCATTTCTGGAAACTTACTAGAAGTTACATCCACATTAAGATATATGTAAATTATATCCAGTGAAGTATTTATAACATAGGGAAAAATTAGAAACAACTACAATGTCGAATAATGAGGCATTCGTTATTTCTTAAAATAATTCCTATACAGCAGCTTATCACCCACCATTTAAAATCCATGCTCATCAAGATAGAATTCTAATATATTAATTAGGGTGAACAAAAGGCACATTAGCAAACAGATGTCTATTAGTGACCATATAAAATACTACAACGTTTATTCATGGCTACAGTATATGTATAGATAGATGTAACTGTAGATAAATATAATATTAAAGGTGATATTATCTTATATGATACTGTTGTTATATTATTATGACATAATTTATCATAAGTGGGATTTTTCTTCATATTTTTCTATAACTTCCACATTTTTTACATGGAACATGTTTTATTATTATAGTCAGGAAAAAAATACGCATGTACATACACAGTGAATGAAGGTCAGTGTTGGTTTTTTTTTTTTTTTTTTTTTATGAAGGTCAGTGTTGAAGGTCCAAGTTTTGCATTCATTCTACCCAGCACATTTTTGGGTTGCACTCCAATGTTGGCCCTCTATTGGGTACCCATCCACCTGTCTCCCAGCTCTGGCTCCCAGCATCCTTCCACTGGCCTTTTGCTTTTCAGCACACATCCCTGACCTCACCCTTCAGGTCCTCCTCTCCAGGTCATGTCACCAACCCTATGCCGACAGTTTCAGAAAAGCTCAGGGGATCCCTGGGTGGCGCAGCGGTTTGGCGCCTGCCTTTGGCCCAGGGCGCGATCCTGGAGACCCGGGATCGAATCCCACGTCGGGCTCCCGGTGCATGGAGCCTGCTTCTCCCTCTGCCTGTGTCTCTGCCTCTCTCTCTCTCTCTCTGACTATCATAAATTAAAAAAAAAAAAAAGAAAAGAAAAGCTCAGCACTAACTTTGTACCCATTTCCTTCTTGGAAGAAAAGCCAACAAAAGGTGTTCTTAGAGATTCATAGTCGTGCTTCTGGCTAGTTCCCATCAGAAGAAGGGGAGCAGTAGCAAAAAGAAAAAAAAAAGAGAGGAGTTTAGCTCAGTATGGTTGATCATGGCACAGTATGTTTCCTTATTAATGATGGTTATTAGTTTCTTAATGGCGGATACTGGGAATTTAAGTCCATATAAAGGCTTGAGAAGTGGTCATGTGTATTGTATGTGAACTGTTTCAGAAGAAAGCAGACAGGAAAAAGGAGAAGAAAAAGAAAAAGAAAAAAAACGAGGCAGAGTAGATGCAGAGCCAAACAACTTTTTTGTTGTTTTCTTTTGTAAGTCACAGGGTTGACTGATTTCAGAGGAATTGATATGTCAAAAGGCCATATGGTTAGTGGAAAAGATCTGAGGTTCTGGACTCACATAAAACTGGTTCGAATCCAGGCCTTGCATTCATTGGCTTTGTTAGTTTGGACAGAGACAGTGCGACTTACCAATTAAAATGGCAGCCAGAAAAAAAAATAATATTTTAAAATATTAAAAATATTTTTAATATTTTAAAATATTTTTAAAAATATTTTTTTAAGAAAAAATAAAATAAAAAAAATAAAACGGCAGCCAGACGTGAGAGCTCTAATCCCAGCTCAGCAATTTCTAGCTGTGTGATTTCCCGCAAGTCACTTAACCTCTCTGAGCCTTCGCTGCTGTGCAGACATAATGGGAGAGGGGCCCTTTTCTTCTGCAGGATCAGTGATGTCATTAATGAAGCCTCTGACCTGTAGACGCTGCTTACTAAGCAGTAACCGATGTTACCACTCTTGATGATAATGATTTCGTGCTATTTATGTATCTTGCAACGAAGGAGAAAAACAAAGAGATGAAGAAGAGAAGAAAACCCAGATTTCAGTTGTCTGTAGCGGTCACATCAAACTGAGACCTCCCGAATGTTTGGGGTTGTCATGCGTTTTGCTCTAAGTGAAATACAAGAAAGTCACCGGGACATCTGTGAAGGCATGTGTGTGCTCCTCTCCATATTAGATTACATGTTTTAGGACAATAAATCAGTGAAAGAAAAGTAATAAATAATGCATGCCGAAAATGTGATCATGTTTATTAAGAAGCAACAGCCTTGTCATCTTCATTTTCTTCTTCAGTGACTCTCCCCTCTGAGGGTTTGCTCTTCAGGGACTCCCTGCAATTTAGCTGGAGGCCATTCTCTAATTCTTGTTTGCAAAAATACCTGCTTTGCAAACATAAGTTAAAGGCTGAGCATCCGGGTCCTCTGATGAGTTGCTCATCAAATCCATCCCATCCTTAGAGGTGGCTTCCTGGGAGCTCCACATTTGTATTATTTTGCGCATTCCCGCACGCTGTCTTGTCTCGCAATGGTCTTTCTGCGGCGAGTTTTTAAGAAGTCTCTTCGGTAAAGGCTTTCAGATTTTGGAAAAGAAAACAAAAAACAAAGATCAACTTTCCCTTTCCCTACGCCTGTGCTGCTGCTAAGACGAGATGTTGACGTTGGTGCCTTGTGACATCCAAAGGCTTTAATTGGGGCTGCATTATAATCTGTTCCTCTGCACCATTTACACTTGAGTGACCCTGAAAAAGACAAAAAAGGAACCACACTGGCAACCGGTCTTCCAGGGGCCCAAGCACAACTTCGCCTGGTTGGAAGCAGAGCCGTGTGTGTTTCGGAAGAGAGAGAAACAGAAAGGGGGCAAGTGAGGTTGAGATTGGGAGCGATGGGGAGAGAAAGTGAAGGGAAGCAGGAGGCAAGAGAGAGGGAGCCAGAGGGTAAAGAGTGGCTAGCCTTCGAGGCCCTGGCTGAGCCCTCCTCTCTGGAAGGGGATGACAGATGGGCCCTGCAGAGCCATTGCTCCGCACCCCTGGGATGGGATGTTGGTGGCACAGCCTTCCTGTGAATGTCAGTGTCCTGGGTCCTGAGAGACGGTTCCAAACTTTGAGAGTGGCACTAGCTTGAGACTTCCAGCAAGGGTTGGGTTTGCACGTGCCCGAAATACCTTGAAGCCTCCCTCCCAATCCAGAAGGCTTCTGGCATTCTTTTCGCCTTGGTTAATTGTTGCTATCCTCAAGTACAGGAATCCTCCCCCCCAAACTCTAATCTTAGAAAACCAGAGCTCCTCCCACCACCACCACCACCACCACCGCCACCACCACCATTTCTCTCTGTTCTCTCGATTTCTGTTTGCCATTCCTGTCCCCCTGTTTTGATTTTCTCCCTGGTCCCCTCCCAGTGCCACATCCACATCGCCACACCTGTCTCCTCTTGCTTGGGGTCTGTGTATGATGGCACTTTATCACTGGGCGCCCAGCGCAGCGTGACTGAAGCAGGTTCACGAAATAGTAAATCATTTGGGGACGGAACCCCGTGCTTAATGAGCTTGTCCTGGCACCAACTTATTTATCAGGATTCTCTGTTCATTCCAGTCTACCTGTGAATCCGTGTTAATTTTATTTTTTGACTCATTGGCTCCTTCAGCCCCTACCCCTTCACACCCTTGCTTCCTTCCTGTCGTCATGTGTGCACCTGTTCATTGCCCTCTCTCCTTTCTCTCCCTGCCCTCACTAGCATCAGACTGCGTTGCAAAATCAAGGCTTTATGTTTTTATATTACGCATTATATCACCTTCCTGGCCCTCCTTTTCCCTCTCTGGGCATGAGCCCAGCCCCAGAATTCTTCCACAGGTGCCCACCTCCTTGAACCCTTAGATTCCATGCTGCTCACCTCCTTCCAACCCAGCTTCACTTCATTCTGTTTTGACTTCTGTCATAGTTGACTTCCACCTGACTCCCATTTGTTCTCAACTTGGTCCCTTTAGGCCAGAAGCTCTGATCTGCTATTTCCTTGCCTTTGATGTGTCTCCATTTCCTGTAATTAATCTCATTTTCCCTATAGCTCAGCAGCTACATGGACAGCCATAAGGGCAGTGTACCCAGTTCGAGCTAGCTGCCATGCCTCCCCGACCTGTATCTGTTCCGCACGGTCCGCCTCTTCAGTAGACACGGTCTTCCCCAGGGGTAGAAGGTAGATATGCCATGTGGAAAATCTAACACTGACTTCTGTTCGAGGAAAATCAGACTGCCGAAGAGCCAGGTATAACACCAGTGGGCAGGTCGTTATATTCCGAACACAGAGCTTTGACGGGAAGCTCTATTTTTAAGAAAATGTATATTTGTACATGTGTCTTTATATCAAGTTTCTATGTATATTCAGTCCTCTGAGAAAAACCGATGAAAATCCAACTGAACATCTAGCCATTCCAATAAATCCTATCACATTGCCAAATATAGTCCTGGGAAATTTTTCCTAACTTTGTAGATTTTGTGGTTTCAAAGCCAGTAATACTCCATGTTCCTTTAATGTTTAATTTTTTTTTGGTGTTTTTTTTTTTTTTTTGGTGTTGTTTAATACTCTGTGTTCTTGATTTATCCTTATCAACATTCCTGACACTGACTATGGGGCGTGTTCAGGACCAAAAGGTCTGTTTAGCCTAATCTTTTTAGTACTAGAACAAATAGATTTGAACAGTCTGTCCTCTTAGGATCTGTTATAAGAATGCTGTCCTTGCATTCTTTGATAGATTTGTTTCCATTTTTCTTAAAAAAAAAACAAAAACAAAACTAGGCTACATGTTTCAGGGGCCAGTCCTTGATATTATCTGGAGGCCCCAACATTCATGAAAATACTTTGAAAATTTAAAGGCATTCTACTCATATGAAAGGCCATTCATTGTCTGTCTCCCATAAGCTTTGGTTTCCTTCCTATAAGGCGGGCAGGACTCACCAGGCCTGGTCAGTGTGTCAACGCTGCGAGACGCCATATAAAGAAATGCTCTGTACACACCACACCTAACAATGAAGACATTGCGTTGCTATCCTCATGTCTGTGTGGAAAATGGACCAAATTATTATATTTCCTCTGAAACTGTCCACGAGGAGTGTTTGGGTGGATGAGCCAATTAATGTTAGCAAACCATGTTGAGATATAAATTGAACGGTTTTGTACCAAAGAGAACATTTTTTTTTTCTTCTGACACTGCAGAATTTCCAGTGTTCATTTTACCTGGAGCATTACATGCCTCAATAAAGATTATCCAGCAATTTGACACTTTATCTTCTCCCTGCTTACAAACTGAAATGAGGAGAGTTGGGCATTTTGAAATGCAAGAGTTGATGTATCTCAGAGTTTTTATTTTATTTTTTATTTTTTTAATAATTTATTTTTTATTGGTGTTCAATTTGCCAACATACAGAATAACACCCAGTGCTCATCCCGTCAAGTGCCCCCCTCAGTGCCCGTCACCCATTCATCCCCACCCCCGCCCTCCTCCCCTTCCACCACCCCTAGTTTGTTTCCCAGAGTTAGGAGTCTCTCATGTTCTGTCTCCCTTTCTGATATTTCCTATCCATTCATCTTTCGATGGAGTTTTTAACTCATCCGTCTGTATCTTCTCAAATAAGACTCCTAAACTTGCATCCTTTACAGATTACTCCCAAACTGGCTTTCCCTACCCAAGGGGACAGCATGACCTCGCTTCCAGTCTGTCGCCACACAGCCGTATGTGCAGCACTATGTATCTATGCATGTGCCTATGTGCATAACTTTACATAAATAGGACCATATGATAGCTGCTCCTTTTAAATTGTAATTAGTCACCTTTTCCCTCTTTTTTATGCTTGACTCTCCCATTCTGGGCCATCGCATGCTCACTGCCCCATCTCTACTCCACCTCTGTCCCCTAATCCAAATCAACAACCTGGATGGAACTGCTTCACGCTTTACTCCATATTCATGTAAGTTATACGTGATACTTTTCTCTCACATGCACTCACATGCATGTCACACACACACACACACAGAAGAGTTGTGGCAACTGCTTTTTGATGGGTTCTGGGTTTTGTTTGTCTCTGTGTGTAAAATGGAACGCATCTTCCAAGAGTGAAGACATTTGTGTTTGTTTTTTTTTTTATTTTACTTCTTAAATTGTCATATGGTGAAATTGAATTTTTCTGGTGGTGTACAGTTCTATAAATTTTAATTCCTGTATCGATTTGTATTATGACCACAGCAATCAGTATATAGACAGTCCCTTCACTCCAGGCACCTTCCTCCTCCTTCCCGCTATAACGCCACTCTCCATCCACCTCTCTTCCCTGTCACCCGCCAATCTGTTCTCCTTCACCATAGTTCTGGGGGTTTTCGTAATGTATGTAGATAGAATTCTACAGCAATTAACCTTTAGTGACTGGCTTCCTTCAAGCAGCATAATGCCTTTGTGACACGTGATACTTTTTTTTCTCTTAATTCAACTTAAATTCCAGTAGTTAACATGCAGAGTTATATTAGTCAGGTGTAAAATATAGTGATTCAACACTTCTGTGATACTTTTCGAAAGTATCTGTCAATGGTCCCTCTTTAATATTAGCTGAGGAGTGTTCCATTGTATGGAGGTCCTTAAATTGGGTGATCCATTCTCCTACGAGTAGAGACTTGATAATTGTGCTAGTTAGGTATGCTTGTTCTAGGATTCCATTTCTACTACTTCAGGTTCAGGAAAAGTTTATATTAGTGCATGACTTTGCCAAATTCAAATATTAAGAAAAATCAAAAGATTAGAGAATCCATCATTAGAATTTAGAATTAATTTGAGCTTAAACATCAGATGGACTACCAGGACTAACAAAAATGACCCCTTCCACACACTTTATTTTTTACTCTGTGCCAGGCATGGGGATGGACACCAATGTCCAGTATCTTCTCACCTCTCCTAGGACGCCCTCTGCAGTGGGCACTCTTGCCCTGTCTTACAGAAAAGGAACCCAAAACTCCTCTTCAGGTAACAGCCAAAGCAGGTGGTCCAACTATGGTAGTTCAAAGTCATTGTCTACCCAGCCTCCTCCCTGACAGTTGGAACTGTCTATCAGCTTGTGCTTCTCTTGGCTTTAGTTAGAGTTTCCAGCGGCTTTCCACTTAGTAGTTTAGATAAACTTGATATTATAGTTTCCTTTCATTCCTTTAAGTGATGCAAATTGCTTTACCCAAAGAAAGGCATCGCATTACGCCATTACATGAAAAAATCTACTGAGAAAGAAAGAAGAAGAAAAAGATGTTTGGATGTTTCCCCCCCCCCCCCATTTTTCTTTCTGACTGATTTAAATGACTGCTAAGACTCCCCCCACCCCCTTTCCTCTTGTTAAGTGAAGAGATTCAGGTCTTATATACAGAAGCAAAACGAAGGGAAGAGATGATAAGTTATCTGATAAAATTGATGAATATAGTTGATATTATTCATGGGGGTAGAGGTGGGTGGGAGGACACATCTCCCCTCACCTTCTGCTCCATATCACCACCATGTTCGGGGGGATGGGGCTTGGGTTTCCGAAAACTTAAAATACATGAATGGAACCAATTATCTACTTCAGTTTCCCGCTGTAGTTATGTTCTGGTGATTCTTTGTTTGCCTTCGTCATTGTTAATGACGCTTTCATAGCCAAAAATTGAAGAATTGGATTTGCAAAGTAAAGGGAAAATCTGCTAGCAGGAAATTCGCTTCCATTAGCCATGTAGCATCTACAGCTGGGCAGACGGATACATCGCCGCGTTTCTTTCTTTCTTTCTTTCTTTCTTTCTTTCTTTCTTTCTTTCTTTCTTTCTTTCTTTCTTTCTTTTCATCCTAAACACTGTATATCGAGTAAATAGTTTTCCCCAGGAAAAATCTTGCTGGCTCTGGCACCAAGAATCCAGCTCCTGGAGCTTACATAACTGTGCTTCATGCATTGGGCAGCTCAAGATTCTAGCTTCTGCGAATGACTCTGCTATAAATGGAATGACTTTGTAAATGGCTGTCAGGAACTGCCCCTCCATTAAGGAGCCACGTCTGGCCCATCACAACTGCCATCATCCCTCTCTCCCCCGGCCTATCTGCCGCTAAATCCTGTTTGGTCTACTTTTGAAATGGCTCTCAAATGGGCCCCTTTCTACTGCCACCTCCACTGCTGCATCGAGACCTTCGTCACCTTTCTGATGCATTAATATCATCATCTCCTAACTGGTTGCTGTGCATCCAGTCCCTGGAATCCACTCTTATTGGCAACAGAACTATCTTTGTAAAGCAAGGCTCTGATCTGATTGTGTATTCCTTAGAATACTCTGATTCCCACAGTTCCAAACAAGGTTCGCAGAAAACCAGTGTGTGATTTGGGGGAAATATACAAATGAATACATTTTATTTGAAGAGTTATTTAATTTTAGAGTTATATCTTATTGGTGCCGAGCCTAATTGCCAAGGATGCCCAAGTCCATCCTTGATAGGCACTTATAACCTCCTTTTAAAATAAGTTTAATAAAGTGCATTTTTCTTAAGCGGACTGCCTAAAAAAATAAATCCCTAAATCAGTGGCCCATATAGCCAAAATTGTGAAGATGGTCTGCAGGTGACTGAACCTTGGAAATCACCAGCAGGGAGACAAAGTCCAAACCCTTTTGCCCATCATTATAGATCTTTCACCACTGGTTTCCCTAGAATAGCAAATAGGCCCATTGGTGCCTGCCCTCCCTATTCCCCAAGACCAACAAGAACTTCTTCTCCACTGTTAGTCACATCAAATACTTTATAGTTTTCTAAACATATTAAGGCTCTTATATTCATACATTTCCTTTCTCCTCACCACAAAAATAAGATCCCTTTTGTCTGGATTATATTTTTCTATCTGGTGGACTTCTACACATCCTTCAAAACCCAGTTCACATGAGCCCATCTCTTCTCTAAGATCTTTGGGAGAATTTACCAGGACTCTGCGCTCCTAATTTCTGCTGTATGGCTTTCAATACTTGATATCTTGGCCATCTGTCTAAGTAGTATCTACTTCCATACCCAGAACTAATGAACCTCACTGAGCTGCACCTAAATCTGTCCTCCAATGGTCATTGATGGGCATAGTGAAAGGGCTTAGCTGTTTGCTGAACAAATAAAGAAGGAAACAGCTGAGTAAATCAAGCCAGATTCTTTCTTCAATGGGAGGGTATGTGTAGAAAAGTGAGGTCTCACACACAACACATCTGCCAAAAGAAAATCATCACGATGCACCATCCTCCCTGCTAAGTGGATCTCAGAAAGTTATTCTGATGGTGTTTCTCAAACTACTTAGCTGCAACTATCTGTTCTTCTTAAATTACTCTGAAGCATTTACCCTTACTAAACGGTGATACAGCAGCACAGATGCCTTCTCGTAACACTTGTAAGACTTATTATAATTGCTTGCTCTCTACCTTCCTCCCAGACTCCGACTTCACTAGAGTAGGGATGGAGTCATTTCGTTCAGTGCAGTACCTACGCCCAAGGACAGGGCCAGGCAAAGGGTAGGTATTTAGGTGTTTCTTGACTAAATGGCATCTGAATCTTCCATCCGTTTGGCCAACAGACTCTCAGCTTTTCCTTGCAGGTTACGGAGTGTGCAAGGTGGCATGAGAAAATCAGGTTGCCTACTTCCAGGGAAAGCCCCTCCAAAACAAGTGCCTACCTTTGACTATGTTCCCACTCGGCCCTACGGTGACACCATTTGCCAGCCTGGAGTATTTTCTTTCTTTCCTTGAATTCCCACTGTCCATGCAACACAAGTCAGGCAAATCTGTGCACCTGGCCAGCATTTTGCTTTCAACTATCCATACAAGTGCATGGTGATCAGAGAGTGCATCAGATAAAGGGATGAGCAGAGTGGCTGGCATGGCAAGGCCTCAAAACTTCTATTATAATTTATGATAACATCACTATTTTTACTTTCCTAATGATCATTAAGTGTCATGTGCAAAACTTGGTCCTCTTTCTTGTTCCTTTGATAATTTTATGTCCAGTCCTTAAGCCATCTGATTATTTTGGGGGGATCATACTAAATCTTACCCACTGGCTTTAGTTATCTCAAAAGATTTTTGTGTGTTTCTCAGCATGTAATTATTTTAGGACCCTTGCTTCAAAAATGATCTATTCTCAGGGTGCCTGGGTGGCTGAGCATCTGACTCTTGATCTCAGCTCAGGTCTTGATCCCAGGGTCATGAGCTCAAGCCCCAGATTAGGCTCCATGCTGGGCATGTGCCTACTTAAAAAAAAAAAAATCTACTCTCATCCTCTTCATTTTCATTCAAGCATGTACTCTATTCAGCCACTCTTTGATCTAACTAGATCTCAGGGTTTCTAGTTCATTAATTCATTAATTCATTCAGCAAATATCCAGTGATATTTACTCTACACCAGATACCGTTCTAGGCTCTGGGGACACAGTGTTAAACAAGACAACAGCTCTTGTCCTCATAAAGAGTTCATTCAAGAGGAGTCTGGGTGGCTCAGTCAGTTGAGCATCGCACTCTTGATTCTGGCTCAAGTCATGATCTCAGGGTAGTGAGATAGAGCCCCGAGTCAGGCTCCATGTGCAGTGGGGAGTCCGCTTCTCTCCCCCTCTCTGCACTCCCCCATGCCCCACTTGTGCTCTCTGTCTTTCTAAAATACATAAACCTTAAAAAAAAGTTTATTCAAGTGAGAAGACAAAGAGAAAAAAGGAATGACACATAAATACAGCAACATATATGATGCTATATTACAGTGTGTTAATATAATAATAAATTATGATATGGGTATTACAAAAAAAGCCAGAAGATGAATAGTGGTTTTGACCTGAGTCACAAAGTCAGTGGCCTCCTGGTTTAATTCCTCGTACTGGCCACCCCAGCTATATTCCCTGGGTCAGCCAGGCACCTGACCAGACCTGTCTTACCTCACCACCCAAACCAGCTTCCCAATGACCTTTGCACATTTCCAATCTAATCAACTCCCCTTACCTTCCACTGTTGATAACTATAATCTACGCCATCACTCTGATCACTCTGGGCGCATAGAGAGCCTTGGGGGTAAAACATCCTAGAAAGACTCATCTCTTTTTGATACCCCCAAAATAATCAAATGGCTTAAGGACTGGACATAAAATTATCAAAGGAACCAGAAAGAGGACCAAGTTTTGCACATGACACTTATAATCATTAGGAAAGTAAAAATAGTGATAAGTTATCATAAATTATAATAGGAAGTAAGTTGGGGGGAGGGTATGGGACACCTCATCCTTCAGGACCTTTCCCAAATCCCCTCTTTTGCCACATGCGTCAGTGATGAAGCTTTGTCTCTGCATATGAAAGGTATGTTTCAGCTAAAGAGAAGTTTGCAGAGGTTTCCCCCTTGCACTGTGGAAACATTATTTAGCAGAGCATATTGCATGAAGTTAGGTGGCATGGACACACATTTGTTGAATGTGTGTGTGTGTGTGTGTGTGTGTGTGTGTGTGTGTTTGGGACCTTTTGAAATTAATCATCCTGGGGGTCTGGAAGCTAGATTCCATTGGGGGAGGGGATAGTGCTGTGAGCCCCTGGGGAGCCCCACTATCTCCGTGGTGGACAGAGGAGCGCAGCAGCTCCTAAGCAGACAGCAGAATGAGCTGCAAGGAGCCACTCCAGGCCAGCATCCAGGCTCCCTGGAGTCCTCTGCTTCTGCCCAGCCCTTTTCAAGACTGGCGAATGTTGGGAGCCCAAGGCATCATTAGTATCCTTCCATCACTTCCTCATTAGTTCTTAGATAGTGTTTTAATGACAGCTTGAGAGGCTCGCATCCTGGCCTCCTTCTATTTATGATCCCCACCGTGTTAATGTGCACTTAATGAGAAATTCTTGTCTTGCTTGTAAATCCTGTAGCCGGCATTCAATTTATTGACAGATGTTTGCTTGGATCTCTTTAAAATTACTTCATAAATCTTCCAGGATAAAAGGCCTCAAGTTTGGTTATTAAGACAGGACCTTGTTGACAGTTTCATATTTAACTGTTTGGAACTCAACTGTCAGGCCTGTAACGGGGTGCGCGGCCGAGGGGCACCCGGCCTGAGCGCCGGTCGTTGCATCTCCGGAACCTTCCAGGGCCCTCCCCGGCGAAGGGTGTCTACCGTGCCTTGTAATCCCTTCGGTTAACTTCTCGGTGACCTCGCCGTGCTTCGCACTTACTCATTCAGCATATCGGCGTGTCAGCGTGATGAAGTGCCTGGGCTGATGGGAGCGAGGGGCTGAGCAAGCCGCCGTGCCTCCATCACCGGGAGGGGCACGGATGGGAGCAGGGGGGCCGAGGTGGCACCAGCTGCAACCCCGTGCGTTCCAACCGCACCTTTGGGCAGCAAGGCGTGCACGTGGTGGGCGGGGGGATGCTGCTTGGAAGTCTTAAGCCCACACTCATCTTCTGTGGCCTTTTCCATGCCATCTCTGAATCAAGACTTTTTTTTTTTTTTTCCTATTGCCAGTGGTCCAAAACTCACCTCTAAATGGTTTAAGGAAAAAGATTCAAAAAAAAAAAAAAAAAAAGTGGAAATAGAGTTAATGGACTCATGTGATTGAACTGTACAGGAGTAGTTGGCCTCGGGGCTGGCTTGGTCCAAAGCATGAAATCACTCTGCTTTACACTCTTTCTAGAGTTTTCCTTCCTCCATGTGAGTGAGTATCACCCGCAGAACCCCTGGGGGGTGGGGGGGCAGATGCTCCAGGCAGCTTCTAGCTCAGACCCAGGACAAAAATCCACCTGCACCTGCTTCTCTTCCAAATGCACAGGAGGAAAGGGCTTGTGGCATCTCATTGGTCCTGCTCGGGTCACATGGCCACGCTTTAGCCAATCACCGTGGTCAGAGGTAGGCTCCCTCCTGATTGGCGAGGTCTGCGTCACGTGAGGAGCCTCCCCGGAAGCGGCGGGAATGAAGATGGCGGAGGCGTAGGTGGATGCTCCAGGGCTACAGGGAGCTCTCGTTACCCCGAGGAAGGAGCCCCACAGCCAGGCAGCATTAAGGCCAATGTTCAAACGCCCGGATCACGTTCAAAACAACATCCTGCCTTGCCTCATTCTCTTCATTTCACTCCGAAGCGTTGTTAGGCGTCGGCAGCCCCTGTGCTCAGCCCGAGTTGGGACCCACCCTGTTGGAGGGATCGCATCTCCAAGATGGGAAAAATTTGAGAAAACCCGGGAGAGGCTGGTTCATTGAGAAGTTCTCTCAAGCCCGCAACAGTAATAGGATGCAAGAGAGAGTTGCTCCACTTAAGGCTACCGCAAATCGGTGGTTTGCATGGAAGATGATAACGAGCGGTTTGGGCCAAAAATAGAGTGTTTTTTTGCTTACTCGCTGGTGTCCTGTCACATCGCATTGCTTGAGTTGTGTCGCCTCACATCGGGCAGCGCGGCCTCCGTGGGCGCTGACATGACCCACTGCTTCGTGGCGCTTAAGACAAGCGTTTGCGGGGCTTCTCTCCCCAACCCGGTTTCTTTGCACGAATGCTGTTTCCCAGAGGAGGCACATGTGAATTCCATTTGAATTGAAAAACACATCCACCGTTTGAGCCAGAATTTATTAAGGGGCCTATGGGAAGGAAGGCGCTCCAAGCATCTTATTCACAGTCCCTGACAAGCCTCAGCAACCGTCCGGATCTTTAGCCCAGAATCCTCCACCTTTACTAAAATCTGATGTTCACAGATTCGAAGGTGGAAACTTGTGAAAAACGAAGGGAGGGCCCTTTATGGCCGGCAGCTGGACAGTCAGCGGTGGCCTTGATTTTCTGTGAGACCTACTGCTGGAGCCCACGAGAAGCACATTCCTCCCAAAGATCCCTGTCCTAATCTTGGTGCACAGTTGCCTTGTGATGATAGCCACTAAGCCTGTACAATGTCTGCTACATGCCCCGGACTGTCGTGGTCCCTCAATGTATTTTAATTCCTTGAATCCTGCAGTGGCCTTGAATATTATTATTTCCTGTCACACCGGTGAGGAAACTGGAGGCACAGAGCTATTAAGTAACTTAACCTAATGACCCATAATTTGTGGAGCCGAGATTTTTTTTTCTTAGATTTATTTATTCATGATAGACATAGACATAGAGAGAGAGAGAGAGAGAGAGAGAGAGAGAGAGGCAGAGACACAGGCAGAGGGAGAAGCAGGCTCCATGCCGGGAGCCCGACGCGGGACTCGATCCTGGGACTCCAGCATCGTGCCCTGGGCCAAAGGCAGGCACCAAACTGCTGAACCACCCAGAGATCCCCTGGAGCTGAGATTTGAATTCACACAATCTGGCCCTTGATCTGTGCTTCAAATATGATGCTGTGTTGCCCATACCGAGGGTCATATGGAGAAAAACATTGACTCAAGATTTGCGGTACTAAGTGGTGACAGATGTATAAAACATGAGTTAAATATTATATATGATATGTAATACAAATACATATGATCATATATAAATATGTATCACATTATGTGATTATATATTTTTGTATATTACTTTATATATTTATATATTTATATTACATTTATATAGATAGAAGTTTATTTATATATAAGTTTATATATATATAAACTTTCTCCTCAAAGAATTGAGTCAAGATGTAATAATACAGATCATAATGGTTTAAAAAAGAAGATAAGAAACCAGAGCAAAATTAAATTTGTTAGAACAATAAAGTGAAGTTGGGACGGATGTAATTTTAGAGTAATGTCTGCGACAAAATTTCAGGCCTGGGCATCCTGATAAACAAAGCCCAAAGGCGATGAGTGAAGAGCGATGACATTTGCAACATCCCAAGGTTTAAGCAGGCTCATGCCTGAGTAAAGAAGGATTTGTCCCATGGTCCTCAGACTAGAACATGGTGGAAGCAGAGGGTTGTGAGGAGTTTTACCTTCTTTTAAAGGACAGGAGTTGGAGCAGAAGAGCCCAAAAGAAAACCCTTGTACTGATGTAAAAATAACAGAGCAGTTCTGATTCTTGAGCAAGATATTTAATGCCTATGCATCTATTTTCTTACCTGTCTAAATATGCTGTCTTTATTTGTGTTCCCCTGGAATGAAACCTGGAAACAAATGCTTTCTTTGGTTGTTGATCCCAGGAGAAACCGCTAGGGGAGTGGAGGGGAAGACGGGGAAGGCCAAAGATATGAATAGAAGGATCCAGCAAGTAACCACTGTGGACAACTGGGGTTTGATGCTGCTGGGGCGAGTGTAGCAACTCAGAGTTGTCCCATATGAGGGGTAAAGGTGCTGGGACAGTTTTCCACCAAAACTCCATCTGCCGTAACCTAAGGGCCTCTTCCAGGGGCATTCCCATCCACCACCATTTTCTAGCTTGCCCAATGTGTGAGCCAGACCTGCTCCCGTGGCATGCTGGGAAGAGAGAGGTCCTTGCCCAGGAGATGTAGACAGTGGACTGCCAACATCCAGTGTGAGTAATAGTGGCACCTGCCTCCAAAGGTGGCCGTGATGATTGAGTGAGGTAATGCCTATAAAGCACTTGGAATGATATCTAATTTAAAGAAAAACTTAAAAGTTGGAAAATAGTATACGGGCCCACGAAACTAAAAAGGGCAGGAAAAGATCTTGAAGCTTCAAAAAACAGTGGATCCGGGTGCTCAAATGTATGGGGTTAGGCAAAGGGTGGGGGTGAATAGCCTATGCAGAGGTGTCCAGAGTTGAGCCCCACCAGATGGTGAAGACCATGGCATCTCTGTGGTCCCTTTCACATCTATCATGCTAAGCAGATCTGTTCTCAGATACTGAAAACACACTCAGATAATCAGTCAATGCAGTGGAGGGGGGGAAATGAGTCAACGCAGTTTGGCATCATGTAGCTAAATCCGCCAGTTGCGTGATGGACGGTTTCATTTCTCTACGGGCTGTTTTGGCATTGTGTAGACACAGCCTAAATTGGTGCCCGCACCTCCCACTAATCATGCTCTGAGAGGGAGAATGTGGAGTTATTGAGATCCCCAAGCAGCACTTTGGCGCACACACTATCTAACGATATCAAGAGATGAAGGAGGCCTTTGAAATGAGCTTTCGAGAGTGAGTAATGACCTTCAGGATGTGGTGCAGGGATTGTCTTTTGAAACTGGTATATCTTGATGGATGATTGAAAAGCTGCTGTCTTTGGTATAGTTTTTGCGGTTTTATATTTGGGGATGTGTAATAAATAAATGTGTAATTGCCCTCAACATGATGCAAGACCAGGAGGTGAGGATGAGACAGAAAAGTCCTATAACAGCATAAAATTTGATTAGGATCCCCATTGATAGGCAAGGCAGTGTTGTGTGAACAAAGGATGGTCTGTCTTAAGTTGACCAAGATAGAATCCAAGACAGTGAAGAAGAAATTCCAGCAGCTGGTTTCTGGGGAGGCCGGGAGGGGGGCAATAAAGATGGGTACTCTCATTTTTAACATCCTCATGGAAGGAGTTTCGGTAGCCATATTGATACCATAATGACAGCCTAAATTGTTTATCTTGTAATTCCGCAGCTTAAACAGTATTTATAAGGCATTTGCAGCGTTCTTTCTAATTGATGGAAGTGGCTATCTTTCTTCCCCATTTATTGAGATCTGTTCTTCCATTTTCGTGCTAACGTTGCTTTCTGTGCCCGAGATATTAATTACATGGTTTTTTAAAATTTTGATTCTTTGCAATCACAGTTCAGCTAAATGTGTATGTGTGTGTGTGTTGTCTTCCATTGTGATTCCCATTACTGGCTTTATACACGGATAAATCTGTCTGTGTCTCCCAAATTACCTTTGATCTCTGTTGGCAACAATGGGTGGGTAAGAGCCTTAGATACTATATATGGTGTCTAGAAACTGGGCTCAGCTTTCTTTTCATTCCATGTTTTATTGGATAGATCAAAGGATGTTTTTAATATCACTGTATAAGCTCTATTAGAATTTAGAAGATTTGCATGTTAACAATTTTGTGTTTATCATCTACAAAGAAGGCATGAGACACAGAGTTTAATTTTAGCCCTACCTTCTTCAATCCAATTTAGAACTTTAAATGATCACAAAGGTTTAATAATGTTTAATAAATGATAACTAATTAATTATAAAAACTTTAATAACATCATTTCTTAATATCATTGGAAAAGAGAAGAGGTTTTTGACTGTTGGTTGCCATCTCGCTAGTTTTTTTTTTTTTAATTTTATTTATTTATTCATGAGAGACAGAGAGAGGGAGAGAGAGAGAGGCAGAGACACAGGCAGAGGAAGAAGCAGGCTCCGTGCAGGGAGCCCGATGTGGGACTCGATCCCGGGACTCCAGGATCAGGCCCTGAGTCGAAGGCGGCACGAAACTGCTGGGCTACCTGGGCTGCCCCATCTCACTAGTTTTAACGTGATTTATCTGAAACTAAGGTTTAACCTGCCTCTCAATACTTAGTTCAGCCATATCGATGCACAAGATTACACAAAATAACTGATGGCTCTGCATCTTACAAGATTTTGTTTTCGTTAGGCTGCTTAAATTGAGTCACTTGCACAAACCTGATCGAGGTAAATGTCTCTTTTGGAAAGTCTCTAAATTCCTATAGCATGTATTTTCTATGTCATATTATCTAACATTTTATTATCTACCCCAACTTCAGTTGTTCCCCCACAAATCCCATGAGTGTGATTTTCCTTTGGAGCCTTGATTTCAAACTTCTTGAACAGTGATTCTCAACTGAGACGGGGTGGGGGGCACTTTTGTTTCCCAGGAGACACTTGGCATTGTCTGGGGATATTTTTTATTGTCACGACTAAGCGACGGAGGTGGGTGTGCTAATGGTATTCAGTGGGTAGGGGCCGGGGATGCCACTAAACATCCCGCAGTGCGCAGGCCAGCACCCACAACAGGAATTACCTGACTCAGTGTCAGTAGTGCCAAGGTTGGGGGTTTCTGCCTGCATAGCAAGAAGCTAGCCATCTGTTTCTTAGTTTCTTGCTTTGGATCCGGTACAGACCTGATGCCCAGTGGGTTCTCAGATTCAATTTTAAATCAAGTTGATCAAGTGACCCCAAGTGGATCTAAGTGCAGAGGTTTTCAACTGAATGCAATATATGGAAATCACTGGTGGGGGACTAGGGGGAGGAGGGAGAAAAGAGTGTGATGCGAAATAGGAAAAAAAAAATAAGCATCAAGAAAAAGAAGCCACCTCCTGCTCCTTCCTGTGATTGCCATCAACATAAAAAGGGAAGGTTGTTAATCTTCAGGGGGCAATCTTTGTGTGGAGGGAATCCCTTGGGGGGCATTGGGAATTTTATTGCTTTTCGTTGGGGGCAGTGTAAAATGGGGTAATTTAGGCTTGACAAACAAATCTTGACTCACTTTTTTCTGAGGCTCCAGCAGGAAAATAGAATTCTCACGGAGCAGGGCTCAACCTTTTCCTCCATAAATCACGAGAGTAGGTGAAAATTTGGCTAATATCCAGGGCACCGCAAAGAAATAAACAATGCCAAAGCAATCTGGGGCTTATTGGACACCAGCTTCTCCATGGATACATATTTCTTCTGCTTGTTTTGATCTCATACTTTTCTTCCCCGCCTAAGCTAAAACTTTCTCGGTCTCTTTCAGACTGTCTCTTAGGTGAGGCCTTTGGAGCAGGACCCTGACAATGTCCTGGTCAGCTCTTTTAGGGTTTCTTTTTTTTTTTTTTTTAAAGTTGATTTCCTGTTCTGGTGAGCCATCCATCACTGACGTCCCCCGTCTGTGCTGCTTGTCTGTGACAGAATGAGAGGTGTCATTTATCACTGGGGCTTGCGGAAGCTGTGGGAAGAGGGATTGAAATTTTTTCTGGAAGGCCTCAGTGTCTACTGGCTGCCAGATCATTAAAAAAAAAGAGGGTGGGGGGAGCTTTCCAAAGAAAGCTGTGTGTGATGTGATTGCACTTACTGTCAGGGAGAGGCTGAAAGAAAGGAGGACATCAAAAGGGAGCGGGAGAAAGAGGCAGAGGAAAGAGAGAACTTTCTGCCAGGGGCATTGAAAGTTCTTGAGCTGCGGATGCACGGATTTGCTGTGGTTCGGTTTCAGTTTGTGCATGCTAAGTAAGTGCTTTAGAGATTTCCACAGTGCTCCTGGTGCCAGTGAGGAAACCGAAACAGGAAGCCTCTTTAATAGCACTTCTTCACATCACATATTATGTAGGGCGCGGAGACAGACTTTGTACTGTACGGGGCATGACTTGCAGCACAATTGTTGAAGAGCTGAGGCAGGAAAACCTATCTGCACAAAAGCAGAGGATCCCAATAAATCACAAGGCAAAAGTGAGACCCACCAGCAGGGCCCCTTCTCCAAAGAGACGCTTACAGCATCCTGTTTGCTTAAGTGCATTCGGAAAATGCCTGAGAATACCCTCTTCCAGCTCCCTTTTGGGCACCAAGTCCAACCCTGAAGAGACCTCCGGGGATCAGGGAAGAGACTCTGCTGATCATTTCTTTGCGGTGGGAGGCATCCCTCTTCCTTCTCTCTGCGCTGTCAGAGCAATAGAAATAAGTGGAAGCCTTGGTCGCGCTGCCCAGGTGCCAGGCACTGTGCGGAGTGCTGACTTGGGCACTTTGATCCTCACTGTGATCCTGTGGGAAGGGTCTTTCTACTTGGGGAGGTGCCCCTGGGGCACAGAGAGGCCAAGTAACTTGCTCAAGGTTGCTTGTTTTTTGGGATTCGATCCTAATCCGGGTGCTTTGGTCCCAGGCTCGGTGCCCTGAACCTCTGATTGTGAGAGTGGAGGGGGTGCAGGGTGAGGAGGCCAGGTGACTGGGAAAGCCTTGTTACCTGCGGAAATTAGCAACCTAACAATGAGCCGAAGCGAGAGTGGATCAACCACACCGGTAGGTCAAATTGGTCCCATGGCCTGTTTTGTGCAGCCAGTGAACTAAGAGTAAGTTTTACACAGTTTAAGTGGTAGGGAAAAAACTTGTGAAATTTTGTTTTCTTGCTTGTGAAGTAAGCACCTGCCCAACATCCTCCATGTTGCCCCCTGTCCCACAGACCCTAACCTATTTCCTGGCTGGCCCTATCCAAGGAAAAGTTTGCAGACCTCTGACCTAGGTAAAGTCACTTACAGGGGGGTAAAAAAAAAGAAAAAGAAGGAGGAGGAGGAAGGGGAGGAGGAGGGAGAGAAAGAGAAGAGAGGCAGGGAGGAAAAGGAAGAGAAGATTACAAAAGGAAACAAAAAGAAAAAAGAATGTCTTTTCCCAGCAGATAAGAAAACTGAGATTCCCAGCAGGGGAGCCCCGAGGCCCCCCCACCGGCCACACCGGCCACCCTATGCTCGGCCCCGCTTACATATACTCATGTGCGAAGGCCATCCTTTCAAAATAAGTTTCTCTTGACTGCTTTTTCACAAAGCCTGCTGCTTCGAGAGACAAATTAGCTATTAGGTAATCTAGTTAATTGACAAGTGACTTAACTAATTACCCTAACATGCTTATTAAATGTTACCTTTCCCATTCTCAACACATTGTTAGAGCATCAATTTATGTAAGGCCTTATCATATCACTCTCTCCTGACAGCACATTCCCTATTAAAACAGAGGGAGCATGGGGTGTGCTTTTTCTATCATTATATATTCTCTCCCTCTGTGGTTAGAGTCAAAAGAGGGAATTAGGAGCCCATCCCTACGCAGCCACGATGTCCAATTACACTGGCACATGGTCACCCAAATGGATCAGGAATGGACAAAATAAAGAAATAATGTGTGTTATCAAGCCTGACCTAATAGGTAGAACAAAAGCTGAGGGGAAACTCAGTTTGACTCTTGACTATAGCCTTTCATCACTGAGAAGGCTGGTGTCTTTATTCATACACATCAGTAAGTCTGCACCTCAAACTCTTTGGAGCAGATGCATTTTGAAATTCATAGTTTTTCAGGTTTTAGAAAGAGAACATGATACGTATACTATATATTACATAGCACCTCCAGTGAGGTTGGGAATAGCATCTTTACTTAAAAATATAAATAATTCTGCTGTGAAATGTGAATATTACTGAGGGAGATTTTTTTTTTTTTTAAGTTTTAAAATGTCTCAAATCAGTTCAGGTCTGATTTTCCACTAACTGAATTAGTGGTTTTCAGAAAAACTTGGTTTTCAGAGCTTTTAGGGTTTCAGATTTGTACATAAGGGATTGTGGACTAGCACAAATATTTTACTAATCTTATGGCTTTTCTGATAACTATAGGCTTCTAGTTATTTTAAAAGCTTAATATTTAACATAGTTATAGGTATGGAAATCGTTGGTGATTATCCCGCAGTGTAGTGTGAGTGAAGCACAAGATATACATGGATGTGTACTATTTATGTAGAGATAAATCATGTATCACAACGGAGATCATGATACATCCTGTATGTGTATAATGAGATATACGAACACCTGTTATAAAATACAATCCAATATCAGAAGGTTGGAATTAAACACAAAGACTCTTTTTGTTTAAAATGGACAAAAAGAGAGAGGGATGCTGGAAAAGATATGAAACATCACTTGATCTAATGTTGGCAAACTCCAGTTTCTGCAGGCATCACAGAGATACCGTGTCCCTGAGATGCTCCTTTCTTCGCACATGTATGAAATCGGCATGCACCCTCCAGTTTTGGGTGCACCATGAGTTGACTGGCAACATACTTTTTTTTCCCACTTTCTTGACAGTAATAACCCTAGCATCAAAAACATCTTAAAGTCAACTTAACTGCAGTAATGAGATGAGCCCGGGGGGCCCTTGGTGACCTGGGAAGGGAGCTCACACTCCATCTGTAGAGGACTCTAATCCTAACCCTAGCCCTAACCCTAACCAATAATGCAATGGTTGTTGCTGCACAGAAACACAGACCCAGAGTGGCTGATCTTCCGATGTTTTGAGAGAAACTGGAAATTCAGATATACAGTCACAATAGTTAGGGGGTGGCAATTAAACCATCACATATTAACCTTCTACAGGCTAGACAAGACTAGTCTCCAGGCTAGATCTGCCCCATGGCCTACACAACACCTAGAAAGTTCTCATCAGTTGATTGGCCAAGATTGCTGATATAGTTACTTGTCTGAATCCAGTATATCTGACTCCTGTGGTTTCCATTTTTGTCTGATTATTTGAAATGGGAGTGAAATGATTTAAAAAAAAAGCACAAAACCTGAAACTCTGGAAGCTCACGATACAGAGGCGGATAGTCAAGTAAACAGATGTTTGCGACATGGTGTGATGCTACTCTAGCCCTGGGAGCCAGAGGAGAATGACCAAAGCCAGTCCTGGATAGTTAGAAAAGGCCGCTCGGGCGAGGCATGCCAGGGCTGAGAGGAGGACAGGTGGAGGGGTGATGTGGGGAGCAGTAGACCAGGATGCTCCAGGTAAAGGGAACAGCATGTGCAAAGGCCAAGAATAGCTCATTGTAACAGCATCTTTCTCAGAAGATCTTTTTTTTAAAAAATAGGATTCCCTGTAATCCAATCAGGACACATCGTACAGCCTGATAAATCCCCAGATAATTCAGTTGACTTAGTAGGGAGGTGACAAGAGAAGGGATAACTGCTGCCACACCCTGTAGCTCTGTAGCAGGGCAAGCAGTGAGTATCTGCAGGCTGGGATTTTGTCAGAGCTCTTAGAGCGAGAGCAGCCTGGTGCCCAGCCAGAGGGGGCTGTGGCCATGCAGCACTGGGTGACAGGTTCCTGTCCCTGAGTATCTGCTCCCGCAGCTTGCCTGCAACACCTCCCCCCCCCCCTCTTTCCTGGTCTTGGTCTTAGATGACTGCGTCAAATTGTGCACAGGGCTATTCTTAGACTGCAAGCAAGAGCAAGTGACAACTTTGTACCTTAGGCAGAAAGGACTCCAATGGAGAGTTTACCAGTCACTCCCAAAGCAGTTGGAAGACTGCAAACAGGCTGATGCCAAGACCACCCTGAGTCCAGAAATCAGAATCGTAGACCCATCTGTCTAGGTGCCACCACTGGACTAACCATCCAAACATGTCTTCATGTTCTTGACTTCTGTGCTCGAGATGCAAGTCCCACGAAGGAGAGCATCATGGGCTCACCTGGAGCAGTTAGCGATGGCTGCACAAATCTCATCCCTAGAACTAGCAGCTTAAGACACGGACCACTTATTCAGCTCATGATCCTGCAGGGGGCCCATTTAGGCTAGGCTCACTGAGGTCTGGTTGCTTCTGCGAGGCTCCAGATGGCATGACTTGGTACTACTCCATGTGCTCTCTCTCCCTCTCTCTCTCTCACTTGTCCAGCACGCCAGCCTGGGCCTGTCCCATGGTAGAGGCAGGGTTCAGAGAACAAAAACCCAAGAGGCCTTTTGTGGGCTAGTCTCAGAACTACACTGCGGTCACTTCTGTTGGACAAATAAGTCAAAAGGCCAGCCCAGACTCAAGCAGCAGAGATGTAAATGCCGTCTCTTGGTGGAAGGTGCTTCCAAGTCACGAGGCAAAAGATGTATACACAATTCATCATCGGTCAGACCATACCAGTTTGAGTCCCAGGCCTGTCCCCACACTGGAGGGTAGGGGACACAAATAAGAGTCTTATCAGACTGTATTTAATCAGGAATAAGTAGTTCCCCAAAAGGAAATCTCAGTTCTGTGAAGGGAAAAAATAATTTTTTTTAAAGAGAATTGCTCTTATGTGCAGTTTGGTCTTTTTTCAGAAGCAAAATTTCTCTTTTAGTTGTAAAATAAAGAAAACAAATTATAAAACCAGGCTCTGCAGCTCCTCTTGCCCTCCTAGAATGTCAGAAACGGCCACCTGCCACATACAACCACTGTTGACAGCATCTTGTCCCCAGAGAGCCAGAGTGTGGTCCAGGGATGCTCGATTCAAATATCAATCTCTGAAATACCTGGCTTCTCAATGTTAGTTAATCCATATTTATTTTTCTAGACTAGTCCCATCCTCATTGACCACTCCTTTCTTTGAAAACTCTGAATCTACTGAAATCGAGAGGTAGTTATGAGATCCGGGGTTGAGTCTGGTCCAGTCACTTGCTTCATGTAGGAAATCACTTGACATCTCTAAACCTCAGTTTTCTCATCTGAAAAATGGGTGTAGAAACATAACCACCTCAAAATGTTGTGAGGGGTAAATGAGACAGTATATACACAGAGCACAGCCTAGAACCTGGCAAATAACAAGCTTTCAACAACTGTGCTGTAATTACCATTGTTACCAATGTTGACACTCATATGACTCCTCTACACCCCCATTGTGGCATCTCAGCCTTACCTCCTCTATGAAAAGTGCCTACCACCTAGTTGCAAGTTGGAAAAAATTTTTAGTTCATGAGTGTTAGACTCGTGTTTCTCCTAGGACAGGTGTTTGAGCCTGTATTGATTTCTTTAAGGTTTGTGAGTGACTAAATAAAGGTTAATCTTGCTTTCTGGCAAATGTCTACCGAGTGCTCACACGAGGACTGCTTGGTAGGTTCGCCTGTGGTTCTGATTTGGAACTGGGCCCTCATGGTCCCATTCAAAATGGTCCATTCAGATAACGAGTGATGTGAAATATTATTGTGTCAGTTGGTGACCAGGCGGGAAACCCCCAACACACTCCACTGGGTAATGGACGGAAAAGGACAGTGAAAAGGTGGAAGTGATTTTGAATAACCAACAGGGGACATTGCAGGGACCTGAGACTGGTGACAGAAGGGAGCCTTTACTGGGGTACCTCGACGGTTCCATGCTTGAACATCTGCATTTGGCTCAGGGCATGATCCCGGGGTCCTAGGATTGAGACCCACATCAGGCTCCCTGCAAGGAGCCTGCTTCTCCCTCTGCCTGTGTCTCTGCCTCTCTCTGTGTCTCTCATGAATCAATAAATAAAATCTTAAAAAAAAAAAAGGGAGCCTTCAGTGAAGGGGAACAGGGAGAAAGCAGTTTCTAGAATCTGGTGAGGGTGTGCCGTAAAGATAGGGCCTCTTCATAGCAGCCACCCGCCCTGGTACAGTGACACAGGATTCGTGGCCCCCTGGCCGAAAAGGAGCCAGCAGAAAATACACACCACCATCCTCTCCTCCCACTTGCCCATCCTCTTTGGACAAACCTGAGGGGAAGCCAGAAGACAAAGGGTGGAGAGGATGTAGGATCCCTAGATCCCGGGTCTGTCTCCTCGGGCACAGGTGTGGGCGGGAGGGTCAGCACAGATGTGCAGGGCAAGCAGAAGACACCCAGGACAAACCCTTGAGTATTGAGGAGAACCCGTTCATACTGCCTTCCCATTGTGCCACGCCGCCACTCTGATAATGAACTGGGCCCAAGAAAAACCGCAAAGGGCGGTAAAACCCCAATTACCTGGGAATTTTGCTCATTTGACTACATGAAATGAGTGAGCACGTAGGAAGGGGATGTCCAGTTAGATGCTACGTTGACCCCAGGGGACAATTAAGACCTAATCCTTTGGTTAATGAGAAAACATTAACTCATGAGTAGCCTCTGCCTTCAGTATTATTCTTCTGCTCTAAATATTGTGTAACGTTTCTGTCCACCCGGGGCCCCATCGACAGCGAGCCAACAAAAGCTAGTGGAAGAGGGCCCTGTGTCTTAGCAAAACTGATGAAAACATAGGTCTCCATGGAAGCAAAGAATCTTCCTGCGTTGACATATGCAAAATGATCGATAATGTCCGTGGAAGGACCGTACCCCGGCAGGTCTCTAGCTTCTCCTGCTGGCTGGGCTCAGGCAGGCCCTTGGGTTTGCAGTTCCCACCGTAGGGCCCGACCCCTTCACATCTGAACCACACTTTCCAGAACCAAAGCACTTTGCTGGACGTCATCTCGCTTACACCTCACGGCAGCCCTGTGATACAGGCAGAGCCGGGCTTGCTGCCTTCTTGTAATTGATGGAGAAGCTCAGACGAGTTCAGTTATTTTCTCAAGGTGACCCAGCAAGCAAATGTCAAGACGGAAACCCAGGTCTCATGGCATCAAGCGCAAAATCTCGCAGTTCCCAGGGACGCCCGAGGCTGGTGTAGCCCAGGAAGGAAAGAATTGCTGGTTTGTCCTACATTTCGGGATAAAAGAGCAAATGCAGTGATTTCACATTGTGCTGAATGATTTCACTTATTTCTTGATTTTTTTTAGGGGGGGTGGCAGTGGGGAGGGAGCTATTTCATTTCCCCAACAGGTTATGTCCTAAAGGTGGTTGGAGATTAGAAGACCAGATTCCCAGAAGCGGGGGAAGAATCAGAGCAGTTGAAATGATCTGAGTGTCCTCTACTTCCAGGGACAAATGCCATCTTCCAGCTTCTTTCTGCCTAGAGAACCAGAGCCCCCCAGACCTTTCTGAGGCAGAGAAATCACTGTTTCAGGTGCACGGTACCGATTACCAGAACCTCCTCAAGTCCCAAGCAGGCTTCATTTCTACAGGAGTTACAACTGCAGGGCATGCTTTTAGCATATGCCCTTTTAAACCCCTCTCCAGATCTGCCTTTACTCAATTTTCACTCCAGCTAGAATCCCACCTTGTATGACCTAAAGTCTAATTTCCAATTTATGCTCAAAATTCAGTAATTCTAGGAGAAAAAAAAATTAGAGCTTATATCCTTGTGGGTGTAGAACATTCTGATTGTGTTTAAGGACTCTACCTTTTATCGGTGTCTCCAGTGGGTTTGAAAGGAATTCCATTCTTTTACAGTTTTCTAGAAGTCTCTGTAGATTTCATTTCACTAAGGCTCAGTTGAACAAGACTGCTCCACCCCCAGCACTGAGTTGGTATTTTTAAGGAAATTATCCTTATCATGAACGTTTCACCTGTGCTATAGGAAGCACCAGTTAAGTGTTGATTGGTTTCTACCAAGTGAAACTAGTATTATATATAATAATACATGTCAACATATTTATTCTGTCTTTGATAATGAGTCTGATTTGCTTCTGCTTTTAGAGAGAGGGAGAGATGAATGGATGATTCCTGGGTGTTGCGCATTCATTTATGTACTCAACACACACATCTTGAACCTCTGGTACGTGCCTACTGATGATATTCAGCTTGTAACAGGGAGGAATAAAAAGATTCCTGCCCTCAGAGAGCTTATATTCTGATGGGAAATGTGGGAGAGGGAGGTCAGGCTGGAAAGAAATGCATGCCGTAGCAGACACTAGGATGCAAAGGGAAACTGAGGCACTCCAGTGGGGGTGATGAAGTGCTGCATTTGGATGGGACGGTCAGGGAAGTGGTGTTGTAATAAGACCTGAACAAAGTGGCAGACGTTTGAGGGACGTCGGAGGTCCCAGACAGAGGAAAAAGCAAGAGCCAAGGCCCTGTGGCCACTGTAAACTTTGGGCATCTTGGGCACAGAGCAGGCCAGGGTGTCTGGAGCAGAGTCAGGGAGGGGAGAGTGGATGAGGTCTGAGTAGCATGTAAGCAGATTGACCATGGTGGTGAATGACTGTGGTGAGGGGTGGGGGCCAGGAGGGCAGCGGCAGGTGGGCCAGGGCTCTTGCTCCAGTCCAGGCGGCAAATGGCAGTGGCTTGGCCTGGCTGATTGTGGCAGAGGCTGTGAGAGACGATTGGTTTGTGGGTGGATTTTGGAGGTTCACGCCCACACATAAGAGAACAGGATGCTCAAGAGGACATCAGTGACCACATGTCTTTTAAACAAGCCATTCTGGATGCTTCTAGAAAGTGGTTACTCTATTCACTCCATCAACACCCATGTCCCAAGAAACTTCTATGTGCCCGTCAGTGTGTTGGGCCCTGGGAATCTCCAGGTACAGCAACACTCTTGCCCTCAAGGAGCTCCTGCCACTAAAGGGACAAGCTACTTACTCCCTTCCACTGGCAACACCACCTGTGACCGGCCACCAGTGCCGCACTCCTGGGTTTCCCGCAGATCACTTCTTATATGGTCTCCCTGACCCTGGGCATCTCCAGCCCACCCTCCACAAAAGAACCAGAACACCTTTTTTTTTTTTTTTTTTTTTTTAACCTGAAAACATTCTATATGTTGACTCACTCTTTTTTCCTTCAATGCATTTATTTTTTTGAAAGAAACTATGGAGGGGAACCACAAAGGGGAAATGCGTATGAGTGACTGTAGGTGGAAAGTAAACGTAAAAACAAGTATGGTGAATCTTCACCATGGTTACTGGATCCCAGCTTATCTAGCTGTCAGCCTCTTATCCTTGCAACCACGTTTCTGTTGAGCAGTTGTCCCATTTTAGATCTCAGTACACCGAGGCCCAGAGAGATGAATTGACGCACCAGAGCCCCGTAGGCAAGCCAAGGCCTTGTATGTGGCACACTACTCTCCAGGGCTACATGCCAGGCTGAGCCCATATTTTGAACTTTTTTTCTTCTCCATCTTCAATACCAGGAACCAACAAAGTAGAGCCCCTGGGCCAAGTCCAGTCTGATGCCTCTTTTTGTAAATAAAGTTTTATTGGCACCCAGCCACCCTCGTTTGTTTACACATTATCTGTGGCAGCTTTGGTGTCGCGACAGAAGAATTGAGCAGTTGCCTCGAAGACTATAGGGTCCTCAAAGCTGTAAATATTTATTATCTGGCCCTTTGCAGGAAAAGTTGGCCAACCTTTGT
Source organism: Nyctereutes procyonoides (assembly GCF_905146905.1). Taxonomy (NCBI): domain Eukaryota; kingdom Metazoa; phylum Chordata; class Mammalia; order Carnivora; family Canidae; genus Nyctereutes; species Nyctereutes procyonoides. The sequence continues at coordinate 8,823,168 of NW_026575024.1, read as the reverse complement.
TCTAGATGGAAAAAAAGGAAGTAAATCAAAGCGAATCAGTTATAGTTCATGGAACACACATAACATCTACCGTTCTTATGACAGCAACACCATGTCAAAGACAAATAAATGCTTCTGAAGGAATGATTTGAAAAATAGCAGTTAAAAAAAACCACTTAAGTGGCTAAAGTCAATACGTTGCGTATTCAAAATAGGAATTGCTCTTCTGGCTTTCTTTACTCTTACAGTCAGTACTGAAAATTTATTCTTTCATTCTTTTTTTTAATTTACTTAACAAATATTTTTTTTAATTTTTTTTATTTATTTATGATAGTCACACACAGAGAGAGAGAGAGGCAGAGACATAGGCAGAGGGAGAAGCAGGCTCCATGCACTGGGAGCCCGACGTGGGATTCGATCCCGGGTCTCCAAGATCACGCCCTGGGCCAAAGGCAGGCGCTAAACCGCTGCGCCACCCAGGGATCCCACTTAACAAATATTTATTCAATGTCTTCATTATTCTAAGCCCATGCTTGTGATGGCAATAGCAGATTCCATGCTTAGCAAAATATGACACACTTCCTGCCAGGACAGAGCTCACACCCTGGTGACAGAGACAGCCTTTAACCAAATAATTATAAAATTAAGCCTGTGGAGAGAGCTGGATAGTTGAGGACATAACATTCATAAGATTATTTCATAGGGGGTTTTGACTAGTCCGAGAAGTCAAAGGAGGTTTCCCTGAGGATAAGATGTGTAAGGGAAGAACCAGAAGGTCAGTAGGTAAAGAGAAGGAAAACCATTATCCCAGAGGAGGGGTCAGTATGGGCAAAGGCCCAGTGGTAGGAGGGAAGATGGTGGCACTAGGATGTTCAAAGCAAGGTGCTTGTAGTGTCTGCAGAACAGTTGGCAGAAGGAGCATGGGTCTGAGAATACTGGGCCAGAAGTTCAAGGGAGTGGGGCCTCCTTAGGAGATGCTCTTTTATCTTCATGGGTTCAGGAATCAAGAACAAATCCCTTATGGTTCTGCTAGGTCTGATCGTTAGTCATGCCAAACATCCCTGCTCTGTATCCTATAATCATCTCTGTTTCCGGATTTAGGGACTCAGATTATTACTGGAGCCACACAAAGCGTGCATAAGTATAGTATGTAAGGCCGATATTTTCAAATTTACCCCTTTGAAACTTAGACTAGCCGTCCTGCAAACCACTTCTCTGGAAATGCTTCTATCACACTCACCACAGTCCTGTCTTCTTTAACTTGACCTCTTCGTCCATTTATTCCCTACTGGATCTACTTCCTCCTGAGGTGCCAGCAAGCCCAGGCAAAAATTCTGGCAAATCTAAAAGCAGATCTGCAAACAGGATCTAACAAAAAAAAAAAAAAAGCCACGGAAACTGCAGCAAATACAATCAGGCTCATGGCTGAAGAGGAGAAAGAAAGGACAAGATATATTTTTCAGGAAGATTGCTCTTCGAATGCATTCAGCTTCTCTGATTGCCAACAACAGAGACTAACTCTGGTTATTTTCAGTAAAAGGAGGTCACAGAAGGCTTGCTAATGAGGCGCTGTTTGTCTTAAGAACTCAATATTGGGAAAGAACCAGCCAGACAAACGTCTGAGGAAAGAGTGTTCTGGGCAGAGGCACAGCAAGTGCAAAGGTCCTGAGGGGGGAGCAGGAAGGCGTACCGCAGGGATGGAGCAAAGACCAGCGGGCTGGAATACAGGGTATATGAGGAAGAGCAACCAGCGGCTGATCAGATAGGGCTTTGTAGTTCATGCTAAGGGTTTGTTGTGTTTTTTTTTTTTTTTAAGATTGTATTCATATATTTGAGAGGAAAATCACAAGCAAGGGGAAGGGCAGAGGGAGAAGCAGAGACCCCTCTGAGCAGAGAGCCCGATGCAGGGCTCAATCCCAGGACCCCAGGGTCATGACCTGAGCCAAAGACAGACCTTTAACTCACTGAGCCACCCAGGTGCCCCAGTAAGGAGTTTTGACTCCATTCTCTGTAATAGGAAGTCACATAGAATTTGAAGCTGTTGAGTGATACTTTTTGAGTTTCAGTAAAGAAAGATCACATTTTAATAAGCAATTATTACATCTCAGGCACTATACGCCCACCTTGGGTCATGTCTGTTCATCTTCACCACAAATCAATGAACAGGAACAATTATCATCATTTTTCAGATGAGCACACAGAGGCTCAAAATCAAGGCGGCTTGTCTAGAACCACGTGGAGCCTGCGTGGCAGAGCCAGGCCTCGGCCGTGTCAGCCGCCCCTGCCGCAGAATGTTCGACAAATGCTCCTTGTTGTTCCTCGTTACCCTTATTTTTTTTTTTTAACGCTTTCAAGTGTCTCCTGTTGACTGCATTGTTATTTTCTGCTCAGTTTTAGAAATAAAAGAGATTGGCCTTGAAGTCATAACTGAAAAAAAATAATAATAAACTTGTAGTTTTTTTCTGAAGGAACACATGGACACCCTCCTCAGAAAAATGTGGCTGGGGGGGGGGTGTGTGTGCAGAGGGAGGACAGGCCGCCACAATACTTTGGGTTCAGCCATCCCATTTGTGAGAATCCGGAATGTTCTTTGGACAAAGGATCAAAGACGAGCTGATTCCTCTCTGTGTTGAGACGTGGCCCACTCTCCTCCTCTTTTTATCTTTGCTGGTAACTCTGCTTCAATTTCTCTGATGGTAAAGAGATGAGATCAGCCACTGGGGGATCGGTCGATGGAATCAGATTTCAGTCATCAGAAAGTTACGTCAAGTGCTAAGCATGAGTTACCCTCCGTTGCCTGTGTAGCCTGGGACTCGGCTGCGGGGCCGTCGGTCCTGGCCCCCTCACCCCTGCAGACATGAAGATAGAGGGTGCTCTGGGAGTTGGGCAGGAGGATGGCAGGAGGGGAGGAGAGAGCTCCAGGAAGGCAGGGGTGTGGAGAGGGAGATTTAGATTCTAATGATCTTAGCCAGCACATTGTAACTCCTAACTGCAGAGACATCAGCTGATTACTGTCTCTTTAAAAAAGAAAAAAAAAGGAATATAAGAAAGTTGATCTCAGGATTTCACACTTGGAAGTGGATTGAAAATGACCTTCATCAGCTACACATATAATGCTTGTGTATTCTTAACAGGGTTTCTTTTCTCAATTAAGTAACATTTATCGAGTGTTTCCATCATAGTAATAGTTAAAAGAAAAAAAGCTCATTATTGGAAAATAGGGAAAATAATGCAAAAAAAAAAAAAAAAGAATTACTCCATAGTCCGACTCTTTGGGGAGAGCTGTGGAGAAGAGCCATTCTGTTTTCTGTCTGGCGGCCTCTCTCCCTCTGTTAAATCGTGAGGCAGATCTCTTTTATTGCTTCAAGTGGTGTGGCTCCACCGCATAGAGAAGTTCTGTGACAAAGCCTCCAGGGTGACCCCAATGATCCCCACCTCTCAGGATCCCTACCCTGTGTGATCACCGCCCCAGGTGAGTCGATGGACTTCCTGGTTCCCCTGCAGTAGCAGAACGTGGCCTGTGTGCTGGGACATCACTTCCAAGATCAGGCTTCCAGAAAGATGGTGCCTTCCACCTTAGATGCTCACGCAGGCCCCTCCCGCCGTCCCCCGCTTTGAGTCACGCACACTGGAGGAGAGCCAGTTGTCAGGTGGCGATCAATCCCGCCCAGCGGCCTAGGAGATGTGGTAAGGAACTGAAGGTTGGCACCCCGATAACCCACCAACGATCATGTTCCAGAAACTTCTAAGTAGGTGAACTTGGAGGTGGATGCTTCAGCCCCAGTTTTAAGAGGCGTGGCTTGACTGCAGTTCTTGGAGAGCCCGAGCCAGAGGCACTCAGCTGAGCCACTTCCAGGCTCCTGAACCAAGGAACTGTGATTGCGAAGGTTCCTTGTCACTAGCTACTGAGTCTTAGGGTAATTGGGTACCTAACAATAGATAACCAATAAAATCGAGTAAGAGTTTGTATTCTGCTGATTTCCCCCATTTAGTTCAATCTCAGGTACCTTACCAAGTTGCTATCTTCTATTTGTGATAATCGTGTTTATGCAACACCAAGCATACGTACCATTGTTTATTTAATCACTCCTCTATTCGAGGACATTTGCTTTGTTCCAAATTTTTCTGCCAGTATAAGCACCACCATGGTGAACATCTTTTTTTACGCAGAGCTTCTTTTGTGTTCTTAGCGATGATCTTAAAATAGACTGGGATTAGCTGTAGGGTTGGGAATCGGCTTCAATTACTGGATCAAAGGGAGAGAATATTTATGTTTCTCTAGGTTCCCATTACACAACTTCTTCTCAGTTAGGATAAATCACTCCCATCAGAATATTTGAAAAATCTCCATTTCATCTCATCCCTGTCTTTTATTTGATTATCGGTAATATGATAGGCAAAGTATCTTACGGTTTTTCAGATATTAAAAGGAAGAGATCGTTTCCACAGTCAACCTCTCTTTGTAAGGAAACAATCTATGGAAGGATTGAAGTACTAAGATGAACCACTATATGTTCCCCTGAAGCAGTGCTGTCCAAGAGAACTTTCTGTGATGTCAGAATCATTCCCCATCTGCACGGTCTGTTGCAGTAGCCACTAGCCTCCTGTGGCTGTGGAGCACTTGAAATGTAGCTAGTATGACCAATATGCTGAAAGTTCCATTTTATTTACATTTAAATAATCACATGAGGTTAATGACTACTCTCTTGGATGGCACAGTCTGAAAGGTCAAATGAAGGACAACCCTTCAATTTAGGAGAACGTTGAAGTTTGAGACATTAAAGTTTTTACCTCCTCAATAATATCCCTACTTCCTTCCTCATGGCCTTAAATAATAATTTCTTATGGGGCTGACCTTTAAATTATAGTAACATTGTCTCTATATGGCCTTCAGCAAAATAACATCTGTTGCCTGCATAGGAGGACAAGGCTCAGGGAACTTAGCACCAGTGACGTTTGGGATGTGAGTCTTTGATTGATGGTTATGTAATTGCTCCTTCTATTTAATCCCAGCTTCTCTTTTCTAATATCCCTTCATACTGGTCTCCCAAACAGCGAGATGTGTTGCAGAGGCTGGGATGGATGGATGGATGGATGGATGGATGGATGGATGGATGGACAGATGGATGAATGGACGGATGGATGGATGGATGGACAGATGGATGGATGGATGGATGGATGGATTGATGGATGGATGGATGGATGAACAGATGGATGGATGAACAGATGGATGGGTGGATAGATGGATGGATGGATGGATGGATGGATGGATGGATGGATGGATAAAAGTTATAATAATAACACAGTGTGCCTAGTAAGCATCAGAATTTGAACCCAAGGCCTTACCTATAATATTTCATTCACATTCAGTCCCATAATGTCCCCTAGGGGAAGGTGCTGTTCGTTTTCCCTGCTTGACAGATGAGGAGACTGAGGAAATGGTTAGCAAGGGGCACAACCTGTACCTGAATCACATCTGTCTGCCTTTGAGCCCTGTCTGTCTCCATGATCCCGCATCACACCATGAAGCTGTGAAATGTTAGCACCAAGCATTATTTACACCTTGTCACGTTGTGATGATGGTGGTGGTTGAAATTCTTCTCCCTCCGGTAGCTACAGAAGCTAGGGGGGGAAAATGCTAGAAACCGACAGGTACCCCAGGTCTCTCCAAAAGGGGCTCTTTCAGTTTTCATTGCTGACCAACTTCTAATGTGTCAGTGGTACAGTGGTATACTAATGTGGTTAACTGTTTGCCTGGGGCAGAAAAATAAAGCTTCTGGCATGCAATTAAAACCTCGTCTTGCCCAATTGGGCAACTAATGGGATCAGCAAGGATGGAGCCTGCCTAGTTAAGGCGCAGTTTGTATCTCAGATCCATTCCACGGGGCAGGTGACACAGTGGCAGAGAGCAGTTGCCTGATGGTTCAATTGGGAAACTTAATTAGGTAGCCCCAGAGCCACCCTTGACTGGCCACGTGTGTTCACGTGCGGGCTCGCACACAACCATCAGTGCAAACACTGGCAGAGGCACACAGATGCCGGGCTGCCCTCGGATCGGCCCTCTCGCCCAGAAATGGAAATGCATCGTGAACATTCTAGTTTCAGACAGTGGCAGCTGTTTACTGCTCGGCCCCCAAATCCGAGGAACTTGTTCCACCTGCAATGAGTAGTCAGAAATTAATCCAAGGTGAGGGTTGGTCCTGAATGGGGTGTAATAAAACCCAGAAATCTCAGCCCTTTGGGGACACTGCCAGGAGCTTCGGGTCCACGTCAGTGATCCCTGTACTTAGTTTCGTCATTAAAAGAGGTGTGGGGACAGTGTCAACAATTTTTTTGGTAAGAAAGGCTAGGTTTAGTTTTGTTTATTCAAGAAATGTTCATTGAAAATCAACTGTGTTTGAAACTCTAAGTGTGGTTTTTGCACCTGTTGAATTCGATGAATTCCCTGCCTGCATGCAACTTAGATCAGGAGTGGGATAAAAACAAAAGACAATAAGTGTGTAAATAAGATAATTTCAGATGGTGATACATATTATAAAGAAAATGAAGCCAGAAATGCAACACTGAATGGCTAAAAATGAGGGTAGGGAACATGAAGGACAGTGGCCAGAGGAAGGTGACATTTAGTGTGAGGCCAGAATGCTGAGAAGGAATCGGTGATACAGAAACTCTGGAAGAAGACAGAAGAGCGTTCAGACAGAGGGAACGGCACATGCAAAGGTCCTGGGGTGAGAATGACTTGGCTCTGTTCTCTCTGGAGTAGAAAGATGGTGGCTGGAGCACAGTGAGTACAGAGTGAGGTGGGCAGATGTCAGCTGTCAGAGGAGGTGAGCAGAGGTCAGAGGACGCCAAGTCACATAGGACTCTGCACTCTGAGGAGAAGGGTTTTTATTACAGGTCAGTAAATGTTTATGTGCCGGCATATTTCCTGTGTCCGACACCGCCTCAAGCATCTTGTGTGCAGATTCTGTTCTGGTCTCCAAACAAACCACACAAAGTGGACATCGTGTTCTGCATAGCGGTGAGGAGCTGGCCCTCAGGCATGGTGACTACTGTGCCTAAAGTCACACAGGTAGGAAGGGGGGAAGTAGGCTCCAAGCAGGTTTCCCCCCAAAGCTGCTCCTTCTCAGTCACCAGGCTATAGTGCCCATTAGCCTTTGAGGTCAGACGCTGTGTCGTGGCAAAGCACGGCAGGGCATCATGCTTCTCGGGCTGTGTATGTGTGGGTAATAGGGGTGTCCTTGCTTTTTCTTAAATCATATTAATGGAGGGTCATTTTGATTCATAATACCTCAAATACTAGAATCTAGGGGCACCTGAGTGGCACAGCCCCTTGAGCGTCCAACTCAGGTTTTGGCTCAGGGTGTGATCCCAGGACCTGCACAGGGCTCTACACTCAGCACGGAGTCTGCTTCAGACTCTCTCCTTCTCCCTCTGCCCCTCCTGCTCATGTTCTCTCTCTCTCTTTCTCTCTCATAATAACTAAATAAATCTCCTTTAAAAATTGTTCTTGGAAAAAAAGTTGTTTTTGGGACACCCGGGGAGCTCAGGGGTTGAGCGTCTGCCTCCAGCTCAGGTCGTGATCCCAGGGTCCTGGGATCGAGTCCCACATCGGGCTTCCTGCAGGGAGCCTGCTTCTCCTTCTGCCTGTGTCTCTGCCTCTCCCTGTGTGTGTCTCTCATGAATAAATAAATAAAATCTATTTTTAAAATTTTTTTAAATTATTCTCTATGGAGAACGGGTACCTCTGAGCAGAGCGAGAGGTGAGAAGGTGGCAGAGAGGTGGAGGTGGCAACTTCCTATCCATGCGTGCCCTGATGTGATCGTCCCAAAAGGGTGAAGAGGCGGGTGTAAAGTCATGACATTACAAGTGTGACTTTTGCTAGGTCTGGTGACAGCAGCACCACCTTTTGAACGAAGAAGACAAAGCTGAACGTGTCAGGGACTGGGTCCTTCAAGCTGTTTCTTTATACCCAGTTGCCAAAAAGCCCCTGGAACATTTCTGTTGTGTCCTGACCAACTGACTGCCCAGGCCTGGCAGAGAATGGCAGGACAGTCTGCTTCCCAGGAGCGGGCCGTCTGGTTCGTGTAACTGTGGCTCTGGTTTGGCACCGGCTGGCCACTGTTGTTGTGGACGTAATGGGTTTGTGATTATGTCCAGAAGGCACATCAAGCATCCTTGGAATTAGTCTACAGTTTGTCAACCTGGGCACTACTGACATTTGGGGCTAGATAATTCTTTGCTGGGGGTGGGGGGCGGGGTCCTGTGCTTTGTAGGATGTTTAGCCTCTACCCCCTAGACACCAGGAGCACCCTATCCCCCCAAGTCTCGGCAGCCAAAAATGTCTCCAGATATTGCCACATGTCCCTCGGGCAACACCTGTCCTCCTACAGTTCAAGAAACACTGGCTAATTCAAATAGTCTGGTTTACTGCAAATGGAATCGACTCTTGGTTTAATTCCAAAAGACTTAAAATACACTCAAATATACCAATGCTGAGACTAAAAATAGCGTCTATGGCTATTTAAAGACATTGCCTTCGAGAAAATTATGGTGACACTGGAAAAAATTGAATTTGTGTGAAATCCATGCCATACTCTGAAAGATGTGTTTGTTTTTTCTGTCTCCCTGTATTAGTTAGGAAAATTGATGCTAGCTACTCTAACAAACAACCCCCAAATCTCAGTGCTCAGCACAGTACATATTTATTGTGTATGCATATGAAGTCTGATGCTGGCCTCCTCCAGCTGAAGTATAGCAATACCATCTGGAACATCTGGATTTGGGCTTCCAAAACCGCGGAAGAAGGCGTGGATGAGCCTCGGCAGGGATGTATATCACTTACGCCCAATCTGATCAGAAGCCGGACTACCAGGGCCCCACGTGAACCACAAGGGAAACTGGGAAATGTAGTGTTTCTGTCGGAAGAGGAAAAGGCAACAGGATAGGGCAACCCTATAACATCCTCTCTGCCGCTATCCCAGATTATCAGATTTTAAGCTTATTGAATAGTGATCAAAATCCTATTTATTTGTCATTTCTAGTGGCCTAAATGCAGCCTTCCCTAAATATGCCTAGAATTAGTATTGCAAACACTCTCCGCTCCCCATTCATCCACTCTGATTTTAAAGATCTGTGAATGGGCTTTAAGAATCTGTGATTTTGGGGATCCCTGGGTGGCGCAGCGGTTTGGCGCCTGCCTTTGGCCCAGGGCACGATCCTGGAGACCCGGGATCGAATCCCACGTCGGGCTCCTGGTGCATGGAGCCTGCTTCTCCCTCTTCCTGTGTCTCTGCCTCTCTCTCTCTCTCTCTGTGACTATCATAAATAAATAAAAAATAAAAAAAAAAGAATCTGTGATTTTACTTGCCCCAGATGACGGATAGGCATCTTGGACTCACTGGTCTCAAACCTAAGTGGTCTTATATCTTCATTTCTGCTGCCCTCCATTAGGGTAACAACTCGCAAGCTGGTTGTCATATTCCTGGACGTTCTTAAAGACAAAAGCTGCTGTGATGTGAGCTGATTTCAGATCTTCCTTCATTTTCTGGCACCAGCTCCTTGCTTCTCAACATCCCTGCCCCCAGCGCCATCACCAAGCTGCCACATTTCCTTGACCAACGCACCACATGGCACAGAAATTTCTTAGGAAATACATATCCGTCGGTTTTCAGCCTTTGCCCTGAGATGAAGTCCAGATGTTTCGTCATCTACCTAAAACATCTTTTACTGGGTTTCCTTTCAGCTGCATCCCCAAGGCTAGCACGGCCCCTGGCACACAGTAGGCCTTTCCAAAAAATCTGCTGAGTGAGTTTGTAGAAAGCAGTGATCAAAGGAATTACCTCCCCTTTAAACATTATCTACTTATCTCCGTTCTTTGCAGTGTCAAGAACTCACATCTTAAGAACAGTTTCTGTTTTCGTGGGATTTTGCATATTAATAACTCCTGCACACCCACACATCCACATACACGCTTATATACATTGTATGTTATACTTACATAAAGGGACTTACACATCCAGTCTAGATCTATCGTACAGCACAGGCACATAAATATATCTAGGGAATGTATGTGTAAGTACATTTACATGTATGTAAGTGTATGTGCCCTTTATTTAAATAATCTTCATGCCACCACGGATGTAAAACAGATGTGAAAGCTCACTTTGCAGAGGAAAATTGACTTGAGCAGAGTCACACAGCTGGCGGTTGTGAGCCGGGTTCTGAATGACGATCTCTCCAGCCCCGGAGTTGAGATCTTTCTCTTTCTGTCACACCACCTTTCTAGAGCTGTGCCGCTTCTAATTTCATGCTAACATTTATACTGTAAACAAAGTCACTGTTTTTCATAAATGAGCAAGTGAAATCGCCATCCAGGCTAAAAGCAGAGGACTGGTACCCCATATCTACTGGAATGGGATTCTGAAAGATTTTTGACCATCTCAACTTTGGATACAGTTTTTGTACTCTCTAAGGAGGGGCTACCCTGTGCACCCCCTGATGCCAACTGCATCCCTTCCCCCAAGCTGAGACTACCAGACATTACCAAATGTACCGCCAACTAAAAACACTGAGATTATATATATATATATATATATATATATATATATATATAGTTTAAAAGGTTTTTGATCGGGACACTTGGGTGGCTCAATGGTTGAGGGTCTGCCTTTGGGTCAGATTGTTATCCCAGAGTCCTGGGATTGAGTCCCAGATCAGGCTCCCCACAGGAAGCCTGCTTCTACCTCTGCCTATGTCTCTACCTCTCTGTGTGTCTCTCACGAATAAATAAATAAAATCATTTTTGTTTTATTTATTTGTTTTATTTATTTTTTTAAGATTTTATTTATTTATTCGTGAGAGACAGACAGAGGCAGAGACACAGGCAGAGGGAGAAGCAGGCTCCATGCAGGGAGCCTGACGTGGGACTCGATCCTGGGTCTCCAGGATCAGGCCCTGGGCTGAAGGCCGCACTAAACTGCTGAGCCACCCGGGCTGCCCAATAAAATATTTAAAAAAAAAAAAAACAATTTTTTTAAGTTTCTGATCAAATAATGGTGAGATTCATGCTAATGCAATAGAAGACATTTCTGTAGTTAAAAAGCATTGGTTTGGCTTCCTTGAGGTGGACCACATTGGACGTCAGACTATCCAGATGGGGGCTTTTGAGGGGAGGGACACCTCTCGGCTCTGCTCTCACCAGGCCAAGCATACATCTCTCTCTGGCTTTGCTTTCTCTAGTCTCAAATCCCCACATCTTTCATGATGATGCTCTCAAAAAAAGAGAAGATAAAAAAAAAAAAGTTTAAAAACCACGTAGTTTCAAAATTACATGGCCTTATGGTCTGTCCAGCTAATAGAATTGTGCACCGTAGCTTAAATTTAGACATCGAGTTTCATCTCTTACTTAAATGTATCTGTGTGTTTTAATAGGAACATTCAGCTTTGCTTTTATTAATGCAAAAACATTAAGGCACCAGCCCTCGATCCGAAAGCCTTAAAGGGCTGTTTCCAACAGAACCTGTCATAAAATGTGCTCTCAAGCGTGTCCCCTTTAAGAGACTCCAGAATTAAATGTTCCCGTATGTGAATTTTATTTTGTACAGCACATTTGCTTTATGGCTACAATTAAGTTAGATGTGCCGATAACAATGTCTGTTTTCCATTTTAAATCGCACATTTCAGACAGTGTGCATTGTTTTATTATCTAATCCACATGCTTTTAATTGCAATTATGGTTCCTTATGAGTCCCCTGGGAGGGCATGATTGCAATTAAAAATGTAATTTAAATGTTAATTAATTACATTCATTTTCTAAACTGGGAAAATTTCATTTATTATTTTCATGTGTTGTGCACTTATCCTAAATGCATTACCTTCTAAATGTTTTTTTTCCTAAATTAAGTGTTATGTTTATAAAACAGGGTGTTTAATATCCTTTAAAATTTTTGTGAGGGTGTTTGTACAAATTATTACTTTAAATTAATTGATTCTAAGCTATATGCATGAGCTATATGTTCTATATATAATACAAATAATTTTGTTGATTTTTCTCAGGCTAAAATATGGCATCAGATATATGTTTTCCTCATTTATTTCCTGATAGACTTTGATATGGAGAGGAAAGTCTGTACTTCTTTTTTTTTTTATTACTATCATTATTATTTTTTTTAAACAAAGGGAGAAAGGTATTGTTACTACAAATGACACAGATCATTAATAGGAAAAGGGTTTTCCCTCCAGATGAAAATTGCAATCTAAGGAAGAAATTTATAGTTAGATTAATAAGTCATCCTGCCTCATGTGAATAAATAAGAGGGATTTAAAAAAGTTACCACAAAGATATGAAGCCTTAAAAATCATTGTAACTTTCCTGGGGGGAAGAAATGTTGTTTGCTTATCTCAGTTTATTTGGCCAGGACTATCAATTTTCTGTCCTACTTTACCTAGAATTAGGGGATCATCTTAGAAATGAAGAATTACAGAACACCTCTCTACTCTAAACTCTGAACCATATCAATTTGGTTAGTTTAAAGGAATTAAAGTGTAAGTCCCAAGAGGACAAGAATTAAAGTGTTTCTCTCAGCTCAATTCCAGGTCTATGTGCCTTGCAATCAATGAATAAGCCTTTTAAGGACTTGTTCTTTCTTTTGGTTTCTTCTCCAATTTGCCAAACCTTTCTTTAGCTCTTTTATTTTAAAAATGCCTGCTATGTCTGAATTCTGGCTTAAAATATTCAAAAGGTAAAGAAGGAAAATTCCAGGCTGTCATCAATCTTTATCTGGAACCCACTAAACAATGGTGCAGGTGCTCTGTGGGTAGTTGAGGAAGAAATAGGAGAGAAAAGAACAAATGTGGGTTCCAGCGTGGTCGGGAAGTATCTGTGGGGTCTTCACTCTGGAGTCTAGGCTTGAATAATTTGTAAAATTTACTTTGTGCCTCCTCTGGGCCACACTATGTTGTTATATCCTTACAACACGCCTGTGAGGTGAGAATTTCCACTGTTTCTATTTAACAGACGTGGGGGATTGAGGCACAGAATGTTCCAGTAACTTGCTGGGATTTCACAGCAAGAAGGAGACAGCTTCAGGATCTGTATTCTGGAATATTCCATTTTATACTCTTAATTGGAGTGTGAAGAAACACTGCCAGGGGAGCCTGGTTGGCTCAGTCAGTGAAGCGTCTGCCTTCAGTTCAGGCCATGATCCCGGGGTCCTGGGACTGAGCCCCGTGTTGGGCTCCCTGCTCAGCAGGGAATCTGCTTTTCCCTCTCCCTTTGCTGCTTCCTCCATTCTCTTTCTCAAATAAATAAATGAAAAATCTTCAAGGGGAGGGAAAGAGGAAAGAAAGAAAAGAAAGAAGAGAAAATGAAAAGAAAAAAAAGAAAAGAAAAGAAAAGAAAAGAAAAGAAAAGAAAAGAAAAGACAAGGAAGTCAGACAAGGATGGACCCCACATAGCAAGCAGAGAGGAGTGATGAGGACCAGCTCTGCAGTCAAATTCCATGGGCTTGAACCCCCTTAGTATTTCTTTGCCTGTAGGCCTCAGCTTCCCCCTCGGTACAGTGGGGTGATAATGGCACCTGTCTCATACCGTGTTGGGAAAATCCAGTGACCCAGCGTATCAATGAGTCAGTGCATCTAGAGTGGCGAGCACAACCCCTCATGTATGGAAGAAGAGACCGCAGCCCTGACACCTATTCCATGTGGCTTCTGCTCTCAAGAAGTTTACAATCTAGTTGAAAACAGGAGTCAATGAGGGCAAAAATGAATGGCTTTAATGAAATTAAATAAGGTAAAGCAAAGCAAAATAAAATCACCTGAGCGTCCATCGGTAGAGCATTGGCCAGAGACGTTACAGCACAGCCACACGCTAGAGCACTAGGTGTGTTTTAGAACAATAATAACACAGATCCATATGTTCTGATATGGATCAAGCTTCTAAGCTTATTAAGCAAAAAAAGGAATATGCATGAACATTTGTGTAATGGAGAAGGGGATGGATAGATAGGTAGGTGGGCGAGTAGATAAAGATCATTTTTGTAAATATGTGAACATGTTCTGGAAAGATGCACAAGAGACTATTAACAGTGATTGAAGATTGGAATTATAAGAAGCAGGTTGTGTGGAAGGTACAGACAGGATTTTTTTTTTTTTTTTTTTTTGCTCTTTGCTTTATTCCTTCCTATGTGATGTGCCTTTTCTCCTCCAATGTCCATGTGGTATTTTTAGTCTTAAGTAAATCTTCAAATTACACACACACATACACAAACACACACACATAAATCCACGTATGAGAACAGGGTCCTGAGCACAAGGCAAACTCGGGCGAGAAGGAGAGGGAGAGACATCTCTGGATGCTGGAGCCAGGACTGGCTTTCCCGGGCTGTTTTAATCGCTGTCCTGGCTTTAGAACAAGGGAAACAAGATGCCGACAGGGCCAGGGCAGAAGCAAAGCACTTAGGGCTGAGATAAAGTTCTTGCCACATGCAGATGAAGCAGAGTGAAGGCGGAGGATGCCAATGGAGAATAAAGGGGAAGTCAGCTCCTTTCTAATATTTAAATCTATGAGGAATAAAATCAAGTCAAAAAGGAAAAATAAAAAGAGAGAGAGAGATTCCCTGCCTCGAGTTTCAAATCTAAGCTGCAATCTTCCCAAACCCCACTAGCACTGGGGACTCAAACTTAACTCTTGCCATTTTCTTTCTTTAAAAAAAAAAAAAAAAAAAAAAAAAAAGATTTTATTTATTTATTCATGAGAGATAGAAAGAGTCAGAGAGACACAGGCAGAGGGAGAAGCAGGCTCCCTTTGGGGAGCCCGATGTAGGACTCGATCCCAGGACCCTGGGATCACGACCCGAGCCAAAGGTAGATGCTCAACCACTGAACCACCCAGGTGCTCCAAGTCTTGCCATTTTAAAAAACAACCATCCCAAGGTCACATCATAAAAAAGCTTCAGCATTTTAAATTAAAGCAGCCAGGAGGGTGGGGTGCTGGTGGCCTGTGCTCGTTTATCAGGTCCCTGCCCCTGCTGGGTGCGTGCCCGTGTGTCTTCCCCATCTGTCCACCAGGATGCTACTTGCCTCAGTGGAGCATCGGGAAACACACCCTCATGATCTTGCCTGGTCCTCACCAGACCCCGCAGACGGGGGAGCCTTCTCATCCCTGATCGGCACCCGAGCAACAGAGGCAGCAGACGGGGTGGGATGGGGAGCAGCTATTCCAGGCCATGCAGCAAATCAGGAATTAGTGCCAAATTGAGAGTTTCAATCAGCTCATCTGGATTCCTTGAGTTCACACCTGGGGGTCCAGATTGGAGGGTGTTCCTCAAACTGATTTCCCCCCTTCAATACATCCATTCGACTAATTTTTGTTGAGCGTGTATTATGTGCCGGTTGCTTGTCCGAGTGAGGAGAATGCTGTACTGAACAAGGCCGTGCCCTATCCTCATGGAGATTATTTTCTAGCGAGAGAAATCCAGAGTAAATGACTAAATAAGTAAACCAGGTACCTTAGGATTATTACAAGTGCTATTGACGATGCACATGGGCGTGCGCACATACAGGCACACACTTTGATCCAATATTCGGCATCCGCTAGACAGAGTTAAATCTTCTCCTCGGTCTTTCATCCTTTCATCCACAAGGTATTTGACCACAGGTGGGTTAGCTGCTACCATTGGTTATGACTCCTTCATGGTGGCTCATCCTCTCAACTTCCAGACTTTTCTCTGGCCCTCTCTTTTCTCATTTTCCTCCCAATCTCTTTCCCTCTTTCTTTTGCATTTCCTCCCCGCCTCGCCCACCTTTAGCTTCTTCCTAAAAGCCCTCAAAGAACATCTCTTAGACTAACGTCCATAAAAGTCATGAGACCCCTATAACGAGCAGGTGGCAGAGAGACAAACCTAGAAGGCTCTTGGGAGGAGGTGGCTTCTGGGCTCCATTCACCTCAATCCCCAGGTCAAGGAGCCAGCTGGCAGGTTCCTCAAAGCCCTTCTCGTTGGAGGTCGCCAGGGGTCGCTCAGGAGCATTGCTAGGAAGAAAAACCAGGCCAGAGACGCCCCCACCCCACCCCCACCCCCGCCCTTCCCTGAGAGTCCCTTCCAGCCCAAGGACCTTTCATACTTAGCGAGCTGATTGCTGTCATTGGACACCACTATTGGTACAAAACTCCGAATTATTTCCCAGGGCTTAAGTTAAGGTACCAGAATATTTGCAATTCATTTAACATTGTTATCTTGAAATTGCATTTTTATTTAGGAGTGTATTGCTTTTTGCATTTTTCGTAGCCTACCCAGTGTACAATGTGGAGAAGGATACGGAGGCAGTTACGGCCAATAACTCTCTTGTCCCCTAGCATGACTCTGCGTTTCGATGTAGGTTAAAGCCCGTGGCCTAAGAGAGGATGAGGAGTTGGTATAAACTATTGGTTACAGGGTGAGTCAAATACGTCCCGATGTAGGATGTAGATGTGCACAGGGGTCACCTGGAGATCTCACTGAGATGCAGATTCCAAGTCGGCAGGCTGGCGTGTGGCCTGAGATTCTGCGTGTCCAAGAGCTTCCGCCTCTGGCCGTCAGACCAATACTTTGAGAAGCAGGAGTTCAAACTTGACATTTCATTCCTATCCCTCAGGGTTTTCTCCATAAGAAAATATTAAAAATTTCTTGCAAAAGGAAATATTAAAAATGCTATCTTATGGCCACATCGATGCAAAGACAAATACATTAACATCCTATGTTTAAACACGTCCTTCTATCTCAAGGCTCTTTTTTTTTTCCTTCTGCTTTTAAAAGAAATGAAAATATTTCATGGGCCTGGGAGTATTGTGGTTCCCAGGCACCGCCCCTGAGGGTGCCCAGTGCACAAATCCACCCCCGTCCCTCGCTAAATATGTGCTGAAACTCTCTGAGCCTCTGTTTCCTCATCTGTAAAATGGGGATCATGGGATTGTGCCCTATTGTTTTGCATCTTTGGGGAGTGCCTGGCGCTTAGTAAACACTCGGAAAATGTTAGCTGTTGTTACTAAAAGTTGCCTGACTCCTGATAACTGTCATTGTCTCGTGACCTATTGAAAGTCAGATTTTACATACATTACTGCTCCTCTCTTAAAGCTCTGCTTGATATGTCCTACTGGTTACATGACCTGGATAATTTCCATAAATTAACCTCTTTTACCTTCCATTTCGGTGCTACCCTGCTGTTCCCCTTCTAGAAGGGCCCCATCATCTCTTGGATGAAGCAGACAGCAGTGCCACACTGACTTCTACTGTGACACTCAGAACCTCCCGAGAAGGTGGAGGCATTTGCAGCTCAGCTCTCTAAACTCATCATTTCGATAGAAAGGCAATACAACCCCTGATGGATCTTGAATTAGCTGTCGATTCCTCTGCCTGTCACTCAGAGAGATGCGGAAGGAACCATAGGGCTAATCGTCTGAGGCTTTGCCATCTCTGTTTTCACGTTCTTTTGTTTCTTTGAGCTCCTGACTCCTGTTGTTTTTGGTTTTCACAATTCTGACACTCCATCCCTGGTAAAGCGGGGATTTAGCAAAGGCTTTGTTTGGGGCTGGGGGAAGGCTGAGAGGTGA
This sequence comes from Nyctereutes procyonoides, assembly GCF_905146905.1. NCBI lineage: Eukaryota > Metazoa > Chordata > Mammalia > Carnivora > Canidae > Nyctereutes > Nyctereutes procyonoides. The sequence continues at coordinate 8,805,601 of NW_026575024.1, read as the reverse complement.
GGAAGAGCCCTAGCCTGTTAAAAGTACACCCAAATCGCAATCGCATCCCAATTTCACGTGAAAATTAAAATAAGGTGGTTTCAGAGTGAAGGGAATGCAATCATATTTTATGAGGTTTGATAAAATCTCCCAGTCCCATTAAGAAGATAGTCATCACTAGGTCATCGGCATCACTTTATAAGAAGATAGAGCAAGATGGCACTTAATTTTCCTTTGTAATATTTTCGAGACATCCAAATAATCATAGCATCCAGGTGCCAAATGAAAGACGCAGAATTTGCTATAAATTTGGATTTTCAAAGCACACCCCCTCCTTTTTTTATTGCCTCCTACAGGAATTCCTATGACATGTACTCTTTGAACTAATAATTTCAGATCATAGGTTTTCTTAGGCATTTTGCATAGCTATTCAAAGCATTCATTCATTAAAAGCACGAGCTGAGGTTTTCATACACTTTTTTTTTTTTTTTTTTTTTAGAAAAGGGGAGACAAGTCACCACCCTGCCTGCCAGTTGGTAGGATTGCTTTCTGTTGGGTCTCTTTGTCGCAATCTTAAATCTTTCCCTTTGAAGTATTTTCTGATCGCAGTGCCTTTATTGATGGAAACGCTGATGCTTTTTATTACAAGAGTTATCTCTTTCCTCAAAAAAGGATTTCCATTTGAGCATCTTTTCCTCGTTTGCTCTTCCAAGTCATTCTCCCGAATTTACTCACACCCCTTCCAGTCCTGGTCTCCACTGCCAACCTCAATTATAACACACAAACTGGGCAGAGGAATCCTCCAAGCTCTAGATGGGAAATGTGGAAAATATTTGGAGATGTTCACCAAGCTTTACTTGTAGTCATCACTACTGACTCACATGTGGTGCATCAGACATTTTCGCCTAACGGGGAGTGCGCGAGCAGTTCTGCAGATTTGTCTGCACTGCTGAGATGTCAAAAAATCCAGGCAAGTCAGAGGTGAGACATCAGAAGGACACACCGTCTGGATGGGTTGACAAGGTTTCTGGCTGCCCTGGAAGCTTCAGGTACCCCTCGAGTGGGCTTTCGGTGCGACACACACCTTGACAATGAATGTCCAGGCAGTCACATACTATCTCCCCTGGTCTTCATGTGACCCACCAACATGGTCCAGACTCCCCTTCCCTATTATACACATCTCCCTAACACCATCGCCTCCTGTGTACCTCCAGAGCCCTCGGCACCTCCACACGGCTACCTTATGAATTTTAAGTTCAAACCGAATCATCACGAGGGGCCAGAGAAGATAAATGCCAGTTTTTTTCATCGTCAAGGTAACAATAACAGATTCACTAGAATTTACATAGCACCAAAGTCGATTTACATGCTTATTTACTCTGTTGTTCTCTTTAAAAAAAAAAAAAAAAGTGGAGTTACCCTAGCAACTGTAATATCACATGATGTTCAGGCGAACCGTAATAGAAACACCTTCTATTTCTTCTGAAAAGAAAATACACATTTCGCCAGATGCATAAACTGTCATTTATAGAATTTTGATCCATTTTTGAAATGATCGGGTGAGGTTCATGCGGCATTGGGTACTTTTCCCATTAATTACTTGGCTGGCTTCAGAGACGCTATAATGAAAAGTAGACACTGAGAGAGAGGAAGGCATTGGACCCTCTACAGCGCCTGTTGATAGACCTGCGTGCTGTATCTCGTTAGCACATCAGCAGAAAGAGCACATTACCAAATTCCATCTTTTGTTACCCTTTTGCATATGGGTAGAATTTATTACTTCATTCAAACTTTGTTCTAATTTTAAGAATGATGGCATGTGCGGCGAGGGGACGGTTTGCTTTGTCTAGAGCGGAATACTCTAAGGGAGCCGCCCTAAAGTGGAAGAAACCAAGAAATGGCCAGGGCTTGGCTGCTGTCAGCCAAGCTGGTTTTCCTTCAAGTTCTACAAATTAATTTGCTTAAGCCTAGGGCGCCTGGGTGGCTCAGTCGGTTAAGTGTCTGCCTTCCGCTCAGGGCGTGATCGTGGGGTCCTGAGACCCACATCGGGCACCCTGCTCGGTGAGGAGTCTGCTTCTGCGTCTCTCGTTGGCTTGTGCTCTCTCATAAATAAATAAATAAAATCTTTTTTTAAAAGAAAAATATTTTTTTTAATTTAAGCCTGAGGTGAAACAGAGCCTTTCTTGGGGATCACACCAGGACAGCTATTACTGATCTCCAAACATCCAGTGTCCCCTGTCCAGTATATGTAGAGCCACAAAGGTGAACTCCATTGTCCTAAAACTTCATGGGGCAGGGTGGGGGTCCGCACCACCGCAGTGGGCTGCTGCTACTCTTTGCTTAAAGATGTTCCATCAGGAACAAGGAGTCGTCGCCCTGTTGGGTCAGACATGTGGCTTCTAGAAATCAGGGTTGGTTTTTGGGTTGTTTTTTTTTTTTAACTCTATCCATAATTTTATTTTATTTTATTTTATTTTATTTATTTTATTATTTTTTTGCAGGTGAGGTTTTTTTGCATTTGTTTTTATGTAAGTTCGATTTGCCAACATACAGTATAACACCCAGTGCTCATCCCATCAAGTGCCCTCCTTAATACCCATCACCCAGTCACCCCATCCTCCCACCCACCTCCCCTTCCACAACCCTTGGTTTGTCTCCCAGAGTTAAGAGTCTTTCATGATTTGTCTCCCCCTCTAATTTTTCCCACTCAGTTCCCCTCCTTTCCCTTATATAATTCCTTATATATTTCCCTCATATATTTCACTATTTTCTTATATTCCACGTATGAGTGGAACCATATGCTGATTGTCCTTCTCTGAGTGACTTATTTTGCTCAGCATGATCCCCTCCAGTTCCATCCACATCGAAGCAGGAACCAGGGTTTTGATCATGTAGAAGTCACCAAGGAGATTCCAGGGTCTTGTGTTCCACCCTCCCGCCCCCAGTGGCTGCCCATGCCCTCAGCTAGGCCGCAGCTCCTGAGCTACACGAGCTGGCCCCTGATGGTTCCCCTACTTCCTAGCCCTCCAGCCAATCTGCCCCCCAACTCTTCTCAGCCTCTGTTTTCTCATGAGGACTCCAGACTCCACTGCCTCTGCCTTTGCAGGTATGTCTGTTCTCCTTCATCCTCAGCTCCCTACCTTGCTTGCCCGTCCTCCTCTCCAGGAGCTTTCCCTGGCCACCCTAGCCCAAGAACCTCTTCCCCACACTCTTTTTGTTCTTCGTGTAGCTTCAGCCACCTGCTGCGTGTGCCAGTGTCGGCTAGTTCTCCCACGAGGTGGCAGGGGCCACAGGGTAGGGATGTCTTCTCTTGGCACCCATGTCCCCAGGCTCCGGGATCGGTGCCTGGGACCCGGTGGCTGCTCTGCACACACGGAGTCCCAGTGAGAGAAGGTCTGAGGTCTGAGGAAATTCTCACAGATCAAGGGAAATAAATAGAAGCTCAGCGTCCCTCTCGAAAACAAATAGCTTTAGGAACAGAGAGAGAGGTCTGGAAAGGTGGACTGGGCTTGTAGAAGCAGAACAGGCCTTTGACAAATCAGAACCCCCGACAGGTGCACAGTGGAGGTCGTTGCTTTTATTTACAAATTGACAGCTGTCCTGAGACAGCCAGTGTTGCTGGCCACACACGTCAGCTCTAGCAAAATATGGCTAAAGAAGACAAAACTGAAAGAATCAGGTAGGTGGAGGAGTGAGGGTGTTAGGAAATGATGCACGTCAGTTCATACTGCTTGCTCCGACACCTACTACGGGACACACAGGGTGTCCGACCGGCCCACCTGCCCCCCACCCCTCAATCTTTAGTAAGCCTCCATTACGACTCCAGGATGGTTTTTTTAAGAGCTTCATTCATTCATTCCTCTTGTCATTCATTTAACAAACACGAGCAGGGTACTCTGACCCACCCTGATGATGCCGAAGCGAGAAGGTGGACCATCCTTGGGCTTGTGGAGCTCCCCGTCTACGCAGACAGCAAGCACATTGTTGCAGATTCTTCACTAAACATTTAAAGAGATTAAAATGATTAAACTGACGAGTTGATGTAACCCTTGCTAATGATGAACGAAAGCGGCACACCTTTGACCAAAGACTGCCTCTCACATTTGGAAACCCGACGCCCTCCTGTCCCCCTTCGATACAGGTGCACAGGGTAAAAAGCGACCAAATCAGTATGAAGTACGAGGAGGGGTTCTGTGTCAGCCTTTGTTCCTGGATGATTTGGAATAGGAAAGTCTCTGTCTCCCTCTCGAAAGACAGGTTGAGCCTCTGAGTAGTCCCCGTGCCAATAGCCCCCCAGTTTGGCCACTAACCATCATTTACTGGCATTTAATGAACTTCCCTCTTGCCTTTTTCCTGATCACCTAGCTAAGATGGACCTTTAGCCCCTCCCCCCAAGTCAGAAGTGGGCAGTCCCCACCCCCCAACCCCCACTCCTTGAACTTGGCCTAGGGAATCACAGGCACACAAGCAATGAGTTTCAAACTCATTTTTCAATGTTGCTCAGAGACCACTGTGTCCTGGGTTCCTGGCGGCTGAGGAAAGCGGCCCTTCCCCTGGCTGGGCGACAAAAGATCACCGAAACCAGGGCACACTCCTGACCCATCCATTTCCACCACGTGTGATACCGTGAAAAAGTTAAGAGGATATCGTGAGACAGGTTCTCACGATGTGTGTTTTCCTCGTGAGCATTTCAGGTCTCCCCCAGTGAGCAAGGGTGCCTCTGAAGATTGGTTGGGAAAGCAGATGAGTGTGGAGCGCAATGGACGTGGCAACCCTCTGCACCCTTGAGTGGCCATCCCCTCCACCCGCCATATGCACGGGAAGCCATGTGCAGAGCACTTAGAACCCAACTGAGCAGATTCCTCATACACAACATGGCACGCACACACACACACACACACTCACACACAGACTCAGCTGCCTCATATATTCCTCATAGAAAAACGATCACATACAAGCCATCAGCAATTTCTCAGCCATGTAGAATAAGACAACAGATCAGGGCCTGACCTGCCCGGGACCCGATTTCCTGAAGTTAAAGCCACTGCCACCGCCTCATGTCTTGAGGTGATGCAAGGCATTATCTAAGCTTCTGTGTTCATCGGGCAGAGGGGTGGAGGTAGCCAGGATGTGTCAACCACTTGAGGAAAATGAAAATGTAACAGAAGGGCCACTCTGCTGATTGCATCCACCAGGAGGAATGCTTGGAGTGTGTGCGTGCCTCCAGTCTACCCCTCTGGCCTCGGGAGTGTTAGCCTCAGGAAGACAAAGGAAGTCTTTGCTGCCCATTTAACTGCTCACTGCTCTATCTGGGAGACGTGAGATACCAAGGCCAAAGCTGTGGCTCGGTCCCTTTACCTCCTCAACAAGTCAGAACATCTTCAACTTGTTGTGCTTTGCCTTCCTATGTTGCCTTTTTTTCCCCCTTCTGGCCCTCCGTGGTACCATGACTTTACAACACAGCACTGTCAAATAAATCCTCTTTCTCCTTGTCCCCACCTTGGTTCACCAAGACCTGTTGTCCCGTATGTGGCTGGGAATGTTTTATGGATTAGATTCCTCCACCAAAATTTACTGAGCACCTACTATGTGCCATACCCTGGACTATGTCTCTGTGAACAAAACCAGAACCAGTCCGGGTTCCTGAGATGAATGCATTTGACTTTTTCTGGATTTTAAGATATCTTCACATGAATGTTTTCCAGAGGTCAGGGCCTGTTTTGCTGAACATTTTATTCCTTTAAAAAAAAAACAGTTTTCTTTAAAAATGACAAAAACGAAACATGTGACTTGGAAAACATTAGAAAATATAAACAAAATTAAGAACATCAATTGTCTTATTCTCTCTGAGTCAGATTATCACTATTGTGTGTGTGCTTCGAGAACATTCTCTATATATGTATATTTAAATAAAATGAGATGGAGGGCCTGGGTGGCTCAGCCAGTTAACCAACTGCCTTCAGCTCAGGTCATGATCCCAGGGTCCTGAGATCGAGCCCCATGTCCAGCTCCTTGTTCAGTGGGGAGCCTGCTTCACCCTCTCTCTGCAGCTCCCCCTGCTTGCTCTCTCACTCTCTCTCTCTCTCTCCATCAAGTAACTAAATAAAATATTTTAAAATAAATAAATAAAATGAGATGATAGTATACACACTATATTACCTACTGTTTCTAGTCAACAATGTCCAGTTTCTCATTTCAATAATTTTTATCTTGTTAATACCCAGACCATATTCGTATTTTTCCAGTTGCACAAAAATGTTGTTCTCAGCTGAATTGATCAAAGTACTGCCCAGTCCAGGACCCCATGCTGTACCCAATGGTTTTGTCTCATAAATCTTTTTTTTTTTTTTAATCCAGCATGGTCCCTTTTTTTATGACCCAGAATCGTAGAACAGATAGAGCCAATTGTCCTGAAGAATGTCTTCCTTCCGAATTTGTCTGGGAGTTTCTCATTGTCTCTTGGCTTGCTCCTCCATCCTCTGGAAAAGTAACACATAAAACCCCATGGTATCAAAAGGGACTTGTTTTTACCAGAACACATCAGAGATGTAGACTCTATTGCAATACATCTGAGAGCACACGATCCGTTTGTCCCAAAATCAGTGATGCCAAAAACAGCACATGAGCTAAGACGATGGCAGTTTGATTGCTCCATTATACAGATGAGCTTACCCCCTTGCAACTAGAAAGTAATCTTTATGGCTTTACTTTTATACTAAATGGAGGTCCAGTTCCCCATCAACCATCCACTTAATGGTTTTAACATTAATTAGTAATCCTTTGCCTGATTCAGTAATTTAATTAAAGGTTTTTAAATGATGTATTTCTACATCTATCATCTGAGTACAGTCATTTTATTGACTCTCAAAGTGTATTTCCTTATTATGGCTCTCATGACTCAGAGTGGAGAATGGTCCAAGTTGAACGTTACCACAAATGGTATCATCTTTAGGACCAGGCACTTGGATGGGTTTCCCACCAACATAAGGAAGACTTTGCTCAGCTGTGTTATCCACTGTCTTCATGTCCCCTCTCCCCCACGGTGACTATCATTGGTGTGACTCTTCCTTATTACAAGCTCTTCTTACTAACTTTATTCAGATTCTCCTTTGATTTGAGCTAGTGGTATGCCCATGCCAGCTTGTACTAGCTAGCTAGCACCGACTGTGTATATCTCTTCCTAAAACTCCTTCAGTGTTTTCTTGAATTGGCCACAGCAGAAGAAGTATCTCCACCATGGAAATTGGCAAATGGTACAGTTCAGGATTTTTTTTTTTTTTGAAAGCTATGTATTATTAAGCAGCCCACCACTGCTGTGTGCCATTGATTTTTTTTTTCAAACCTGGCTCAAAATCAGAAATGCCTGAAAAATTTCCCCACATACAGATTTCAAAACCCCATTTTAAACATATGGAATCAGAAGCTCCAAGCTGGAAGCTCTGCACGTCTACATCTTTGATAAAAATCCTACAGGAAAGAGGATGTGAGGACCATCAGTCAAGGGGCCAGCTCTAGGAGAAAGCTCAGCGAATGTGCTCAAATGCATTTCACTTCTCCTGAGGGGCCCTGGGTTGCCCTTCTTACCACCTCTATTGTTTGCGGACAGGATGACAAACCAAGGTAGCACCCCCCCATACCCATGGTCGAAGATGGTTTCTTTGCACCTGCCTTCGCTCTGAGCCCTCTTACTTATTTCCAAGCCATTCTGTGTCTGGCCTCCACCAGAGTACAGCCACATGGGGGAGCATGAAGGGTCTTCCCTCTCCAGTCACTTGCAGGTGGGTCACTTCTTCCCCATGCAAACAGGAAAGCCTGCTGCCCCTCTTGGGGGTGGGGGGTGGGCAGGGGATATTAAGGTTTTAAAAAGACATTCTGGAGTCAGACCCAGAGAACTCCCTAGGCTATAATCTCCCTAATGACACTTTGGCCATTTGTCACAGAGCCTAGTAGTTCCAGGGGCCCCTGCCCTTGTGCGTATGCAGCCAAAATGAGTTTTAGGCTGCAGGGGCAGCTACGTAATCAATTTCCTTGGCCTGAGCCTCTTCCAATCCAATATAGCATAGATACAGGATGGTGATAATGATTTGACACTCGCCACACGTCTGGGGGCTACACAGCGCCGGTGGAAAAAAAAAAAATGTCATGCCCAAATGAGGATTGTTGGCCTGTAGTTCCAACACGACACCAAAAAAAACAACATTGCAGTGTTATGAGAATTCCTGTTCCCTCTGTCGATATTTTCAAGATGGTTCTTACTTCTGAGCAGGTATCGATTGTGTATAGGTTGGGCCCCCCAGTGCCATTTGTCATTTCTGATATAATATCGTGTTACCGTTTAAAGCCGTAATGGGAGAGGTGTCTGTGCTTAAAGCAAAGCGGTGTCTCGAGCTTTGATAAATGGCTAGATGGTCTTTGTTTCTGCAGCAGTGAGCAGTTGGCTGGCTATTTGCTTTACCTTTTATCCAAGAATAACTGTGTGATGGGTTCTGGAAGCGAGCAGTATCATATTGTCAGATGTGGTTCATGGCGAGCCGGGTGGTCCTAGCAGAACAGCTGTGGGATTTTAGCACCCGACAGGATGTTAGCGGAGGGCCTGTGTAAATCTGAAACAGCTCAAGCTCCACATGGCTGCTTTTGGTTGAAAAGTTCTCAGCGCTGTTTTTTTTTAAGGTGAGAGGACAGGAAATGCTGATGGAAAAGGGGGGGGGAATGTGCTTTAGACAAAAATTGTATTCTGACAGAGGCTTTCTGAAAAAGGAGAGATTTGGGGGAAACGGGTGGAGCTCTGGACAAGGACGTGAGAGGTGGATGAAGGATGGCCCATCTGAACCGAGGCCTGCCTCTCCGCTGCAGTGGTAGCCAGCAGGCCACCCCCCCACCCAAGACGGGGGACCCAGCTCTCGGTGATGGGACTCTTCACACATCAGTAGAAGCCTTGCCGGGGAGGGTGGCAGCAAGTACGTCTGGAAGGCTCTCAGCTCCTGTACCTGAAGCTATTCGTGGGCAGCAATCGTGGCACTTAATCCATCAGAACAGGCAGTTTGTCAGAACAAATAGCAATGGTTTTGTGCCACTGTTCCCTTCTCAAAATTCATGAAAACCAAAAGGCTCCCACAATTTTAATGTGATTTGCATGGTGGCAATGGCTGTCATTTCTCTCTGCCTTCTCGGACGGGGAGGGAAGGGCCAGCCATGTATCATTATAGCGATGGCATAACGGGCACTTTCCCCGGCTCTAAATCTGAAAGGACGTGCAGAGAAGTGCCCGACATGAATCTCTGCCTTTAACTGCGGGACAATCAACCCATCCTCGGCTTTCAGCAAAGTTCACAAAGTTTTCAGTGTTAAGTGTGAAACGTGCACTCAACCAGAGATACAAGGCAATGCTAAGATAGCTCGTTTTCCAGCGTGATTTCTCCAGGAACGGGGCAGCTCTTTGCAGGAGAGTCCATAGTTTCTCAACAGTATCATTTTTAATTAATGCAATGCACTTTCTAGGCAAGGGAGAGGGTTTCTAGAATAAACAGCGGGTATGAGACAGAAAATATAAGTTCACAAGCCTCATTAGGATCTGGTGCCAATCAACAGAAGAAATAGGCCCAAATATGTATATAATTAGATATGTGTTTCTAGATCCATCTCACACAGACACACACACCATTCAAATACATATTCATAAGCATTCATACTCATGAATGCTGTATATATCTGAATGGGTTACCTAAGCTGATGAGCACCATGTCCTATAAATATATTAAGATTTTTAAAATTACAAGCCTGCTATATGCCAAGCATTTATGTGCGTTATTACACTTTATCTTCATAGTGTCTTTATAAAGAAATATGATTATTCCCATTTTTCAGATGACAAAGATGAGGTTGGAAAGAGCTGATATTATTTGCTCAAAAGCGCACAGTTTAGGGCAGCCCGGGTGGCTCAGCGGTTTAGCGCCGCCTTCAGCCCAGGGCGTGATCCTGGAGACCTGGGATCAATTCCCGCATCGGGCTCGCTGCATGGAGCCTGCTTCCCCCTCTGCCTGTGTCTCTGCCTCTCTCTCTGTCTCTCTCTCTCTCTCTCTCTGCGTCTCTCATGAATAAATAAATAAAATCTTAAAAAAAAAAAAAAGCACACAGCTTAGAAGCAGCAGATTCTCAGCTCATGCCATTTTTAATTTGTAAGTCATCTATTGTGCACATTGGGAATTCTGATAAGGTGTGCAAATATGAAGAAAAGAGTTTCCTCCCAAATAGTCGAAAGTGAAGGGCTTGCAAAGTTCAAAGTTCTAGGGGGAAAAAAAATAGTCCTGTCTTTTTTTTTTTTTTTTTTTTTTGCGACTCCCAGACCAAAGAGATTTGAAACTTAGGATTTCTATTATGTTAAAGCAGCAAACACAAAAGGCTGCAAGAGTCAGATAGGTAATATGAGGCAAATGGAGGTGAGCAGTAGGGAGAGGTCTGGACCCTGGGCAACTCCAGGGCACCTGTCCTACCTGAAAGGGAGAACATAGTGCTTAGTTCCAGCTGACGTGGCCATGCAGGACTATAGGCTCAGTGTTTCCAGATCACCTGATGTTTCTGCTTATTTGTTCATTCTCAGAGAAAGTCCTTTGTACAGACTTTTGAAATTTTTCCTCATCTTTATGATTTGTAAATGTTGGCAACTAATTCACCTCTCTTAAAAATACTGACAATTCCAGAAGAACACATGTGTGAGTCGTGCAGGACCTCGGGGCACCTGTTTCCAACCTCTGCGATAAGGCCTTTGCTCCTCCTGGAGGCCCGCTGACTTCTATTCCGTCATCCTGCTGGTCCTGTTTCCATCCTGGGGCTTGAGGGGGAGTTTTCCTCACCATGAATTAGCCGGATAAAATAAGCACGAGCAGTTCTTCCCTGAGATGTACAGGCTTCGTGCCGCGGCAGAGAGGGCATCCCCCATCCTCTGTGCCTGGGGCCAACTTCGCTGGTCCATATGTGTGATTGGATCATTTGTGTTTCCTTCACATTCTAAAGCTCAGGGGCTGGTTTGTATGTTAGAGACATCAGTAGAGTAAGAACTACACCATGTGGCCCCTTCTCGGCAAATGCCCCCTCGGGGCCGCCCTCTCGGGACCCTAGAAGACCCTAAGTCGACCCAATCTCAGTTGGTCATGATCATGTCCCCTCCTGCCACCTCTCTCGGATGCATCTTTCTTTAGCAACTTTGGATTTCTTTCTCTTCTTCAAAGAGCCCTACCGAGCTCATTTCCTGCTGTGGGTCCTGGCTCTGTCGTCTCCCCTGCCAGTCCAATTTCCCCTGGAATGACCTTCCATCCAATTTTGCTTCAACCCACTCCTTTTCACCCTTTAGGTCTTAGCTCAGATGTCACCTTCCTCCGGGACCCTGAACTAAAGCACCGTGACCCCCACCCCAGCCAGTCACTACCCCGCACTTCACCCCTGTTTTGTTTTCGGCACATCCGTTCTCAGTACCCCGGGATCACTCACATATTTATTTCTCCAATGACCTATTTATAGAGTCTGCAGTTAGAGGGACTTCAAAAAGGGTAGATTCTCAAGCCAAACAACCAAGTTCAAATCCTAGGTGTGCTTCCTTCCTGGGTAGCTCCCTTCATCTCTCCATACCTTGGTTTCCTCATCTGTAAAATGGGAAAATTAGGGATAGTAATAATAGTACTTCGTGGGAGTGTCAGGGGAATGAAATGTATTGCAATTGGTAAAGTGCTCAGAGCAAGTATATCTCAAGTGTTTGGCACAATGCCTGGCACCCAGCAAGCACTCGGGTAGGATCGTTAGGTGTGCTCACCATCATCTCCCCCATCTAGAAAGTAAGTTCCAGCAAGAGTAGACAGTGGCTTTCTTTCTAAGCTTTATATCCTCTGTATGCGCCACAGAGTAGCAGCTCAGGAAATATTTATAGAAAACGCAAATAGGGGACGACACCTGGGTGGCTCAGCAGTTGAGCATCTGCCTTTGGCTCAGGGCGTGATCCCAGGATCCGGGATCGAGTCCCACGTCAGGCTCCCTGCACGGAGGCTGCTTCTCCCTCTGCCTGTGTCTCTGCTCCTCTCTGTGTCTCTCATGAATAAGTAAACCAAATCTTTTTTAAAAATAAGAAAAAGAAAACACAAATGGTGGAAAGGCAACTTTGAAAAGCAGGTACAATGGGATACATTTATCACTGGATGATTAATTTCTTAAATGTCCATCTCTCGGTCTATCCGTATCTGTGTATCTCTCTCTCTCTCTCTCTCTCTCTCTCTCTCTCTCTCTTCTCTCTCTTTCCCTCTCTTTCATTAAATTAAAATAAGGATGAGGATAAAGTGCCAGGAAAAGCTGGTAAAACAGTTCAGGAGGTTGCTCAGCCCCTTGTTCCCTTCCGAGTTGATATCGGAATAACAACGCCCCCCTTGAACCACGCAGCCCCCCACTAATAACTTACACCAACAGGGTTCAAACATGGGGAAGTGGCAGTGGCAGCGGCAGGACCCTGCCAGTCCTTCTAATGATGCAAGGTGATGTTGCCTCTCGCTCCTGGGCAGAATGGAAAATGGAGAAGAAAGCCCCCAATCGGTGTGCGGAAGTGCCGCTTTCAACAAAGAAATCCTGCCATTCCAAACTGTCGAGACCTTTAAAAATAAAAGATGTGCTGTATTTCCAGGACTATTCAGTATTCATGAGGTTTCGCGGCTTGTTGTAAGGCAAGATGAAAACAATACTCAGTAGATTTTCATAAGTGACATGTAACTGTAAGATTGATAGATGATGCAGTTTTAATGTATGTGAAGTTCAAAATCAACATAAAAGCTGCAAGCTACCTGAACGCTGGATTCCAAGCCCACATTTCTTCCAGGGATGAGTCCCAGCCTCCCCCTAACTCTGCAAATCCGAGAAACGAGATGTGGACAGCACCCTACATAGGACTAAATTTCTCCTGAACCTCCAAGGACCAAATGCTCGAACGTTTTCACTTATGTAACAGGTCCTTGAGTCCATTTCCCCCCTTCAGATTAACACGATGAATCACGAATGGCTAAATATCACTATTTACCTATGCTGATCAATGCCAGGGACCATGGCTAATGCTCCTGGGAACATTCAGGGAGCACCGAGGCTGAGCTGTGTTGCTTTTTTCTCCTCTAAAAAGTCCTTGCTTTATACTTCGCAGCTTGTCGGCCCCCGTGGCTTTGTTATATATTATAAACACACGCACACGTAATTATAAGTGATGGAGAAGATGCTATGTACAGTATTATATATGTAGCGTATATTATACATGCAGCGCATCGGATCCATATATTAGCTCTAAGTATGTAGTAGGCAGCGAATAGAGGGCTTTAAGAATTTTCACGGTCAGGCTCAATTAAGCAGATCTGTTTCTATCCTCCTGTGAATGCCCAATAATGGGATGTTATAAACTACAAATCTTCCTTTTTGATCCCCTCTTTCTCTTGTCTTATCACTTGTTGCCTAACTTTGATTGAATGTTAGGACCTGTCAAGTTCTGAACAGGAAGTACTCTTAGGAAATCTGACAGAGACACAAAGAAATGACTCGTGCTACCGAGCAATACGCATACGTGCCAGCGGGCACAGGTGCGCACGCAACTGTCTCCGTATGGACGAGCCCTCCCTTCCTCCTTCCCTTCTCATTTTAGGGGAGGGGGCTTGGGTTTCCGTTTTTTGTTTTGCTTTGGTTCCAGTCTAGTTAAGTCCAAGTGGATAAGGTTAGAACAATAAAATAAGGGGGGGGGGGTCACAATGACAGTCATGATTTTTGTGAGGTCTCTCCATGGCACGGGCAGTGCTTAAAGGGTCATACCTGCAAAACAACCCTACAAGTAGATCGCATTATTTGCCTAGTTTTACAAATGGGGAAACGGAGGCTCAGAGGGGTTAATCCACTTGGACAAAGTCACACAGCTAATACGCAGTAAGAGGTTGCTTTTCACTGTTGATGCCGGATGGACATCACAGGTGTCAGAGCAACGTTGCGGACCATCTCGGGATCCGTGTTGTTCTAAGCCTTGCCTGGTTAGAAAATGTTATTTGTGTATGTCAGCCAAGAAGGCTTGCAAAGCGCAGGGACCTCTCTCTGCCTGTGTTTTTTATATTGTCAGCTCCAAACACAGGGCCTGGGACGGAGTGGGAGCTTGGTAAATATGGAATGAGAAAGAAAGGGAGAAGCAGGTAAGGAGGCAGATCCCCGGTGGATGTTTGGGAGCTGAGAAATAAACGAGGTTTTTCCAATTTTAAGGTAAGCACAAAAACAAGGACACGCTGCTGACTAGATTTTTAAAAGAAGAGAGAGAGAGAGAGAGCTGGTTTATGAGAAGGGACACAGTGAGCAGGGCAGAGAGGAGACGATAGTGCACGGGGTGAAGTGATTTATCCCCAGGCACCCAGCTCATCATGGGCAAACCTCGGCTATGAAGACAGCCTGGGTCCTTTCTCCCACAACTTCAGCATGCCCCTCTTGCTTTTCAACATTGGGTGATTTTTTTCCCAGTCTTTCTGTCATTTTGACTGGGTCCCACTGAGAAAGATAGTCTTTCCCAGAGCTAGAATAAAGACTGGTCAGGTTGAGACCGGATGCAAGCCATAGATGCTAAGGTATCATCCAGTTCCAAGTAGGAAGCTTCTAGAATCTTTGCCTGCAAACTGAGATGCTGAGCCAGCTGGCAGACATGATGGTGAGGACACGCAGAGTTCTTTTATGCGTGCCGCTTGCCCACAGAATTGTGCAGAGGCCTCAAACCAGGTATTGACCTGTATGCATTGTCTGTACAGAATCATGAAGAATATTCTTACTTGGGGCAAATTTTTTCAAATTTTTAAAAATAGGTTTTAGAAAGTACCTCATCGGGTTCCCTGTGGTTCAGAAAAGGATCTCAGATCAACTCCCAGAGATTTGGAGAAAAATGAGAATATTGTTCCAGTCTCCTCGCTTTCTCTGTCTTGTCCCCCTTTCCTGGGCTCCCGACTCCTGGAGACACAGTCTCCTCCCGTGCTGGGATGGCAGTGTGTGTCCTCGGTGGCCTCACAACCAGGCAGTGGCAGCTGTCATTCGTGCTTTGTGCCCTTTCCCGGCCACTCAGCACACCCCCCGCCCCTTCGACCACACTCCTATTTCCCATCTCCTTTGTTTGTTGTTTGTTTCCCTCTAAAGATGACTGGGCCCAGATCCATCTCATTCATCACCATCTTCCCCAAATATAACCAGTGGCCTACCGAAAACACAGCTGATGTCAAATAAATATTTCTGATGGCATGAACTGACAGAGGCACCACCCTTCCAATGCTCATGGCGTTGGAATGGTCCAGTGCCTACAGGTGAGCATCCAGTATTGGTGGAGGACGGAGGAAGCACATCCCAGATGGCTTCCACCACCCGCGGCAGGAAGGCAGGTTTCCCCTGAACTAAGAGGAGACCCACCTTGCGTTGTAACAGAGAGGCCCGCCGAGATTCCAGAACCTGAGGAAGGGGCCACCCGTTTCTCTTGCTTCCCCGGGAAAAAGACAACAGATGAGCTGGCAGGCATTGCCATCTCCTCCCCTCCAGTGCTCTGACTTCAGAACACAAGTTATATTGCTTGACCTATTTGTGTCTTCTGGCCACCTCTGATGATTCATTTATCTGAGCTGGGTGTTTTCTGATGGAAAACACCGTCTGTTGCGTTGTATTCAGTTAATTCCCTCTTGATATTTGCCATTTCCAGGGACGGCCTTCCATGAGTCCAATGGCGGGGCCATTTGACCAGGTGCCCTGAACTCTTTTGTTTTGTGTTTTGGTGTTTTTGTTTTGCCTCACTGGGAGCTGGCACTGTTCACATTGGAAGTCTTCTGCCAGTGGCAATGACCTTCTTGCAAGAGGCTCAAACCCTGATTTGTAATCTCAAAGAGCAGCCTCCCAAGAGGTAGGATCTCTCCACCGAGGTGAATACCTCGAGTTGGCTTTTTTTAATTAAGGCTCCGCATTGTAACTAGTCAATGTACATTATTGGGAGAGTGAATGTCAATGCCACTGCTTTTTCTTTCTCTCCTTTATCTTTGTCAGTGATTCAAAGACATGATTTATGGTTAGTCTCCGACTTTCAGCATCATCCATCAAGTCCTGGTTTCACTACAGGGCTCCGCGTTGTAAATCATGCCGAAGGGTTGTCACTCATTCCCCTTAACCCTTTAGGGATGCGTTTCAGGGTCGCTCTCCAAGAAGGAAACTTTCTAAAATGGCAGCTGAGGGAGTCCGCCTGGGCAACTGATGGGGGTTCACCGAGCCAGTGGCGTTAATCGCTGGGCCTACTGCACTAATTATTAAGACCCAGGTAAAGCCTGGGCCCAGCTCCACCTGACCCACGCAGGACCAGGAGCTCATGCTGGGGCCACTTGAGAAACACACAGACTCCTGAACCAGCTCTACTCTGTTTTGAAACGTCCCTTATGGATGTGAAGTGCTGAGTTTCCCTTCGGAATCAATCATGGCTAGTTCTGATTGTGACCTTGCAAAGATTATAGCATGAGTGCAAAGACCCATTAGCAGCTGCTATTTCGGGCTCTGTAAATTACCCTCTCCTCCTCCTGCTCTTTTTTTTTCTTTTTTTTTTTTTTTTCAAGTCTCTATCCCTTTTTCACGCTCGGGAAGGTAGGCAGTGATGACAAGGGGATGAGGTGGAAGACGGATTTGTAGGCAGAGGAGCAGGATCTTTGCAGGACTTTCTCCCTGCTGGCTGGTTCCTGGCAATGGCCAAACTGGGTCTCCCAGCCTCAAGCCTTTGAGACCTGGAACACTTGAAAGGGACAAAAAATCTGGGTAACTGGACAAACGGGTGGGGGTGGGGGGGTGCTCTCCTAGGGGCAGTCTGCAGCTGGTAATCAGGGGTCATTAATGAAAAATACATGTTTGGGATCTACTCATTCAGAGAGTCCACAGCCCGCTGATAGCAATTTTATCCCTGAGTTATGCATAGCACTGTTTTACCCGGCTGATGAAAACAACAAATATATCAGCAGAAGATGTATAGGTAAATAAAGTGAAAAGCCATAAAACATGAACGTTTGTTATCCAAACAGTGCTAACCTCCTCCCTTTGAATACGAACCCTTCCTAGATGGTGTTCGAGAGGCTCGGGGCTTGGAAGTTTCCAAACACAGAGCACAAAATGTGCCCATGGTCTATATGTTTGCAAAAGCTCGGGTTTATTCAACCCAAAGGGTTAATGCACCTCAGTTTCCTGGGACAGCGACCCTAAAGAGCTCCTTCTTTACCTTCTGTGCTCACCCTCCAGCATACAAAATGGCTAGTCTTATTATTTTATCTTCCTTGGAAAGAGCACAAGGATCTTTTCAAACTTTAAATGACCCAGAAGCTATTAATCCTCCTAACAGCCTTGGAAGGCAGGTAAACTGTTGCCGAACTAGTATTTCACTGGGAAACCCTTCTCCTTCTGCCCACCCCCCTGCTCAGAAATCAGATTTATATGGTATACACAGTGTCTGCAGACCTAACTACAGGTGACTCAGAAACGGGAAAGCTGCAGATTAATGTACCCATTCAGAATGATGTATTCTATTTTTTTGTGCTCAGAGCAGCGCTGATGGCCTGCTGGTAAGGCATAACAAGGAGGCCAATCTTGTCTCCTACCTGCAGCCTATTCCAGCAAGCACGTCTGCAGGTCTCTGTGGTGAGGTCTGCTCCCTCTATTTGAATTCTGTCAATAAGCCGTCTCCTGTTTATGCTACGTGGATTTCATTGTGCCTCTGATCAAAAGCATTTTCAAGGCGCCGACTGATGGGAAGAGTTGGGTCAGTTCATGGGATTAATAACTTTGAGTCCTTTTCCCTCGCCCAGAGCGAGACGGATTCTCCTCTCTCCATGCTGCCTGTCCCCGGAATAATTAGAAATTTCAGTAGATCTTACTCAGACCCGGAGACCAGATCCCAGAGGCAGGGAGAATCTGCTGCTAAAATGTGCTTCCAACAAATTAGAATACGCCCCCTAGTGAAGCTCTTAATTAGCCGGCCACCTCGGATATAAAGCTAGGAGGCCTAATTACAGTCAATTCACCTCAATCTCTTACTTGAAGGAAACCTGCAGTATAGACGCAAGGCTCCGGGAAGAAAGAAAAAGAAAATGTCATTAAATTAAAATAGTCCGGCTATCTCTGTCTGGACCTAGCCCGTTGGTATGATACCTGGTTTCAGGATGTCTGGTTTGAAGCATTCAGGATGGCAAATCACCCACCTTTTTTTTTTTTTTTTTTTTTTTTTTTAAAGGCAGAGAGAGAAAAAGCAATCCTGTTCAGACCCAACATGTGGGTGGGTGTTTGCTGGTCAAGTTCCAGACGGTTCTAAGGTATTCAACACTGAGTGGCACAAATCTTTGCGGACCTGCATCTGGTGATACGGACTTGCCAGATCTGCAAGGGTGGGAGGGGAGGGTGCAAATTGAAAGAAATTGCCCAAATTCCTACACCCCAACCCGCTGGCTGCAAGCCAGGCGTAGACAGTTCAGCTCCTGCTTCCCCTCCCCAAACCCAGTTTCTCCTGGGGCCTTCTTTGTCCACAGACAATCCTGAGCTGTGTGTTTTCAAAGACAACAGTCACATCCCTTCCGACTACTTTTCTCTCTCTCTCTCTCTCTCTCTCTCTCTCTCTCTCTCTCTGTATCAGCCCCATTTTTCCTGCCCTCAACCCAATCCCTGTTTCCCTTTCCGTTTTGTTAAATAACAGTGTGACTTTGTCTTTGACATTAAACAGTTGTAGATACTTTTAGCAGAGTTTGTTTACTCCATCTGTATTTCCAATCAGCGCGGAAGGTTTACCAAAGCGGTTCATTACTGATTTATTTATGATGTATTTAGATAGCAAATATGGAACTGTCAGCAGTTGCTGGCTAAACAGTGTTGACAGACATTAATAACATATGGTATAGCAATGGAATTATGATCTTTAATTTTTTTTTTTAATTTTGATTCTCAACATGCAATTCGGGGCTTTGCGTTTCTTAGGTAGTTGGTGCAACAGGAGGCGACTTTTAAAGAAACTATGTTTTCCTTTTATTTGTAACCTTTGGGGTTTCCTGGTGGTGACATTAACATCTTCTGTGTCTGTTTAGCTGTTCAATTTAATGGAAGACAAATCCTCCCAAAGGTTTAATTTACTCTTGCAAACTGAAATCACTATATTCACACCGTGGGAAATGGCCCTAATTTTCCCAACCTTCAGTCGCCATCAAGCATATAATTTATTTCTCCCCCTTCAATACATTCCTCATTAGAAAACAAAGTTTTTGATATTTAAATGTTACCAAGTTCAAATGGAGGAACCTAGTCTCCCGTTTCTGCAAAATGCTCTTGCAGGCATGGCTGCCTCTACCTGTCAGCCACCCATTTATACCGGGCCAGAACAGACAAACATCTGAATTTCTGACCTTTAATTGGCTGTTCCTTTGAGCTTACATGGTTTTCTCCAGCAGCAATTCAGGGGGAGGTTGTTTGCCTAGGCTCAAAGGAAAAGCAGCTGATATACTTGGGTTGCAATAGAATTCAGCCCATCTGCTCTGAAATAGGTAAGCGCATTTTAGCTGGGCAGTGTCCCAACAGGCAACAGAGTCTCTCTCTGGCCAAGAATGCTTCCATGGTTCTGCAAAAATGATCCCGTTTTTCAGAATTCAATTCTGTCCCCTGAAAATGATATGCAAAAGACATCATTGTCCCCGTAACATAAAACTAAGAGTTCTCTAGAGCGGTGACTGTCGGTGATGGACCCCCCCCCACCACCACCACCACCACCACTACCACTACCACCATTGAGGATTTGGTGAAAGCCAACACCTTCTCAGACAACGATACAGAACTATTACCTGTGATTTCAGGGTTCTGGCATCCTGGGAGACCTATCTCCCCAGATAGGGGGCCCAGTTAAAAACGGGTGATCATGCAGTTCATTACATGATTTTCATATGTGAAGATATAGTGCTTGTCTTTGTTTTCTTATGTAAGGATGCCAAACAAGATGGACTGTAGGATTCGTGGATTGGGTACCTCTTGTGCGCTAGATGCTCTTTTAGGGCTTAACACACATCACACTGGATCCTCAGAACACTCTCTAAGAAATAGGTGTGAGTATCACTCCCATTGTGCAGGTAGGGAAACTGAGGCTCAGAGGGGTCAGTGACTTGCCCCATGTCACATACCTGCTAAGCAAAGGAGCTATGAGTCAAATCCAGATAGTCTGATTTCCCAGCCAAGTCCAATGGAGGATTTGGATTAAAGCAAAAGCTATAAATAAGCTTTACCTCTCTTGTTCTTACTATTTTAGAGCTGTGAAGCATATTGGACATTTTCGAGTCCAATTCCCCCCATTTGGCCTTTGAGATAAATAAGCCCAGAGAAGCCCTAAGACTTTTCCCAGGTTAAACCGTTAGGGACTGAGCTGGAACGGGCTTATCCTGACCCTGGATCCAACTTTGGTGGTCATTGCCATATCATTTCCTTAATGGTTCCAAAGCCTGAACTTAATTCTATTCATAGCAGATTTTAAAATCTATTCAATATGTTGGGCATATTAATGATACTGGAAGGAAAGGATCCTTAGGAGCCACCTCTGTCTTAATCCTAATGTCTCTACCGCTAAACCTCACAAGAAATAATAACCTGCCGTGCTCAGATCTCTCTGTTCAAATCCCACCTCTGACACTCACTAGCTATGTGATTTCAGACAACCTGTTTAAGTGTTGTGGTTCTCCCATGCAAATGGATATGTTTGAAATTCTCCACTTAAAAAGAAAACATAGAAGAAAAGAAGTTGAGTAAAAGAAATGGCAAGAGTCAATGGTAGAGGCCATGAAGCCTGGTTAATTGACTTTTTTTTTTCTAAGAATAGCAGAAAAACCATCCGCTGGTTCTGAGCAGAGGAGTAACCTGACCTGATGTGTGTTCTTCAAGGCTCGTAACTGCTGTGTCAGCATGGAGGGTAGAGAGCTCTATTTGTTTCCTATTGCTGCTGTGACAGATTACTACAGATTTAGTGGCTTAGAAATGACATAAGCGTGCTATGTTTCAGTTCTGGGGGCCGGCAGTCCAAAATCAGTCTTACTGGGCTGAAATCAAGGTGTTGGCAGGGCTGCATTCTGTCTGGGGGCCCTGGGAGAAAAATCTGTTTTCTTGCCAATTTCCTCCTTCTAGAAGCTGCCACATTCCTTGGCACGTGGCCCCTTCCTCCATCTTCAAGTCAGCAATGGTGTTGCTCCAGCCCCTGCTTCCATCTCCGTCTCTGACTCTGACCCTCCAGCCTGCCTCTCAGCCAGCCACTTTGAGGCCCACCGATGGGCACCACCCAGACAATCCAGGATAATCTCCCCATCTCAGAATCCTTCATTTAATTACATCAGCAAAATCCCATTTGTCATGTTCTGGGGATTAAAACATGAGCATCTTTAAGGGGCCATTATTCTGCCTTTTATGCTGGGGATGGATGGAGCAGAGCATCCAGGCAGGATGCTCTTGCAGGCCTCCATGTGAAAGAGGGCTATGTGGTTTCTTCTCAACCTCAGCACTCTTGACATCTTGGGGCAGATGCTTTTTGTTGTTGTAGAGGGCTATGCTGTGCATTGTAAAATGTTTAGTGGTCAGGGGACCTGGGTAGCTCAGTCCGTTGGGCATCCGTTGGGCATCCATCTGGCTCTAGGTTTCGGCTCAGGTCACGATCTCATTCATGGGTGATGGGATCCAGCCCTGTATCGGGCTCCCTGCTTAGCGGGGAATCTGCTTGAGACTCTCTCCCCTCTCCCTCTGCCCCTCCTCCTGCTCTTTCTCTCTAAAAATTATGTAAATAAATTAAATTGAATTACATTAGAATAAATTAAATGTTTGTGGCATCCCTGGTCTTGACCCACTGGATGGCGTCATCCCCCAAGGGGGCACTCCTTCCCCCACTAAGTTGTGACAGTTGAGAATGTCTCCAGACATTGCCAAATGTCCACAGGTTGAGAGCCTCTGGATGAAGAGACAATGACAGAGATGGTGAGAAGTGACCAGATCCTGGCTATATTCTGGTGGCAGACAGACAGGCTTTGCTAGCCTCCCTCACCTCCCATTGGTAAGCACTGCCGGTAATGAGAGAAATTTCGTTTGGGAACATGTTCCTCGTGTGGGCAGCGTGGAGGTAGAGAGATGGCAGCAGATGACTGTTGTCCTGTGCCTATTTAATCTCCCTGACTAGTTGCTTTGCTGCTCAAGGATAAAGGTAGTGGCCGTTATTCCTTTTACCCACCACCTGCCCAGTGATTGGAGCTTAGAAAGACTTCAGTGAATGCCCACTGGCTTTAATTTCCTAATTATAGGCTCCCTATACCTTTGCTTCCCCATTGTGGGAGAGGAACTTAATATCCCTGGCATCACTTTCTCCTCCAAATGGAACTTAAGACTCCGAGTTAGCTAAGTGCTTTGGAATCCGCGCACAAGATGAATAACACAAACTAAACACAAAGACTTTGCCACTTGGTGTATGGGCCTCTACAGTGCACAGAGGTACTCATTACTCAGAATGTGATATGCTTCTTGAGTCAGCCCTAACATTTACTGAGCACTTACTATATATCGGGCACTATGCCTGCTGCCTGGAGAAATAAGAACCAACATTCAACCTATTTTATAAAAGAGGATCATAAGACTGAGGGTGGTGAAGCCACTCAGCCAAATTCCCAAAGCACAAACAGGTGATATATTTCAGAACTGTCGGAATTCTAAACCTTTGCTCTTCTCTTCTTTACCATGTTGCCTCCATCCTACGTGGCCCAGGGTGCTTTGATCCAATGAAAGGAAGTCAACTTTAGCATTAGGTCCTAATAAGACTTAACTGTTTTCTTGATGGCTTTAGGCTTTGAGTTTTGATGTCTGAGATAGCTTCTAATATGCCCGACCTTGGGGAAGGAGGGACACGGGGGTGCTTTTTCATTTCAGGAGAGGAATCAACCACTCTCTCTGTTCACTCTGCCTTTTTCCTTTAGCTGTGATGGCCATGTACAAAGTCATTACAGATGAATCATACATAGGCAGATCAAGGGACACAATAGGAGCTGTTTGGTCTCTTCCATCCTTTTCGATATGAATCATTGTCATGTTCTGAGCTATAGCTGTCCTTATATAACTTTAGCTGTTCCCTTGGACGAATCCATGGGCAAAACTTGCCTTTAAGTGGATTGAGAAAAGATAAATGAAGTTTATAGGTATAAGGTAGGGACCTGGGTCTAAGCAGAACCAAATTTGAGTTTCTACCTTTGAGGTTCATTGGTTTGGGCACAAGGGACTCAAACTCATAGGTCTACGGGGGCTTATTAGCCAAATGGGCTGCATGTAAAGGGCTTTGAAGTGGGTGGATACAGATTGATATTCCAGCACCTTCCCACCCCCAAGAGGGCAGCTGGACTCAGCTCCGGAGAAGGAGGCCAGGTGGATTGTAGCCCTGTTGCCACATTCAGGCTCTGCCAAGTAGAACCAGAAAACTGAATTTGTACATGATATCTTCTGATTTTTAGATCTTGGTTAATTTGTTTGTTTTAGCTGCACACCCTAAACTTAACTCATCTAGAAGCTGAATCCAGTTTATTAATTTTGCTTTGAGGATTTAATCTGAGTCTCCAGGCCTGCACTGTCCAAAATGGTAGCCACATGTGGCTACTGAGCGCTTGAAATAGGGCTGTCCAAATTGAGATATGCTGAAACCACAAAATACACATTGGATTTCAAAGGCATACAGAATGTAAGATATCTCATTAGTCTTTATATTTATTACATGCCGATAGGGTAATATTTTGGATATTTAGGTTAAATAAAACATATTATTAAAATTAATTTTACTCATTTCTTTCTCATTCTTAATGTAGCTACCAGAAATATAAAATTACATATGTAATTCACATTCTACATTTACTGGACAACTCTACATCTGCTTGGGGCCTTTTGTCCCTCTCTCTAACAGACACAATAATAATCACACCTACTGGTTATTGAGCATTTACCAGTACCACTCTGTGAAACCCTTTCTGAGCTTTCTTTTATGTAATCCTCAAAATAATCCTTTGAGCTTATTTGTATTATCACTATTCTATAGATGAGAAAATCGAGGCAAGGTAGAAGGTTAAGTAACTCACTGGGAGTCACATAGCACATGACGGGTCCAATTCTGGATTTGCCTACAGATCTTTCAGATAGTAAAACCCAACCCATTAACAACCGTGCTAACTAAATGAAACACACAGAGAATTTGGACAAATCTGAAGAGTGTTGGTCGCTGGCTTCAGACGTGTGCTTGAGCTTAAAATAGCACAGAACGAGCCCAAGAAATTCTTTCTTTCCAACTTGAAACTTGTGGGCAATGCTCATGTAAATTCAGAAAGGAGGAAGTATTCCCATGCAGGTGTATTTTGCTTTGGGCAGAATGTACGTTCTCTTTCCCCATTGAGTATAGACCAAGCGTCTGTGATTTGAAGCACATTTGAAATGCACAAGAGGAGTTCCAAATGTTAAGAAACGTATCCTAAGTCCTTCTAACACTCACACGAGAGGATCTCCGTCTTTATCCTTATGTAAACCTGTGGCCACACTGTCGATTTGGTGGGGTTAGACCTTAACCTATTGGATTTTTTTAAACATGTGACCCACGTCCATCTATTCATCTGGACCGGATGCTTGTCCACATTTTTATGCAATAGATTCATGCTTTTGTCGGGGGAGACTGTGAATGGACACCCATTCCGCCCTGTCCCTGTGCCTTCATCTGCTTCCAACCATCTGCTTCCAAAAATATTCAGTACCAGTTGGAGGGTGGATCAGTGTGAGATTTGGGTTCAGAGAGTCCTGGGAGTGTATCCTGATGGCACAACTTAGGAGCTGTGACCCTGGTCAAGGCATTTAAAGTCTTAGAGGCTTAGTTTCCTCATGTGAAAAATAAAGGCAGTAACAGTCAGCACATGTGATTGTTAGGGGGATAAAAGAGATCAGGTCTAAAAGCACTCAACACAGATGCTGGCACAGAGCAGGTCCTCAAATACAATCCTTTTTGTTATTAAATGATCATCATCATCGTCACAATGACGATACTTTTCTTCTCAGCTCTTGCCTTTGCTCCCCTGACCCTAATAGTCAGGACTAAACTTTATCAAAGAGTTAAGACAAATAGAGAGGGGAAAATATTTCATCTAGGAGCCCCCAAGGTCATGGGTATTCGGATGAAACACTTATCTCTTCAAGGCTTTGCAGCTGGGTCTTTTGTCTCCCAGCTTTTGTGCACAGTTTGTGTGAACGTGCAAACATTTGAGGAGCATCGAGCACTCCTTGGGGAGTGGCAGTTGCAAGAAGGCTCGTCCATTTTTCTACCTTTCACCCTGTCAGTGCACGAGACCTTGGGATTTTTATAATCCAAATTGATACTCTGTAGGAAATCTCCTCCATTCCAGCTCTCTGCACGGGAAAGATTCATTTTCTCGTGGGCACTTCTCCAGCCCAGGGTGGATAACAGTGACAGGGAGGTGAAATCCTAACCTTGCCTTGACAAGGTTCAGGTCTTGCTAATTTGAATCTCTCCCATTTTGCTCCCATCCACCTGGCGCTGTGTGATTTATCTGCTCTTGTTTGTGGATTCACTGATCACTTTCTTATTACTCTTCCACCTCCATCCATTTCAGTTTGTGGCGCCTTTCGGGTGATTTCTTACGCCACCCCTTCCCACCTGCTCCAACCTGACAAATTATCGACTCAAACTGTTGCTCCTGACCTGGCATGGTCTCTTCCCAGGGATATAAATGATGCAGTTCAGAGGGATAATGATGCCCTAATAAACATACAGTTGTTCCTCTTTCAGCCTGCCCTGTTTGAAATTCAGGCACGCCACCAGTGCTCACTGCTGCCCTAGCTAAGGCCGTGAGAAAGAAGAGAGATTGGAAGGCCGTGGGAATGGCTGGGAAATCCATGCACACCAATGATCAGATCAAAGCGCTCACAGACAGCGGCCCTTGTGGGGGTCCAGCATCTTATTTTGCTGTCACTACAAAGTGGGAGGGAGTACCAGGTCCCTCTTCTCAAACCAGGTGTGTTTTGAAGTCCTGAAGTGTGGTGGTGAGGAGCTGCAGGTGAGGTCCCAGAAGCCTGAGGTCAGTAGATGAGAGATGCTCGAGGCTGCCCACCTTTGCCATCATGGTGCTCACTTGGGGGGACCAGTTTTGACTCCCACATTTACCGACTGCCACATATTTGGATGTCAATGCCCCAAACACCACTTCCATGACTTAAACTCTAGAAACCTTTCCAGATCCCGGATTCTAGGCCATAGCTCTTCTAATTGGTGTTTGTTACTCTTTACTGGAGGATCAAGTCAAAAAAGCCAGTGAAACAACACGGATTTAAATAGCCCCGACATCTGCAAGATATGCTTTGGTGTGAATTCCACCACCGATTTCCCCTTTAGCTAACAGTGCATGGCATTAGCCCTAAGATCAATTCCTTTGGAAAATGTGAAGGCTTAGTTTAATTAATTAAAACAGCAACAACAAGATGAAGACCACCCTAATGTGAAAGATGAAGGCCCCTAATGCCTTTTCTCTTCATGGACCCACCAGTGGTGCTAATGAACCAGTGGGAGGTTCACTCCCATCTGGCTATCATCTTTTGCACGGAATCTCTCGGCCTTTGGAGGATATGGGAGTGGAGAAAGATGGGAACTCACGGACTCACTTCCTCTGTGCCAGACAGTCACCCACGTTTCTCATTTAATCCTCGGGTCAATTCTTTGAAGTAGAAATGATTCACGCTGATTTGCAAATGAGGAAGCTGAGATTTGGGAAATAAAGAATTCCCCAAGTGTTGGAACTTGGATGAAACCCTCTGAGAACATCTTGTTCTCCCACATGTCACTTGATAATGACACCCAACGTTTATTGAGTGCTTATCAGGTGCTAGGCAATCTGTGTGCTGAGCCGTGCCATACCAGCAGGATAGGGTTGTTGTCATTTTCAACAATCCTATAAGGTTGGTATTACTGTCATCCCTGTTTTATAGACAAGGAGACAAGCTCCAAATAGTTGGCCAACTCCCCAGAGGTCGCAGCTAGAAAACAGCAAATCCTAAGGCTTCCCTCTCCACCCCCTTAAGCTCGATCTGGACTACCTCAGTTGTTTGGTTAATTTCTATATCAAGCAAGCACAGTTGGTGACACTCAGGGACCCCTTTGCTGCTTAGTAGCTAATCCAGGAGAGCCTCCAGATTTCTAACTATGCACTGCCTCCCCTTTCCCTAAGAGCATTACCCCCATGAGGACACATCTGTCACTTGTTCTACCCACCCATTCTGGCTTGGCATGAAATCAACTCCTCTGAGCTGTGAGAAAGATGGTTAAAGACCAACAATGACATAGTGATGATGTGACTTGAACGCATCTAACCCGCACACAGGATTGAAGCCCCAGGTCCGCCTTTGGTGGAACCTGAGTGCAGCGCAGAAGGGTTCATGGGCTGGCTCACAGACTCAGGGCTCTGTCCAGGGCAATGAATTCTTTGAACCTGTTTAAATGTTCACCATTGGAGATGTAGTTAAATAACTTGAGATACATCAGTACTCTCTAACCACAAAAAAATACTGATAGGTAGCACGATGTTATGGGGATTGAAGAGAGCTGAACGGGAAGCCCTCCATCCTAGTTCCAGATAGTCAAAAACTGAACACCTGAGTCCAAATGGAGTCACAGGAGCAGCGTTTTGGGGGGAAAGCTGGCTTGGAACTGAGCCAAAATGGGCTTCCTAATATGCTTCCCCATGCCCCCACTTCTGGGTAACATTTGAAAAGTACCTGCCTAGAAGGACATGAGACAAAAACCATTGAGCGATGGCCTTGACCACATGGATCCCATAGAACAGAAAGCTTTCCACTAGTGGGGGCAGAGAGAGTGGTGGATCTTTGTCCATTCTTCCAGGAGGTCATGGACAAGGAAGAGATGCCCTCTACAGATGTGCTCTGACTTGGAAGCTTTGCTGCCATGAGAGTTAACTGAAAAAGAAACAAGCTAATAAGATATGGTTATGGTCTCCATCCAGCTGTGTGTGTGAGTGTGTGTATTTGTGTGTATGAGTTTGTGTGTGTGTATTCGTGAGAGTTGTTTGCATGTGTATGTCTGTATTCCCACAAAACTCTTCGCGGAGATTGTTTCTGGGTAGGCGGGGGACGAGAGGATGTGTGAAATGGACTCATTACTTTAAATATTTTTGTAGTGGTTGGTTTTTTTATAAGGAATATTTCTTTGGCAATTACACAAAGGAAGAAAGGTAAGGAAGAGAGAAAAAGGGAGAGGCAACAAATGAGAATTGTGCTCTCAGAGAGTCCATCTGGAAATAGTAGGAAGAATGGCAGTAGTAGTTTTAGTAGCTGGTGTTTATTAGATCATTTTCTCCGTGTGCCAGACTCTTCTAAGCACATGACTTGACCTGAGTCATGTTAGTCTTCGTAATAACCGAGTTGGGGGGAGTTACTATTATGTCAAATTTACATATAAAGAAACAAGCCCTGAAACTTTAGGGAACTCGCCTGAGGTCACTAAACAGTTATTTAAGATCCCCATTTAAAATCAAACCTCTGATGAAAGACAAAAGTTGTTTTTTTTTTTTTTTTTAATGAAACAAAGCAAAGTAAAACAAGAACTCCATAGAGGAGTTCCTGGCTCCAGTAGGCAGAGTAGGCCTGGGGCTCCCAAAACGTTTAGAGGCTTGCAAAAATATTTGGATTTGTTTTAAAATCAGACGGAAAAGAATGAACTTTTAAGGTGGAAGATTTTTTTTTCCTCACATCAGCAAAAAATAGAAATTTTGGGGCCTCCCCCGAATTGATTAAATTTTGCTTAATGTAGAAAAAATGGAAATGTTAAAGCATTTAAAGTCATATTCAGAATAATTTTTTAAAAGATTTTTTTATTTTTTATTTATTTGAAACTGAGAGAGAGAGAGAGCACAAGCAGGGTGAGCAGCAGAGGAGAAGCAGGCTCCCCGCTGATCAGGGAGCCCGATGTGGGACTCAATCTCAGGACCCTGGGAGCTGGAACCCTGAGCTGAAGGCAGATGCTGAACTGGCTGAGCCACCCAGGTGCCCCCAGAATAATTTTTAATATCGGTATTATTGTGGTGGGAAGGCTCCCCTGAGGCAGAAGTTCTTAGGGTCCCACAAAAGTCTTACAACCTCCCTGGCCTCACCAGCACTGCCCAAACAAGTTTAAATCACATCAAGTTGTATGAACTGGCAATTCAGCGTCACTCCTGGCTCTCACAGTGGTCCGGAGGGGCCTGTTTGCAGGAGGCCTGGGTGTCCACACAGCAGTGCCCCTCACCCCGTCTACTTAAGTGTCATCCCCCTGGAACCCCCTGCATGACAGGGCACAGGGAATATAGACGTGAAAGAGAAAGGACTTTGTAATACTTTGTAATGCATCTAATAAGCACTACTACATAAGCAGTGACTAAATACTGGCAGACACTTAAAAACTACATCTCAGGGGGAAAAATGCTTAGAGAAACCTAATTCTTGTCACTTGGTTGCTTGAATGATGATACTGGTTTAGGGGTAGGCTCCTGTAATGAAGAGCTATGGCAAAGGATATTAACAGATCCTTGCTGGAAAATTCTTTCTTATCATTCTTCCCCCAGAACACAGGGCAACTTTCGGTTGAAGGTGTGATGGGCATTAGTCCATGAATTTTTAACTCCCAAGTGGAAATGTGAATTAACAGGACACATTTTGGAGGAATATAATTTATACAATAGGACTGTTACTGTGTCAAAGGACAGAAAGCCCAACTCAAGTTGGTGTCAACAGAGACCGGTTTGGGTCTTCCAACTAAATAACACTATTTAGTTAGCAGAACTGGCTTCAGATATGGCTGAATTTGGGAGTCAGAGAGCTCTCCGCAGTGCTGGCTTCCTTCTCAAATCAAAGTGGTACCGTAGATTCAGAGCCAGCAGGAGCTGCTTTCCCCCACTGACTCCAATGAAATTCCATAACTATTATTTTTCAGAATTGGGTCAGAAACCCATCTCTGGGCCACTCACTGCCAGGAGGAGTGAGAGCTCTGAAGAGCTGGCTTGGGGCACAGGCTCATCAGGTGGCTAGGGGTGGGTTAGCTTCCACTGGATCACACGACATAAGAGTTGGGGTGCGGTGGGTTCTACTGCTAAGGAAAATCCCAACCAAGGCATTGTCAATCAAAAATTTAAAGGATGGGGGCAGCCCTGGTGGCTCAGCAGTTTGGCGCCACCTTCGGCCTAGGGCGTGGTCCTGGAGACCCAGGATCAAGTCCCGCGTCGGGCTCCCTGCATGGAGCCTGCTTCTCCCTCTGCCTGTGTCTCTCATGAATAAATAAATAAATCTTAAAAAAAAAAGTTAAAGGATGCCTTAGTGCAATATGTAATCGATAGTATGTAGAATAACACTTCCATTTCCATTTAGTTACAGAGTTTTGCGTTCTATTGCAATTACCCCCCTCAAAAAAAAAGCAAAAACAAACTTTCAAAAAATGTTTTTTTAAAACCATAATGCTTTTGCTTTTTTTTCCTTCCAAATTTTTGTTTAAATTCTAGTAGAAAAAAATAAAAATAAATTCAAGTTAGTTAGCATTCAAATAAATTTTCAAATGGCTAGAAGGTTAGCGATCAGAAAACCCTGGCTGAAAAGTGTGTTACCATTGCCTTGTTCGTGCCTTGAAAATTCGTACAGACTTGTACCTGTTGGCTCTCCCTGAAGAAACATGACAACTGAGCATCTGGGTGAGTCCTTGAAAAAGGCTGGTCTCTGAATTCCTTCTTTTGCTGTATCTGGATGCACGATTACAACTAGAGCCACGCAGCATTTGTCCATGCCTGAACTCAGCTGACCACAGAGCTGCCCAAATCCACAGCCACAAATGTTTAAATTTTAATTACTCAGCCAGTAAGAAAAACTGAGCTCCAGACCCTGAGCAAAAAAAAAAACAAAACATGGCACTAGGTTTCATACGCATATGAGTAAGTTTGATGGAGAAATATTTCCTGTAGAAAGGACCTTCATTTCTTTTGATAACACCATTATTTAGGATACCATTAAAAATGTAATCAACAAACTAATTGGACTTTTTTGCAATTTCATGCCAATGAACACTGATAAACCAACCTGGGGTGGTTGTACTTAACTATTAAGACTTGAAAAGAACCTGAAGAATCCAATGGAAAGTGCTCTGTTATCTGGACTTGTAAAGGGTGATAACTAAGAGTAAGTCCAGGCTGACTTTATAATATCCTATGGCTCCCATGTCTGGAAAGATAATTTAACTCAACAAATAAAGGTAGGACACGTGCTAAGTTGGACTGTCTGCTAGGTACTTTGGGGAGTTGCATGCACAGATGATCCTCAGATGATCTTGGCCTCGTGTTGCTCCAAATCTAGTACAAAGACCCAAAACTTGCATGGTTTTTACTTTACTTTCAAGGTAAAATATGCTAAGTAGCCCAAAACAAATGAAATTAGCCAAATTGATGTAATTAAATACTTACTTAAATACTTATGACTATGTAATGGGGTCGGCTCAAAGTACTGAGGAAAGAGCAATGAGCAAAACTCTCAGGATCCCTGCTCTCGTGAAGTTTACGTTCTAGTGGGGAAACAGTGCCCTATTGAACAAATAAATTATAAACGATATCAGATCACTAAATGCTGTGCAAGAAAAACAAGCAAATAAGGGCATAGCCGGGGATGAAGGGGAGTGCACTTGCATAAAGAATATTTGAGGGAAGGGCACCTGGGTGGCTCAGTTGGTTAAGCATCAGACTCTGGATTTCCGCTCAGGTCACCATCTCAGGGTTGCATCAGGCTCTGTGCTCAGTGAGGAGTCTGCTTGGGATTCTCTCTCTCACTGTGCCCCCCTTCCCCACATCCTGCTCCCACATGTGCTCACTCCCACACTCTCTCTCTCTTAAAAAAAAAAAAAAAAAAAAAGAATATTCGGGGGAGATCTCTAAGAAGCCAGCATTTGAACAGAGAAGGGAATAACTCCAGGGAAGATATATAAAGGGCTTTGCACCACTGCCCCGGTGCTTAGTAAACACTCAATAAACGCTACTGTGATTATTATCACTGTTACCATAAGGATCCCTGAATCTGAGAGGAGAGTGTAATTGCAATTAGCCTGATTAAAGAAAGCTTTGTGAAGGCGATGGCATTTGAAAGAGAAAATCATGGTTCAAAGTCCAAAGTCCTGTGACCAAGAGTTGCCAACGCACAGTCCCATTGGTGTGCATCACTCCCGCAGAAATGTTTGTTTTTATTTGTGTTTTGTTTTAGCTCATCTCATCAAAACCTGAACTGGCGCTACTGTGAACAAAATGATGAAATCTAGCAGCACTGAACCCACATCCCCACTTGGCCAACATGTGTCTGGGCTGCTCCACCAGAGCCGCCCTCCTCATCCCATGACTTCGATACCAGTTTTCAATCTTTCAGCATATTTTGCTAATTGACAGACGCAAACTGCAGCATTTGTTTGATAGTTATGTGCCATATTCAAAATGCCCTCACCATCCCCTGCACTGGCTAAACCATTCCAGGACAGCCTGTTGCTGTTTTCTTTCTGCCTCCCTGGTATACAAGAGAGCTTGAGCAGCCTTTAATAGACACTTGGTTACTTCCCAGAGCTGCTTCGGCTCTGGTCTACACCCAGATTTTCCGAATGGAAGCTTCCTAGATACGTTTTCCTTAGGAGGGGAGGAGGGGAGAAGAGAATATCTTAGACATACAAGAAAATGTTGTCATAGGGATGGGAAAGAAAGTGCTAGAAGGGATCCTAGACCTAACACCCAGTCCTGGCCCTGGGGCTGACGCATCCCTGTGTAAGGGAGCTGGAGTCCCTGCTGTCCTCTCCTCCCCTCTTAGAACCAGCAGCCTGCCTCTGAGGTAGGACTCTTCATCTCCCACGATTCTTTATTTTAGGCAAGGTTTGCTTCTCCACTCCAAGTTCCCAGAGAATCAAACCTAAAAATCAGAAGAGCAGGGGCGCCCAGGTGGCTCAGTCGGTTTAGCATCTGCCTTCAGCTCAGGCCATGATCCTGGAGTCCTGGGATCGAGTCCCACAACAGGCTCGCTGCCCAATGGGGGAGTCTGTTTCTCGTTCCCCCCCACTCATGCACCTCTCTCTCTCTCTCTCTCTCTCTCTCTCTCTCTCTCAAACAAATAAAATCTTTAAAAAAAAAATCAGAAGAGCATTAGCTCTAGTCTCTGGCCTTGTACTCAGAACAGCATCTGAGAACAATGAATGGAAGACCCTTGTATTTCAGGGTCAAATGAAATAAATATCAGAGTAATGTCACTGCCACCTGCTCAGGCCTTGCAACCACAAGTTGTGTTGTCTCTCTCAGCCCTCCTTACCAGCCTGGCTACTGCTGGCTCCTCCACTTTTTAGTTCCTGATGGGAGAATGAGACAAAGGTCAAGAGCGGCTACAACCAGGGGTACAGAGAGTCTGGGGGAGTGGCAGTAGGGCCAGCGGGGGGCAGGGGGGGTCCCTGCCAAGGAGGACAGGGTGCAGAAATAGAAGGAAAGGTAGGCCAGGGCCAGATTACAGAGGCCACGAATGTCTAGCTAGAAATTGTCATTTTCTGGCAGACGCAATCAGGACAATAAGCGGTTCTCAGGCATAGGTCTGCTCCATCAGCTCTTACTGGCCACCAACATTTTTCTGGTGTCAACATCATCCCAGAAAATCCTGTTAAAAGCAACTCACACTGTGCTAATTCCTCCTCTCTGGTGTTTACACCTCTCAAAGGTGTGTGGAGTCCCAGCTTGTCACTCCCGGGGTTGTCACCCGCGGAAGACAGCTCAGACGTGTTGGGCTGCTTTAATCTCTCCCTATAAATCAATCCCCTCTCCCCTTAATCATCTAGCTTGCTCTTCCCTGAACTGGCTCCAATTTGTCTACCTCTTGCCGGGACCGGGTTGTCTCAAAGCGTGCACACCGACCGGATGCCAAGCACTGTCCCCCCAGACTCTCCCCCAGCCCACCGCCCAGAGACAGGGGTGCGGGCAGCGGGCAGAGCCAAAGCTGGCCTGGCTCCGGTTTCAGGAGGGCCCATTTCTTTGTGTTGCAGAGCAGCCCGTTCGTTATTTTTAGCGTCTGATTGTCAGGCTGCAGCATTAGAAAGTTTGTGGTCACATTACATATTCCAGAAAGTCACATTGCTGGTGATGTGCGGCTCTATCGATAGAGGAGTAATTGCTCACTGTCATGTCCACTCTGGAAAGTGGTGTCCTCCCAAGGGGGGGGGGGGGACGCAGAATGTGCCAGAGCTCCTCCCTGCCCAGCAGCCTCACCTGTCTGCGCCCCTCGGGATGGATGCACCTGCAACCTTTTGCACCGGCGCCCTCTGCTGGCCTGACGTCCCGCAGCCCAGCCGCTCTGGGAAGGCCCCTGGCTCCCAAATGGGACACTTGTCATCCCCATTTTAAAGACCAGATCACTGAGCCCCGGAGAAGTGACTCTGTGGCTTGCAGTCAGGAGTTCACAGGTGGGAAGGAATGACGATATTAGAAAAACAACCCAAACGGGAGTGTTGCATTGGGGTTTTGGGTTCCCAAGCCCGGGGATGACACATCTGAAGAGCAGACAGGTAATGACAAGGAGCAGAGAGCCTGGTGTGATGTAGGGAGTGGGGGGGGCAGCCGTGGCCGACCCCTCCTGCTCAGTCTGGAAAGGGTAGCAGGTGGCGTAGCCCTGCTGGGCCTCACCGCAGGGCCCACGGTGTCAGGACTGGGTTCTCGGGGACAGACGGCAGCCCCAGATTTCAAGGTGAAGTTTCCCAATTTCAAAATGATGTGTAGGCCAAACAAAACACGCCGGCCACCCCCTATCTCGTAATCCACCCGCCCCCCGGTGTCCGTGGAGCTGCCCCATGTCACTAGGTGGCCCCAAGTCCTGTGACAGGGCTGCAGTGTCATCCTCGCAACGGAGCCCAGGGGAAGGTGCGCAAATCGAATTCATGTTAGGAAGAAGACTCAGACTGGGGCTCCAGATGTCTCCACCCAGCAGCACAGCCTGGTATTTTAGTTTGGGAGAAACTTCTCCTTTGTGAAAATGAGAAAGCGGAGGCCCCGACAAGGGCTGGGCTAGCGCAGATTGCACGAGTCTGGTTCTTTGACGCTCCGTGTTGCCTTTCATTCTGCGCTAAGTTTGTTTTCTAAAGACTACATCTATAGGCTGAGGGCCTCTGACCTGTGGTTTAGAACATTTGCTTTGAGTGGCTTTCAAGCCACAGAGCTGCCTGTGTGCTCACCCATCCACAGGGTCTCAGCTGGCACCTATTATGATTCAAATGGAGCCATGGGAAGCACTGCAAGTCGGCCTTAAGCAAGATCACACTTCAGAGCGGTTGGCACAGGGGGCGACTGCATTTGGGCTGCAGACTTACTTACTTTGGCCCGCACAAAATACTCAAGGAGCCCAGCAGTGGTCATGATAACAATAATAATAAATAATGAATTTATTTATAATAAATAATAAACAACAATAATAGCGTTGCCAAAATTTAACGATCAGGAGAATCTACCCAAAAGTCCAAATTCCCATGTTCTTTTTGCAAAATCTCAAACTCCGTCGCACTGGTTCTTTGTGCGTGGCAAGATGGGCTGGGTTGTAACCAGTCCCTTCCCATGGGGCAGGCTCTTAGCGGGTCTTCCCAATGGCCACTTATTTCTGTTGTCTCCCTGAGGCCGTAGATGGGAAGCTATTTATCATTGTGTTTTTGTCGTTCTTCTCATAAAGAAAATGAGATGTCTCCTGTGCTGGTGTCTCTCAAAAGTGGGAAAACGGGCTGAGAGCTTTCAAGAAAAACGAGAGCGGGCATCTTTCTTTATGGAGGTGAAGACTATTCTATCATATTTATTACATGATGTAGGGTTGCTTTCCTGGTCCCTGTTCAGCAGCTGTTTGCCAGTGACTTTGGACACTGTCTAATAGGGTCTAATGTAGGTTAGTCCAGTAATATGGTCTATCCCATAGAGCCTTAATCAGTCCAGTATCAGGGATCAGCTGATTCAAAACAAGGCTGGCCAAAATGAGAGCTACAGCCTGCCGAGCCCCCAGCTCTGTGGCTGGTGTTATTGTCAACAGGGAAACTTACCGATGGTGAAAGAGGCTCTCACTGTGTTCCTCCTCCTAAGGTCCTTTTGCAGTATTTCTATGGGATGCCAATTCCTCTTTTCTCCATTAGCCCAAGACTTCAGGTTAACCCAAAGTCTATTTGAAATGCTGTGAATTCCCCCTGTAAGATGGGTGTCCTCATCTATTCTTTTCTATATGTCCCTCCCTCAGGCTTTTTAAACATGAGAACAGTCTTGAGCAGCTTAGCCAGCAACAAGAAATAAAATTTGTGAAGCTTGACATCCCCCAACGGAAAGCAAGTGTTGTTTTTGCTCTTTCCTCCTGCAGTTGAGAAGGGCTGACAATGAAATGTGTATTCCCATTTCTGCATCATTTTGTATTAGATTTGTAACTGAACCACAGTAAGCAATATTATTCCCCACTCTATTGATCAGGTCATCATTACTCATCCTTGAATTGACAAAGTTTGGGAGATGTTACAAGCTGACCAATTGTGTCTATAGCCTTTACTTGGAGAGACTAGAATCCTAGATGCTGAGTCCTTAAGGAAACCTGTAAATTATGTGGTCCTTAGGTTATAAATTCAAAGGCTTATCAGCACAGGTAACTTATGTGGGTGAAACAAGCCTAGTAATGAATTCAGAATGATCAAAGTAGGTACCTCCACTCAGCCCCATGGAAGAATGAGTATTCAGTGTCACCAGATCTTCAAATAGTTTTTTAAAAGCTAAAAATCTGATTTTCTGATTTCACAGGGGCAGTAACTAATTTGTGTTTTGTTTTTAAATCCTCTGGACCAAACTAAATATGTTTATGTACCAGGTTTGGCCCAAAGTCACCATTTAGATACCTCTGATCTGGTTCTAGCTCTTCTTTTCTGAACACGGAAGCTGTGGCTTTATTAAGTAACACTCAAAAGACAGGGAAAGAGCATTCACACCCACGCCAGCTAGAGCACTAGGTCATGCTTGACTATGAGATACAACAAGAAAACTGTTACCCTCTAAAATGAAGAACAGTGAGGTCTCTCAGCTTTTGCCTCATTGTGACAAGTATTCTCAATGGAAACTCCTTCTTACCCCATAGTCAGAATAACCTATCTGGGCTGATTTTCCATGAAGGAACAGATTTTAAGCTCTTTCCATTTTTCTTAGGAGGAAAGTCTTTTCTGATAATGATACTTAGAGAAAATAACTACCAGGAGTCAGTAAATATTTTTAGAATGAACAAAATGGGAAATGAGTTAAGGACACACATCCACGCCTGTATATACACACCCACATATGCTGGAAGATGGTAGTTTTAGAGGTTGAACACCTTTGGAAGAATTATTTCCACATCTAATGTGAGCTCTGTTGATGAAAAATTCCTCTACAGGGTTATTATTTCAGGGCCAATTGGTTGTTGTTGTTTTTTTCACCCTATGTCAGGAGTTGGCAAATGATTTAGCTCATGGATCAACTTGTTTTCATAAATAAATGGGAACATGGACACGCCCATTCATTTACGAATCACCTTCGGCTGCTTTTGTGGTACAACAGCAGAGTCGAATAGTTTCAACAGAAATGGTTTGACCCACAAAGTCTAAAAATGTTTACAAACTCGTTCCTTCCAGGAAAGGTTTGCTGACCACTGCTAGATATTATGGATCAATCATGCACCCCGATGCACCATAGGACCCAACTATGTGTGAAGGACCAAGAGCATGATATAGAGTATCAGGAATCAAAAACTCAAGTAGAGGGAAATTAGTTTAACTGTGTTAAACTGGAATGCTTTTTGTGCATCTCAAGGTGAGAGTATCCGCACAGAGCCTGGATGTGTCCTCCAACGGGAATGCAGACCCACTGTTGCCAAATCCTCTGGCTTTTCAGGAACATCTACAAATCTGGATTTTCATGTGAAATTTTCCATTTTTTAAATGCTGGCAAAAATATTTTTAGGAAAGAAAACACTGTGTTACCCTGTGGGTAACTACAGGGGGCAACCTATTAGCGATATCTATTGTGGTCAGGAGGGGATAATCTTACCTTTCATGTTCCTGACAAGGATACAGAAAAATGGATTGATGGTGAACTGAGATTTTGTGACAGAGTGGTAATAAGAAGGAATCTGATGGCCAAGGGCTCATTGCCAGATCTGTTTTAAATGCCAGCACCTTCTTTGTTTGCCTTCAAACAACACCAAACACCTAAATCACCGTAGTAAACACAGATAGAAAGAGACAGAAAGGTTAAAAGTATACTCATAATCTCCTGCTTTTTTCCCCTCCTAAACGTGTTTGAGAGCAATATTGTTTCGTAAAAACAATATGACCCCATTTCTAAAGCAATATTCATGCTAAGCTAGTCAGCTGTTAAATATACCCAGCAGTTTGCATTATGATGAAGCTAAGCCAGAATTTCAATTATTTTCTGGACACATTTAAAATTATAATACTTTACTGGGTTAGTGTTATAGTTCATCCAAATTACTCACAAACTATCATATCAATCTCTTGCAACTGCTAACGCCTTACAGATCCGTGAAGTCAGGCGAAATAAGAGACTGGCCAGGGTAACGACCTTCATGCCAATGTTGTGTTTTAAGGGGTTCGTGTCTCTAAGAGTGTGGGTGGCTAAGGGTCAAAAGCTAGCTTTTGCTGCCCATGATATTTCAGCTAAAGGAAATAAGAAGGAGCTACAGACCACACTTCTTCCTATTTCCAGGAACATACCTGGCTTTGTGCGAATATTTCCAGCAGTCCACTTTACCCCACGTCCCCACAAATTCTACCTCTTTTGCCAAGTGACTCTTTAGAAGTCAGTCCCCAGGTACCCAAAGTTGTCATTGCTATATCTTTCCTTCTCTGCTGCCAGCAACCCCTGAAAGTTCACCATCCTTGGCATCTCCCCGGACACTCAGCTTTCATGATGCACCTTGTTCCAGACCAGTGGTGCAAAGTAAATTCATCAAGAGCAGGTCCTGCTAATCAGCAAGGATTTATGAATATTACCACCAGCAGTTGCTTAGAATGTGCCTCTCTGTCAAGAAGGCATGCTGTTCTCAGTCCTTCAGAATCAACGGGACCTTTCACGCCCTTTGCAAAGTCCACAAGACCCCGTGCTCAACGTGTCTGAGTTAATTTATGACTGTGTGTCCAAAGCCTCTGTCACTTGGGCCTGTGTCCTGAGGGACATAGTGTCAGTTAAAAGCAGGAACCTTGGGAGTAGGCTCCCTTCGGCTCCCCCTGAATCATCTGGCGATGATGTGGGATTTGCCAAATGGCCAGCATCAGCAAGGGTGCCTAGAGGGCTAATATCTGACTTAGGCACATGCAAGCTTCTAGAACAAGGTGAGATCCCAACAAATAAATCCATTAGAAGACTGATTAAAAAGGTTCCTTACTATTTCGGGTTATTGTTGCATTGACAGTGATGAAATATAGGAAAAGAAGAAATATAGTTTATTTATTTATTAAATAAATATAGTTTATTTATTAAATATAGTTACCTCTATTTAATGTTTTACACATAATACCTAGAAGAGTTGCACTGTCCATCAGAGAAGCCACTAGCCACCCGTGGCTATATAAATGTAATTTGAATCAATTAAAGTGAAATAAAATAAGCCACATTCTAAGTGCTCAGTAGCTAGATGAGGCTGGTGGCTACCATATTGGACAGTCCAAACAGCTAACATTTCTGTCGCTGCAGCCAGTTCTATGAGCAGCCTTGATCTAGAGACTTTTGTTAGTCAAAAATGTCTTTATGGTTGCGTTATTTCTCTATTTATCTAGCAGATATTATTACAGCTTATGGCACGGTTTCCTAGAGTTTGGCATAGGTACCACTGGTGGTACTCAAGATCATTTTATTATGAATGAGCTTTTTTTTTTAACTTCTAGAAGTTATATAGCTATTTCAGGGTGAACTTAAAAGATATATATGACAAGAAGTACACTAAGTGAAACAAGCCAACTTCCAAAGCTTACATACTCAGAAACTTTCCTTACTCCATTTATAGAATATTCTTGTAATGACAAAGTTACAGAGATGAGAAACGGATTAGGAATTACCAGGGAGCAGGAGTGGGGGATGGGGCTGTGGCTATAAAAGAGTTCCATGGGGGCTGGGGGGGGGGGTTCCTCATGATGGAACTCTTCCATATCTTGATGGCAGCGGTAGTCACACAAATCTACTCGTGTGACCCAATTGCCCACACACGAGTATAGGTAAAACTGGCGAAATCTGAACAGGTTGGTGGGTTGTGTGAATGTCGGTTTCCTGGCTGTGGTCTCGCTCTCTAGTTACACATAATGTTATCACTGGGGGCCTGGGGATCTCTCTGTATTATTTCTTACAACTGCATGTGCATCTACGATTATCTCCAAAAAGCGTTTAAAAATATATATGACTAGCACATCAAATCCAAACTGTTTGAATATCATTTCCTAGGATGAGGCTTAAAGGAACAAATGCCATGACAATCCATTATTCAAAGGGGAAAAAAAAGTAGCAAGGAATAGTAAAGGGGATGTGAATATGAAAATGAATCATGAGGGTGGTACATGAGAGATTGGAGTCTGGAAAACTCTGACATTGTGAGTAAGAAAACAGGCTCTGGAATGAGACGCAACTGGGATCAAATCCTACAGACTAGCTGTGTGACCTTGGGCAAGTTACTTAATGTCACTGAGCCTCAGTGTCCATATCGACAAGACGGGAAGAATGGCAGTACTGTTCTCATGATGTTGTTTTGAAGCTATAATATGAGAATGTAGGTAAGATACTAGTGTGTTCTTCAGCTTGCTCTACGAACTGAATAAATGGCTGTTGTCATTGGATAGGTGCACCTTGTTGCATAAAATTCAGACATAACTAATTATTCATATGATTGCTTAAATCAGGGTTGGCAAACTTTTTCTGTCAAGGGCCAGAGAGCAAATATCTTTGACCTTGCAGGCCATATGGTTTCTGTTGCAACTGCTTCACTCTGGCATTGCAACACAAAAGCAACCATAATTAAAGACTAGGTGTGGCTATGTTCCAATATAATTCTGTTTATCCAAACAGCTGGCAGGTTGGGCTTAGCCTGTGGGCTGTACAATGCCAATCCCTGGTTTGACTCATCTTCTTCTATTCACCTTGGAGGGAAGGAGAGACTATTGAAGGCAGACCCACCCATCCTCCTCCCCCTTTTCTCATCCACTTTCTCCCTGCTTAAGGACCATTCCATCCCTATGCCAACCAGAAGTCAAGTCAAAATACTACACTCGCTATGGGTCCTGCCATGTGTATTTCTCTGGATTGGAGCCCATCACAGGTCCCCTGGGTCTTGTACATGGTAGGCTTTTAAAAAATATTAATTGATTGCTTGATTGACCCATTCAGAGAGAGGCAAGTCTTGTCAAAGATAACAGAGATTGGAAGGCCAGTCTTCCCCAGGTGGGTTCACCCTAAGAGCAGAGGGGAATGCTCACATTCATGCAGCCCTCACTTCGACTTGACAGTGTAGGGAGTGCAAGCATTTT
The DNA here is from genome assembly GCF_905146905.1 of Nyctereutes procyonoides. Taxonomy (NCBI): domain Eukaryota; kingdom Metazoa; phylum Chordata; class Mammalia; order Carnivora; family Canidae; genus Nyctereutes; species Nyctereutes procyonoides. Next base: position 8,763,963 of record NW_026575024.1, on the reverse strand, counting down.
TATTCAATATTATGACATCTAATTGTTCAAATCATCACACCACCACCATGGCAACTGTTTGGGGCTTTGATATATAACTAAGGAAACCAAAACCCAGTGAAACCGAATAGTTTTGCTAAAACTGTACAGCTTACTCATTGGGAAAACTGAGACTTCAGCCTAATTATCCCAATTTCAAACTCAGGTCTCTTTCCATGATGTCACAATTGCTCTATAGAAATTTCTAACCCATGGAAGTGTGGCCTGGTCACTACCCCAGTAATGCCACAGTGAGAACTCTTAACTCTAAAAGAGGAAGAGACAGGTTTAAATACACTCCACTTTGTGTTATTTGGACTGTAAGTGAAAAATTCTACTAGGGCATATTTATGATAGAATCCCATTTGTACCAAAGTATATGTAACCCTATAAATCATAATATATAATAAGGAATATATACGATACGAAGGATATGCACATATATGAGAAAGGCTGTATGTGCCCATACACGTATCCTCTTATAAAGGATGCAGACCAGGAGCTCGAAATAGATGGCTCACGGGCTAAATTTAACCTCTGGCTTAATTTGGTCGATCTGCAAAGTGTTGATGCATGGCCTTCCCCTAAGGGCCCGTGCACTCTGATGGCAGTTTCCGTGAGTCCCAAATGGCTTTCCAGTCCTACCCACCTAAGAGTCAAGCCACAAGGTTTTTCCTTAACCTGGGAATGACTTTCTAGTGGAGATGCATTAGGGAAAGGGCGGTGTGATTCACCTGTCTCTCACTCCCAGACAGCCAGGCATGGCCAGAGAAGCCTGCACCCTCCAGTCTGTTCTGTTGCAGACCCAACAGGGCCCAGGGGATCCCCCAGTGTGTCCCTAATCCCACCTCCCTACCCCCCAGGCCCTGTGAAGTTCCAGCTCTCCCCACGAGCCCCCCTCATGTTGTTCTCCCACGGCCTCTCTCCACGGCAGATGGCTTGTCTCCTTAAGACTGGGTCCTGAGACTTTCCAGATTGTCTCTCCAGCTCAGTTTCCCTGACTCTTCCTGCAGCCGTTTCTCTTAACTTGCTGGCTCAGAATTAAAAATAAATTTCTTCTGACCAGGTGACCTCCCCACCTGCTTCTGCATACTCCCCTCTCAGTGTCCCTCCTCGTCTTTCGTTCTTACCTGACCTGCTGTAGCTCCGTGTCTCTCTCTGCACATGGGCTTACACATTCTCCCTCTCAAAGCAAACAAATGGAACAAACAACTGCCCCCGCGTGACAACGGCCCCTGCTCAAGCTGCCTGGCTGCTTTTCTCTTCTCTGTAATCTCCAAACTCCTAGAAAGTGAGGTGTGCTCTCCTCCCGTCTTCCTCGGAGTCATCCTTTACTTCTTCCTTGCAAATGAGAGGAAAGTGGTGTTTGCGCGCTGGCACGACAGGCACACACACGCCCACGCGTGTGCATATGCACATGCATGCACTCCTAGCTTAGCTGCAAATAAGCCAGGGGCCGTGGGAGCTTTGGTGACAGGCCTGAGGTTTGGGTCTCAGCCTTGCCACAGCCATATTCTGGCAATGACCTTGAGCAATGTCCCCTTATCCGTAAAAAGGGCACAATAAAATATTTCCCTCCAGAGTTGTTGCAAAAGTGAAGGGAGATACCTGTATACAAAGCACGTCTCACATGCTATGTGGTCAGTAAACAGCAGGTGCTATTGTTACCAAATGTGTGTGTGTGTGTGTGTGTAATTTATATTCGTATATGTATAAAATATCCCCTTTCAGCTGGACTAGTCTGTGGTCAGTAACCATGTCAAATCCTCTGTCTTTTCCAAAGGACTGAGAGTTCTAAGTTTTGCACAGAAGCTCTTTAATGCACACGTGTGAAACCAGCAAACGGTTGAGAAGTTAGGACACCACATTAACAAGGCTGTTATTATTTTAATAAACTCAGGTGTGCAGATGGCTTAGAACAGGTTTTCTCAACCTCAGCAGTACCGCCCCCTGGGACCAGTAATTCCTTATTGTCGGCCGTGTTGCTGGTTGTAGGATGTTCTCCGGCATCCCTGGCCTCTATCCATGGGCTGCTAGTAGCTTCGCCACCATCCTCACCCATCCGGTGGGAGACAGAAATGCCTCCTAGATCCTGCCACTTATCATCCCCTGGGCCGCAGAGTGGCCCTGTTGAGAACCACTGATGGAGAGGTGTCTGGAAACTCCCCCTCCTGTGAAATGTGAATAAATAGCAGGGTCTTTGCTGAGGGACTTGAAGCTGCAAGGGTAAGGAAAGCCAGGTGATGTCTTTGTGGTCACAGAAGTATCAGTTTCAAAAATGCAATTTGCTTTCATATGCAGAATTTTTTACTCTAGCAAAGGGCGTTAGGGGCGAAAATGCTGATCTCACACTGGTTTATTGAGCAGCGTTTTGCTAGCTCCAGGTCTGAGTCCCACCAGATAATAATGTACGTGTTGGGTCCGGGTAACCCACACATTCCGAGGAAATACCTCCACGTTATTTTTTAACGTCAAAACAAACAAGGGTCAGTGGGTCTCCCTTGCAGCCTCTGCCTATTTATAATTATATTTTCTGTAAACATATTTTGTGACTAGGGGAAAGACTTCACAGGCGCACAATTGCAAGTGTTCTTCAAAACTGTCTTTAATTATTCATTTGGCTGTGCTATATTTTATGTTTCTTTTCATAAATGTTAATCTTTATTATTGGCTTACTAAGGGGGGTAGAGAAACACAGAAGCAGTAATACCTGTTATTAAATGACCCATCAGAGTGACATGGATAAATGTTGGGAGCAATTTAATTGTTTCCTATCTGCAGTTTTATACAGTTTCTATCAAACTGAAGGGTAATTTTTTTTTAGTAGCTGCTTATTTTAAATGTACAAAACCCTTGTGTGTAATTCCATTAGCTGCCCTACAGCATTGCAATCTACAGTTTCCCTGAGGCTGTTGTGAAATATTGATGAAATCCTTGCTTTTGTGGCTTCCTCTGATACACTAAACATTTGTCTGATGTTAGTTGAACTTGAATGGATCTGTTCAGAGCTATATCAGTAGTGACTTCAAAGGGAGTGAGGCTGTTACAGTATTTTCCCCCATTTTTCTTTCTTTCCTTCTTCCATTTTTTTTCCTTTTCCTTTTTTTTTTTCTTTTTAACAAACTGAAGTTTCAAAGCTTTACCATGGTCTACTTTATAAAACAAAGTTCATATCAAATAGTTTCAAGTATCTAGCAGATGGCGGATCTTTATAATTCTAAATGGTGGCTTTTTTTTTCTTTTGATTCTGATCAGTTGCTTATATCACTTCAGATATCTTGATATGGAGGTGGACATTCCCTCCAGGACACACACAAACACACACACACACACAGACACACACACACACACAGAAAGGGGGATATAAAACAATTCACCAGATTTTGGGAAGTTTAACTCAGAATTCTGTGCCTCTGGAACTTGCCACTTAGGAACTCCCTCTCAACACCAATGAAAGGGCACCATGAATGAGGACAAAAAAAAAAATTGCCCCTAATTAACTTTTCCCAGCTACGGCTGTTGGCATGGAACTGTACAAAACTTAGGACAAGAGTTCAAGTTTATTCCCATGTTTTCTGGTCAGGTTGTGAATTAGAGAACTACTGAGGTTTATTATTTTTTTGAAATGACATAATAGTCTTTTAGGACCTATATGCAGTGAAATTGTCTCTCGCACAGGGTTTCTCAACCTCACCACTATGGACATCTGGGGCCTGGCATTTCTGTGCTTTGGGGGACTGTCCTGGGCCTGGTAAGTCATTTAGCAGGCACTCTGACCTCCACTGGATACCAGTAACAACCCCTCCCCAGTTGTGACAACTAGAATGTCTCCAGACATCACCTCCCATCCCCTGGAGGAACAAAATTGCCCCCACGCAATTTTGATTAAGGATTAATTAAGGATCCTGATTAAGGATCAGTGCTCTAAAGATGTGGGAGTTTGCATCCACTAGAATAGAAAGGGTACCAGTCACTCCACTTCAACAAGTGATATAACGATGGGGGATTCTCCAGGTAGGTTATCTCACAGGATCGGTGTTAGTTAGGTTAGTTTTCCAGAACAGTTTTGACCCAGACTCAGGAGTCCAGCACTATCTGCTCCTTTGCTTTTAGAGCTCCCCTCTAGAAACAGAAAGCGGAGCATCAGTTTACTGTCTTGAAGATGAAAACCTTCAGAAACTGACCGGAGAGCTTGGCCCTGGGCCGAGTGGCATTGGTTCTCGAGGCATCACTTGTCTACAAAAGCTCAGTAAATCACAATGAGTGACCCCCAAAGTGACTTCTGTCAATGTTTCCTTCAGGGACCCCACCCCACAGAGACACAGCTGACCCACCCAGTCAGCCACCCTTGCCCTGGCTCACTTGTCACAACTTTTCAAACAGAAATTCCAAGGATGCCACCTTGCCATTGGCTTCATGCTTTTATTAAAAGCAGCAAAAATAGCAATATGTTTTTATGTCCAATTCATTGAAAGACAGATGATTTATCATATACCTAATTAAAAATTGTGAGATTATATTTAATTAATTTAATGTCCCCCTTGCCTGCAAAGTTCTAATTTCTGTGAAGTCGGAACATGCACAGCTTCTTTGCTGCCATCTCTGGTCCTCAGAGTGGTACACAGTAGGTGCTCAGTGTTTCAAATTAAATGACTAATTATTTAATTAGGGGCCCAGAAGCATCTTCAACCCTACCACTCTTCCTCCTGGGGAACAGCATCCCTTCCTTGCCTTTCAAGCTGGTAATCTGGAACAAAAGGGGAAAGTGGGACCAACAGAATAGAGCCATGCAGACCCCAGTCCCTCTCAATGTGTCCTGCCACCTGTCGCAGTGTCAGCCCTCAAAGAATCAACATCATTCACTCATTCACTTTTCTCATACGTTTATTTATTGCTAGTGCCTCACCATATCGTGCTCGAAGTGGACACACACAAGCCTCACATAAATGCAACTAGGGTAATAGACATAAATTAAAGCATATAAAATTCAGAATTGTGGTTGGATCACTTCCCCTGAAGTAGATGACATAATTCAATGTGAAGGATAGTGGCTTTATTTCTCCTTTTCCCTCTCACCTTCCCTCTCCCCTGACCCAGATGTCCATACCCATCAGCAACGCAGCTGCCACGTGGTGGCCGTGTCTCTACACGGCACAGACCTAAGTAGATTCCGTGGTCACAGCTGGAAGAAAACACCTGTTTCCTCCATGGGGTGGCCCAGGGAACATGAATGCTGCGCCTACATGTGCAAGGAATCCAACAGAACAGAAATGCGGTACCCCGACCTCTGCAGACAGGTGGAAGGGAGGAGGACATTGACACTGGCAAAAAAAAAAAAAAAAAAAAAAAAAGAAATCAATAAAAGAGAAAGTATTTTGAAGTCCCTACAGCCAGCCATGGAGATTAAAATTAACCATAGAGATTCAAAAGTAAGAAGAGGTTTTCAAAGTCCTTAACGATGTGACTCCATTAAGCATGGAGAAGCTGAACGGTCTGTGTGCTTTGCTTTCTTGAGAGAAGGAGGGTGTTTGTCAAAGCAGCAGCAACTTCACTTTGTCTCCATTGTCAGTGTATCTAGAGTTGAAGAAGCTTATTTTCGGCAATGCCTTCAGCCCCAGACATGTCTGCAGTCTATTTATGTTTGGCTAAAACAAACGGAATAAACAGTTGAGAGGATATCATTCATATCCTGACGGGAGGGAGAATATAGGGCATACTTGACATCCTGCATATACAAATCATTGACTGTCTTTCTAACTAGCTACACTTGTAAATCAATCCACGCACCCCTTCAGAAAGAATCTGCAGGAAAGTGATTTGACTTCAACTGGCAATGGATGAATTGGTTTATTGAAGAGCTGTTCTTTTTTGGGTTATCTACAAAGGCAACTCCGCTACGTTAGGGTGGTCACACCAAGAGATGGCCCTGGAAGCCACTCCACCCCAAAGGGTATTTAAGCACTGAAGTGGCTGCCCAATGACTTCTCTAGAGGAGTTAGGAGCAAAGCAGAAGGGAGAATCCATGGCAGAAGGGGTTATCAATAGGATTATCATGATATTGGCAACGATCTTGGCCTTTGTCCTGAGTCATTCAACACGTATTTATCGGGCACCTATGATGTGCCTCGTGTAAGTCCACTTTCCTGGCCTGTAGGGAATTTCCCAACCTGTAAGGGAAAGGATGCTCAGCAGACTGTGGTCAGCAACCCTATGGGAAAATCTAGAGAAACACACGCTAGTTGCGGCTCACCTATCAGCCAAGGCATGGAAAGCTTTACAGTTTGAAAGTTCTATTAAATTTTCCTAAGTTTTTAAATTATGTGCATAAATCTCTGAGAATTGGTCCTAGAGGCCAAAGAAAAAAATAATGATGGAGCCTCTGCCGATAGGGAGCAATGCCTTGACTTTCTTCCCATAAAACGAAGACAGGACACTGCTCCCCTGGACCCTCACTTCCAGTAATTCATACATTTGGGGGTTTTTTTGTTCAGCCATCTAACATTTCTGGAGCCTACTATCTTTCAGGCTTTGGGAAAACAAATGCACCCAGAGTGGGTTCCAGGCAGCCTGGAATCAAAGAACAGAACAGTGACTACAGTGAGGACTCCATTTTCCGTCGGGGCTGTGCTGACCTAACCAAAAAACTCTGCTATTGAACGTTTTTGCAAAAAACTTAGGTATGTTGCAGGGGAATCCAAACTGCTAAGTAAAAATATTGGTGCTGTTCAAAATGCTGAATTGGTCGGAGACTCCATATAATTAAAATCCTAATGGCCTAGTTACGTACTGAGCACCTTCTGGGTACCAGGCGCTGTGCAGAGGGCCTTTCCCTCCTTCGTCCATTCTGCAATCACAATATTTCATCTAAGAGCCCATTCCGCAGACCACACCGCTAATATTTTGCACCACTAAGAAAGAAAAGTGGTTACAATTAAACCGTGACCCACAGCTCTCCTCCTGTCACTTAGAGCTTCTATTTTATACTTACTGAACGACGCTTTAAGACTTATTTTTAAATGATCTTTATGATGTAACACTCTTATGTTTATATAAAAAGGAAAAGATAAGCAAAATAAATTGGTTAAGGCACTCCTGGAACAGCTTCCAACTGCCCCCTGGCAGCCATTTTAAGATACCATTGATTGTAAGATGCACCCTAATTTCTGAGATGTTAAAAATATAAAAGAAAGGTCTTGGAATCAATGAAATGCTATCTGTAAAGTGTATGCTATGCTCCAGGCTCTGTGAAAAAAAAAAATGCTGAAGATAGAGCAATTCATGAGACACCAAGTCCCAGCCTGAATAGAGTCTCAGTGGCAAGGTTCAGAATTTAACAATTACACATATAATTGTTTGAGTGCAGTTTTGATGGAAGCCACCAGAGGAGACTCCCATGAGACTGATAAGGGAGGGGATGCTTTCCTCGGCAGAGGGCTGAGAAAGTTCCTCCAAGGATCTTTATGCTAAGACAGGAAAGTTGAATAGGAGGCAGAAAACACATGGTGGAAAGAGAACGAACAGTGTCATGTCCTCATTAGAGCCTCCCAACAGCCACATAGGGCCGGCTCTGTAACCCTGCCCATTTCACAGATGAGGAAGCTGAGACTCAGGAGGCTTATGTGACTTGCCCGAGAACACACAGCTAGTAGGTGGTAGGGCTGGGATCTTCCTGGCCTCGGACGACACGTTGATCTGCTCGTTCATCTGGGCAGACTCAGTTCTCGCTGCCTTACGGAGGGACAGTGAGGAGGAACTTCCAGTCAGAGAAAGATGCTCCAGGGTAAATCCAGACGTTACCAAGTCATTTTGGAGGCCAACAAAGAAAGAAGAGCATCCATGCCAGAAACCCTGCATCCTGAAACCCAGGACCACAGTGTCAGAGGACCAGACGTACGGAAGGATGCGGTAAAAGAACATGCTTTGGAAGTTTCTTCCAAGCAACTAAGAAGTTTTTAAATGCCTGGCTTAAGTAACTTCAGGAAATATATTCACTAACCCTGATTGTGGGTCCCTTGCAGCCCAGAGCCTATGTGGCTATAAACCCATGAAGCATGGACCCTTGAAGTATTTTTCTGACTAAGAGGAATCTCTCCAACTTTACAGTAGGCATGTCTGTGTTTCTGCTCTTGAATTTACTCCTACATCTAGATCCAGATTAAATATTCAAAAGTCTGACATACTGGGAAGTCTTTGAAGACCAGTTTCTTGCGAGCCACTGTTTATTATCTTAGAGAATAGGAAGTCAGTGCAAACCCACCACAACCCAGAAATGTCCTGGTGAGTGGTAACGTTTGTTCACTTTATGGAGTTAAAAATGCACAAGGTTCTTTAAATCTCCACTCAGAGAGTATTTACTGAGCACCTACTCTGGGCCACGCACTGCTCTAGGCGCTGACCCCACGGCATCCAACCACCCAGACAAAGGTCCCTGCTCTTATGGAGGCACAGACTAACAAAGAAAGATCACAATGAACAGCAGACCTAAGGAAGAAGTCCATTCTCTGGTAAGTCCGAGTATGGTGCACGCGATGGAAAAACAGACAGTAAAGCAGGACGAAAGAATCCATCGGCAATCCTGCAAGTGTTGGGAGACCAGTTGCAATTTTAAACAGGACGATCAGAGGGAGCTTCGTTAGGAAATTACGTGTCAGCCAAGATTTAAAGAAGGTGGAGGAAAAGCGCAGAGGGAACAGCCAGTGCAAAAGCCTAAGATGGGGTGGGTGATGCTGGTTTGCTTGGGAAACGTGGCCAAGAGCCAGTATGACTGGTGCAGAAAACCACCGAGGGAGAGAGGAAGGGAGAGCGGGTGGGGTCAGAGGGGCGAGCTGACATGCACATAAATCTGAGGCCAAGGTGAGAGCCTCTGCTTTCTCTGTGAGTGAGACAGATTTCCCTGGGGGGTTTTGAGCAGGGAAGTGACGTCATCTGATGTATCTTTCATCTTGACTGCTAAGAATTTCCAGAACTGAGTGTAGGTGGCAGGGATGGAATCAATCCCTGGAGGAGTTGAGGTAGCAGGAGAAGAGAGGACATGGTGACCCTTCTTCCCCTTTCGGTCCCTGGGCCTGTGCCTCTTCCATCTCCCCGCGCGATGGGCCAGTGGAGCATGGGTCTTGGGGCTGCGTGCTTGGCTTCTGTTCTGCTTGTGCCAGGCTCTCCTGAAGACCCAGTTCTGTCTCTTCTGTTGGCCTCAAGCTCCTCCCCTCTATGATGGAAGGAAAAATGCCTACCTCTCGGGATTATTTCCAGAATAAAGAGCACTGCAAATACCTCCCACTCTATCAGGCACATAGGGGGCACTCAGAGAAGCAAAGGGGAAGCTCCACTTGTGTGTCTCCCCAACAACAAGAGACTCCCTAAGATGCAAATTCCAGGGTCTGGAAGATATTTGGATTTTACCATCTTTATTGTAAGTTGGTTGGTTTGAGTCATTAACTCAGCGTTAAGGTTTTATTGGTGAAGCGCCCAGGATTTTAGCTACGGAGGTAGTCGAACATGAAAGGTCTTTAAGGACGAAAGATAAAATAACGTCGGTTCTGGTGCAACTCCAATTTCTGTAAAGCGGATTAGCTCGTTCCTGATTGGCAAATTGGTCAATGACATGAATATAATGAGGACGTCACATCAATTCACCTGTGATTTTTTTTTTCCCCAACACGATAGTGTCCAGCACCACTGAGAAACAGCAGCCAGATGACAGAGTGGCTTGCAGGAAGCCACAGAAAATGCAATCAGTTCATAGACGGCTTCCTGCTCAGGTGGTCAGCCTTGAAAGTCTACTTGTCACCTCTCCCTACCCTTTTCTGCTCGACCTATCCATAACCCCGTAATCTCATCACCCCCAAAGACTCCTTCCTACCCACTACCATCCCTCCTGTAGCAATAGGGTGAGGTCCTTTATGTGCTATCACATTCCTTGGTTTTTAATAAATTTAACGAGTGTTTTTAACTGGACCAATATTTTTATTACTCTTGCTCCGTTCTGCTCTGGATACCTACCTGCTTAGTTTTGAACTGGTCTGCCCTAACCTAATTCCCCCCCCCCAAACACTATGATATTAATACAAGCTTCTGCAAAATGCAACTGCTGCTGAGGAACATACACTGCACGAGAGAAAGACACACACCTGCATCAAGTGCACCAGAATAAAGCAGGACACATCTGAGAACTGAATACACAGCCCCAAGAGCCCATGGGAGCCTCGGAGCCCGAGTCCACCTATCACTGGGTGTGTGAACTTCGGTTAGTTGTTCAACTCCTCAAAGCTTAAATTCTTCCATCTTTAAAAGTGAAGCTAATAATATCACCTCCACCATGGGAGTGTTAGGAAGCTAAAGTAAAACAACCGTAAGGCACTTAGTAAGTGGGGGCTATTAGGATATTATGTGGACAGAAGCTGTTTTTAGGAAAATGGGGTTCTAATGACATGGCATGAAGTAAGTCACCTTCACAGCCAAATGAGGTCAGATGGAGGTCCCCAAATCCAAGCCTCTTGTTGATTTCAATAGAACCGGTTTTGTGCACTTGGATCTCATTCTAACTGGGATTCACACACAGCCAAGTGATGGGAGAACCCTCCCAGCCCTAAGTAAGAAGAACCTTGCTCTCTGACCTTGCCTCCCTACATCGGGTCAACTGGTTCAAACCCAGTTTATTTGTGTAAGATGATAGAGAGCACACATATATGCCTCTGTGTGTGGGTGTGTGTATGTGGGTGGGTGGGTTCCTTTCCTCTATATATGAAAAATATAGCAGAGGAAAAGATAATGTTCCCACGGCTGGAAAAGATGAGATCATTTGTAAGTGGCTTGTTAAAGTGCACATCATTTTCCTGATCAGCGGTAGCGAGACTGCATCTTTAGGAGCTGATGCGATTTATCATGTTATTATATATTTAGGGGCTTTTTGAAAATGCTGTTATTTACTCAACCGACTGTGTATATAGACTATTTAAAGCAGATTTTTGACCCAGTAGACTGTACCAGCCCCATCTATCGTCTCAATGAGCATGTGGGGACTCTTAAATATGCAGATTATTGACACAATAGACTATGAGCACTGGAAACATACTCTAGACGGGTACATTCAAGTCATTGGGGGATGATATGTTTCTAAAAAGCATTTTCAAGGCAGACCCATACATTCAGCCCAGCTCTATGGGAAAAGGTACATATAAATGGAGGACACTCTGGCTTTGGAGGGAAATTTCTGATTTCCAGAAATCAGGTGTTCTGATTAGCATTGAGTGACGGTCTGCCCATTTGTCTGTGAGCATTTAAACTACCCTCTATTGAATGCCGAGCAACGTCACCAAGAGCTTGAGCTTGATTTATTCTAACATGCAAAGAAGCCACTTTGTTAGAGTTAGAACAAATTCATTCTTTTAGTCAAAGTATGTATTGAGCACCATCTGTTAGCCAGTGGTGTCTTTGGTTGTGAATAACAAATTTTATCTCTGGCTAACTTGAATCAAAATAAGCAATGCATTTTGGAAGGAGCATGGAACAGATCACTGAAAAAGAGGCCAATGTGACCCTGAAGGTCAAGAAGACAGAATCAATGGATGACCTCTTCCTGATGCTCTTGTCAAGATGGATCCATTTCAATCGTTTTTCATGCTTGAGTCATAGGTTCTGAATTTGAATTCTAGGGGCTCATCATGGGTGGCTCAATCGGTTGAGCGTCCGACTCTTGATTTCAGCTCAGGTCATGATCTCAGGCTCATGGGATTAAGCCCTGTATCACAGGCTCCTCCCTCAGTGGGGAGTATCTGTTTCTCTCCCTCTCTTTCTCTCTGCTCCTCCCCCTAACTCGTGCTCTCTCTAAAATAAATCAATAAATGGATTTTTTTTAAAAAAGAATTTGAATTCTATGGAGCAACAGTGATTGGCCAAGCTGTGATAGTGTGCCTATACTAAAAAAAAAATAAAATAAAATAAAATAAAAAGGAAAGGAAAGAAAAAAGAGAAGATTTTTATGTTTTTGTTCTACCTCCCTGCTCTTTAAACAAAATACCAAACATTTAAACACAGGCACAATCTGGATTATTCTTATTGGAAAATAGTCTAGCAGCACTGGAGTCTCATTAAATTAATTTCCCAAAGATCAAAATCTGTGTTCTGCTGGCTTCTTTTCAGTGTGCCTGGAAGGGAGCAGATTTTTTTTAAGATTTTATTTATTTATTTGAGAGAGAGAGAGAGCATAAGAAGGGGGATCCTGCAGCAGAGGGAGGAGGAGAAGCAGGCTCCTCGCTGAGCAGGGAGCCCGACCCATGCAAGGCTCCATCCCAGGACCTAGGGATCATGACCTGAACTTTAGGTCAACGCTTAACCAACTGAACCTCCCAGGCACCCCAAGAAGGGAGCAGATTTATATAGCTTAGCTCTGACAATGTTTTAACTACATCAATCCCAAAGGTGATCTTATGCCTTAAAAAATAAAATCAGTTACATTACCTATTTTAACACGGGAGATGTTTTCAATTTAAAGGGGAGTTGATTTCAATTACGAACTCACCCAAATTGCAAAAGCAAAGGGACAAGGTATGGAGGCAGAGCACCCCACCACGTGGCCTGCAGTGGGGAGTAGAGGGTGTCCTCAGTAGTCACTTCAAGGACTGCAACAGGTATTGGGAATGCAGGAATGAGTTCGTGGGGTCCATGTTTAAATCGGAGAAAAAGATTTCCAGTGCTGTCTCTCAGTTTTGCTACCACTGACATTTGGGCCAGATCATTCTTTGTTGTGGGGGCTCTTCTATGAACTGTAGGGTGTTTAGCAGTATCTCTGGCCTCCACCCACTAGATGCCAGCAGCACTCTGCCTCCCCAGTTAGGACCATCCAGATATCTCCAGACATTGCCAAATGTCCCTCGGGGGCAACATCACCCCCAGCTGGGTCGTCAAGAATGTGTTAGGTATCCCCAGAAAGAGCAGTGGGAGCCCGTATGTGTCTCCGGTTACGTGTGCCGATGGGGACTGGGACCCTCCTTGGGTAAACGTTGCCTCTGCTATTCTATTTAAGCAATATTCTGCAATACAAGACCATGCAAAAATGTATAGAAGACAATATAGGCAAGGAGATAGAAGAACATTTGTGGAGTTCTTATTGTGTGCCCCAAACTCCTAGGGCTGGGTGCATGGAGATAAACACCAACAACCTCCTTGCTTTTAAAGAGTTTACCATCTGAGAGGTGAGATCAAGAGTCACAATTTGATTTGTCCAGTAGTAGATATGGGTCGAGTCCTATGGACCACAGAGAAAGGGAGACTATACTCTGGGAGCTTGGAAAAGAGCGCTTAGAGCAGATATGGCATGTGAGGTGGGTTCAGAATTCAAAATAGTGTGTAACTAATGATGGATTAGGTGCTTGGCTAGGAGCAGGAATCCTAACTTTTACAGTATTGACTGTCTTATCATCATGGATAATTAATGGACAGAATAGCAAAAGGGGATTGCCTTATACTTTGTTAAACTGGGGAAAAAAGGTAATAATTGTTAAGGGCAAAAGAATATACAGACCAACAAATAAAACAACGTGTATCGTGCAAAATGTGAATATATTGCAAGGCTAATGTACATGTATTGATAAAAATGTATCTAATTTATAAAGTAATAGCTAAAGCAATACTATGAAATGTGCACAGATTAGTAGCTAGATCATGAAGCTCTCGATTGTAAGTAACTCAACACAAATTATCCTAAGTAGCAAAGAGAATTATTTGCTCATGAAATTCCAAAGTACAAAAGCAATAAGGTTTCTGGTGGAGTCTGATCAAGATTCTAGCTCCAATTTGTTATAATTTTCTTGGCTCTATGCTGTCATGTATGTTAGCTTGGTCCTCAGGCTAACGTCCCTCGTGATAGTGACATTGCTGCTAGCAGTTTATAATATTATTCATGTATAAAAATGGGGAAAAAAGAAAGGGAGAGACCTTTACTTTCTTAACCATCCAATCAGAGTGAGAGTGTTGATTCCCTATTGGCTTAGGTTAGGCAGAAATCACCTAAATGAGCCACTATTCCAATGTGATTAGATTAGTCAAAGTGGAGCCTCCACACAGACTTGGGTGGCACCAATGCCACCCATACTTAATAGACTGGGGAGCAACCACATTGTTTACTGTAATTTATCAGGGAACACTGATGATTTTTCAGTGTTGCCTATGAATTAGCAAAGTTCATTCTTAAACGTCTGTAAGTAACAAAAAATTGACAAGATCTGGAAAGGCTACCAATGTCCTCTTTGAAACTCTTAGATGTGCCTGCTAATTTTGCCTATCTCCCAAGAATCATTCAAAAGTGTGAGGCTGCAGATAAGATGCTTTTCCAGTGACCCAACCCATGCATAACTGTCCATCCCCAACTCAGAAAGTTCTGGTGCTTTTTCTTATAATTTCTCCAGGGAAAGAAAAATTACCTTTGACACCAAAACGCAAACCAACCAATTAGCTGAAAACTGCCCTTTTGTTGTTGGTAAGGGGAAAAAAATACATATATTGTTATTTTTTAGGAGAATTAATTTCACTTTGATGAGAGTGGTTCTGGAGCTGGTTGAGAACGAACATCAGAAGATTTTTCTAGAGGAAAAAAAAAAAACAGAAATAGGCCAGAATGAATACCAAAGACGAGATAGTGACTGTATTATGAGCCATCTATCAGTGTTCACCATTGGAGGATATTAGATCATCAGATAGTGACCTCTTCTGCTGCCCTCTCCCAGGACAGCGGCTAATTTGGTACTATTTGGGGGTACTAACATAGGAACCTCAAGACTTTTCCTATTTACCTACCTCCTTTGTAGATGGAGACTGAGGAAAAGTGACAAGTCTTGAAAGGCCATCTTAAACCAACCTTTACCTTATAATCAAAGGGTCAGAAAACCCAAGAGAATTTTCTGCTGGATTATTCAAACTGTTGATTCAAAAGATCACAGACCTCTGTATCTCCCAGAATTTGGGTCATTTCCAAGAACCGCTTCATCCAACTGTCCAGTGGGGATTTGGCCCTAGATCAGACTTGGGTGTTTTATTTAAGTTGCCTCATTTAAAAGCTAACCTACTTAATTAAGAACTGAAATAGGTCAGGATTTATTTGACAGAGTTACCGGAGTTATTTAGAAATGCTAATCCCTTTCATCATTAACTTTTTTGTTTGTTTGTTGCTTGTAGTATAAAAATACTCAATCTGATAAAGGGATTTAAATAAATCCAGAAGGAATTGATTGAAAATAATGCTAAGAACATGATGGATTTTTCTTTTATTATCAGCCAACACTTGAAAGAATAAACACTAAAATCCTGAGAAATCCAGCCCCATAATGTTGCTCTTCATGGCTAGGTCTTTGTTCTTGTAATAATGAGAGGAGGTATGTATGGAGTGCTTACTATTACCAGGCATCTGGAGTTCTTTCCAATTATCTCAAATCCCATAGTCATCTTTGAGGCAGGTACTATTATTACCTCCAATTTATAGATGAAGAGAATGAGACCCACAGAGGTGGCTAGTTTGCTCAAGATGACAATGTAAGATTTGGCAGAGGTACGATTTGAACCCAGGCAGCCTTGCTGCAGACACTGTGCTCTTCAGTTCCATGTCGTGACAGCCGTGAAGGTGGTGCCCACACTTTCCTTTCTGACATCTTCTTTAACGGCGCTGGGTACTATCCTCCAGGCAGCCCCTGCCTCACAGACAACTAGACTAAGGATGAGTATCCCCCTTCCTCATCACCAATTCCTGAAGCTGTAGCTGACCTTGACTTTGCAGCATTTTTAAACTCTTGACATTTGGGGCTAAATACTTCTTCATTCTAGGGGACTGTCGTATGTGTTGTAGGGTGTTTAACAGCATCCCATGATCTCTCTCTCCACTAGTTGTCGATAGAACCTCTTTTCCACTTGTGAAAACCAGTGATGTCTCCAAACATTGCCAAATGTCCCATTGGGTGCAGACTTGCTCCAGACTGAGAACCCCTAGGTTAGAGTTTGTTGATGACCCAATTGGCTCCTAGGCCCACATGTTCTTCTACAGAAGCCAGCTACCAGGAAATGATCTGATCAACTCATTCACCCTAAAGTGCCAAGGTGAGAGAAGAGAATAAGTCTTTTTATTTTTACAGGGGATAAGTTCTTGGTATGTCACATGCCAAATCAACAAGAGTCTAATTGTGGGGTTTGAGGCAAGAAGTAGGTGTGAAGAAGAGTGTTTCAGACTTGAGGAGGAAAGGGTCTTTTCAGTGCCTCTGAATCCACCTCCCATCTGTCCCTGACTTCCTCTGCCTCCCAGAAGGCCAGCCCATCCTACATGGCACCTCAGCCATCCAAAGGGATATCCAGTTAAAAAGTCTTTGTGTTATTCTCTATGGCTTGAAAGTGGGTTGGAACCAATGGGTAAAATCTAAGTTTATCAGCTAGAAAAAAATTGTCCTTTCCTGATGCAATCGCTCACTCATTCATTTCTCAACTCGGCCATTCATTCATTTCTTCCTATATTCAACAAATGTTTGAACAAGTTGGGCCCTGGATAGCAATAGAATATAGTGGTGAGCAAGATAGACTCCACCTGCCCTTGGGGGGCTTATGGTTGGTCCCATTGGGAAGCCAAACAACCCAGTGAATAGGAGAATAAAGTAATTGCAAGTTGAGATAAAAACTGTACAGGAAGAAGTAGGGTGGGGCTGAGATAAAAAATAACTTTGGCAGTTAGGGATTTGGGGGAGGGGGGTGAGCAGTGGTTATAGGATCAGGGATGACCCCTTTGAAGACAGGCCTTTGAGCTGACACTAAAAGACTGAGAAAGAATTAGACATAAGAAAAGGGGGAGACCTCCCATATACAAGAAGCAGAATTTCAAAGGCCTTAGCAGAGCAACGAATTTGGTGAGTTTGGGGATAGGTTGGAGAATTCAGACGTCAGCAAGGGGACACAGCTGGGAGGAGCTGTGAAATGGAAAGAGGATGGGTCAGAGCCTGTAGGGTGCATTAGGGAGCTATTGAGAGGGGTTATGCAGAGGAAGCTGGGCCTCCAGTTAGCAGGTCCCCAGTCACTGCCACGCAGGTTGATGGACTGTAGGAAAGGAAAACCGGCCACCCACTGAGGAGGCCATGACATCTACCCGAGAAGAACTGATGGCAGCCTGGACCAAGCAGTGGTATGGGGGTGGAAAACAGCATGCAGATTTCAGATTTATTTTGGAAATAGAATTGACATCTCTGGCTGACAAATTAGATACAGAGAGTGAAGGGGAAAAGAAGAATGCAGCATAGATTGTAGAGCTCGACAGAAGTCCCAATTCAGCTACGTGACTCTGGAGATGTAATTAACATTCTCTGCAATTCAATGTCATCATCTGTTAAGACGGAATTGGAAAGACATACAGTGTTGTGGAGATCAAATAACGTAACACATATAAAAAATTAGCCCACTGGCTCTTGCTTGTACCTTTGCTCTCAATAGATGTTGGCTCTTAGTATTTTTTAATAGAGGATGAGCTGCCTCAAAGCTGGGAGTTCTCCATTACTGAAGACGTTCAAGTATATGTTGAGAGGTTACTTGACTAAAGTGTTAATAAAATGAGGAAAGCACAGCAGGAAAGCTTGAACTAAAAGCTTTCCCCAGGCCTGAGATCTGATCCAATAGTATCATGGTGGAAACCTGGCTCAACTCCTAGGGGAAAGGATGGCGAGGAATGGTGGTGCTCATAACCAGACTGGTCGTAACAGTCATGGTGGGGAATCCAACATGAAGAAGAGTTGGAAGATCCAGTGTTTAAGCCATTAATTGAAGAGTTGAAGAACACCAGGATAAGAAAGTCCTTCCCTGGCTAAAGCCAAATTGCCCACAAGGTACGAAAGGCCTTTCCACCTCAAGCTTCTGTGATCCTAGAGACAGCATAGACTTCACCAGGAAAGCAAAGGCCAGATCGCTTTTTGACAGAGCCAATTTAGCTTCTCTGAGGGAACAGTGAGCTTTTCTTTCTTTCTTTCTTTCTCTTCTTCTTTCTTTCTTTCTTTCTTTCTTCTTTCTTCTTTCCTTTCTTTCTTTCTTCTTTCTATCTATCTTAATGGGAAGTGGTCACAGCCATGAACTTAGCAAAAGAAGCAAGTTAAAATTTCTCCGTTCTTGGCTAATGCAGTTAGACGTCTTTGAGAAAAGGCAATGAGAAGTGGTCATTATCCATTATCTGCACGAAATATTTCAGAGAAAAAAGCAGCATTGGCCAAAAAAGAGAGAGAGAGAGAGAGAGAAAGAAAGAAGAAAAGATGTTTGACATCAGGCCAGGCAAGAGGGGAATAAAATCACCTTCTCACTCTGTGGGATGGCTGCGCTGATGTTATTTCAAGTAAAATGGAAATATATGTCTGAAAAAATACAGATGGTGCCTCAGCTGCATATGCTTTCTGAAGGTCATTCTGGACAGTAATTCACTGTCCCTTTACTTGGAGGGGGAAATCCCTCCAAACTTTCCAGTCTTGGAAAGAACTATATATGTGGTGTGTTTCTATCTCCCTAGGAGAGGAAAATGTATAGAGAATCAGAATCCACGTTTTGCTGAAAATGGTTGCTACCACTTGAAAAGTCAAAGCCTAAAGATCTACATTTGATAGATCTCCTATTGTGTAGTTTCTTTGTCCCTGTTTCGTTTCACTTCATTTTATCCCCTGCTTCTGATTTATGGCTCTGTTGGCATGAAGATAATATAAGGATAATGACTTCTAACCTGAAACTACCAGAAAGCTGATGAACCAGCCCCCTTCCAGCCCTCCTCCATGAATATTTTCTCCTTCTGCTTTTTAAAATCGTCACCAGGATACTTCCCAATAATACTATACACTGGACTGATATTGTAGGTAGCAAGATACAGAGCATTTTTCTAGACCTTCTGCTTTGAGCATTTGTCATTTCTCTCCATGCAAAGCCCAAGACCTCCAACAAAGACCTTTCCCCTCAGATGGTGGGTTGCTTTATTTCTTGAAGACTGCAGACATGATCATTATGGGTAATGACCTAATAACTTGCTATTCGATGTTTGCACATTGCTTCTACGGAAGTTCCTAGCACACATACCACTGGCTCCTTATAAGAATGATTTAATGTCAAGTAACAAACCCCAAACTGGAGGAAGCTCTTTTCTTATGCATGACAAATACAGAGCTGGTTCATATCTAATGCAAATATCATCCAAAAGCTGTTGGCTTGGGATAGGATTTAGGGATTAAAAGATGCCAAAGTCAATTGATGTCAGCCGCCTGTGGGTTCAGGTGGGAGGTCAGGATGTGCGATGTTTATAAAATGCCTAGAACAGGCCCAGGAAGTTGGGAGGTTGTCCTGTACCTTGGCGTTTTATACACTTCATCGGATTTGACCCTCCTACCTCTCCTATGAAGTAGACACTGTAATCATTCCCATTTTAAAGATGAGGAAGCTGAGCCTCCTCATTTTGGGAAAGTTTTAGCAACTTTCCCAAGATCACATGTTGCAGTAAGTGGCAGATTTGAACAGAGACCTGCCTGGTGCCACAGCCCATGGGCCATCCTATTTCTTCATTAGCTGCTCAGTCCTGGAATCAGTGACTTTTGTTTTCCTCTTGCTCAGTGCTTCCCAGCGTAAACTGGGGGCAGTGGTCTAAGCCCCAGGATTTCATCTTCTGGTCCTTGGAGAGGAAAGGGGCTGGTCCTCTCAAAGATGCATTCTCCTTCGGCAAAGCTGGTACCCACATACCCTTATGAATCCAGCCAGAGAGAAGCAGATTGCTAAATATCTTGCTACTAATTAACAGTTTTGCAGTTCACGGCAGGGCTTCTCAAACTTGTTTGCCGGTAGGAATCCCCTTACCGATCTTGTGAACTGCTTCCTCCTCCAGAGGCCTGGGCTGGGCTTGAGAGTCTGCATTTGTAACAGGTTCCCAGGTGATGCTGCTGTGGTTCCAAGGACCAGCCTGTGAGTCACAAGGCCTTTCTGTACATTTTCTCTTCCAGTTTCCCCTGTGTCCCCACAGAGCCCGATGAGGCAGGCGGGCTTGGGGTTGTCACCCCTGATCCACTTGATAAGGAATCAAGGTCAAAGAGCCGGTATATGCAAAAGCACCTGCAGAACATTCCAGATGCTCACAGTCTTTGCCTCTCCTAGCTCCCTGGGTTCGGAGGTTGCAAACGGATCAGTCCCAGACATACTTGGTTTCATCTACACGGTTTGGCCAAACAAAATATCTGGCAGCCCTAAGACCCGCCCCCCCATGGCTCGTCCTGCACCTTTTCTCTGTGATATAAACATTCCACTCCCCTTAGCTCCTCTGCATCTGTCTAGACCAGTGCCAGCACCACCCACCTTCGCAACTGAGGATTCTTTTTCTTCCATCTGTGGCCAATTCTGCCCACTTAAGTTATGTGCTCACCTCCAGCCATGCGTGACCTTTCCATGACCTGGTTCTCCCCAACCTCGCAGAGTCTGACTTCTCTCCGTAACTCCTCCCTCTCTTCTCCTTGGCCTTTGGAGAACCACTGTGATGGGCATTCCAGCAAAACTTGACCAAAATATCTTGCCTGTGGTAGCTTCAGAATAAATATTTCTTGATTAAATGAATAAACAGATGAACCACAAAGGGATGACTGAGTATCCACTTCCCTCGATGTAAACTCGTCGTGTCCTTTTTTTTTTTTTTCCTTATGATCAAGACGTGGAGCAAGACACAGAGCACGATTAGGAAACAGCTTTATGGGCCGATGTGCTCTGACGGGGACTCAGGAAAGTGCCCACAGCAAGAGTGTGTTAACTAAGTGGACTTTTTTTTTTTTTTTGTCTCATACAGACCCCATCTGCTATGCATCCCATTGTACAAGCAAAGTGTTCCCATTAGTCAAATGGTCCACAGGAAGTAATCAAAGAGATGTGTTGTTCTTGATGACCTTCAGAAAGCTCTAGGTCCATCACTAAGTGCACTATGGATTCAGAAGAAGTCCCCCCCCCCCCCCCAGCGCTGCACCAAGTCCCTCTCCAACTTTCTTGAAACAGGGATTTCTCTTTGTTTGGTTCTGATCTTCAGATGGAGGGAACAAGCCCTTTGTCTCTCTTGACCTGTGTGTACAAGTCACCCTTATGCGAATGAGTCATGTGTAGCGTGGCAGGGAGAAGAATCTGTATGCGGTGAATTTTACTTTTCCTGTTGAAAATTGTCCTGCCTCGGAAGGTGCATGAACTGAGATGATTTCCCCCCGGCCGCAGGGAGACTGAGCCTGGGCTGGTGCTACCCAGCTTCTCAGAAAGGCAAGTCTGTGCTCCTGAGTGGTGTCAGGGATCCCACGGCCCTCTAGCCCACCACTTGCTGAAACAGAGAGCTTCGGACCCCCTCGGCGCCGGGCCTGGCCACCACTGGAAGTAGCTCAGTCTCCTTGAACTAAATCCTCTTATCTCTCTACTCAGCCTGCCAACAAGAGTGCCAATTAGTGCCAATAATAATATACATATTAACAGATTTCTAGACCATAGTCACCAAAACACTAGAGATTCGTGACAGGGAGGCCTTCCTCTGTGTCATCATTTAGCGTACCTACTGGGTACACGGCGAGAAATTCTTGCGATCCCTTCATTTACGTCTGCCCTGCACACTGTGGAATCTTCGTGTGATTTTAAACTGTCATTTAGTGGGGTAGATTGGTGAAAATGATCCTGTCACCACTGGATATGTTTTTAAATGAGGTCTTGGTTGAGTTCTGGTTTAGTTTTTTGAAAATCAGCCTTCTTGAATTTTATATTCTTCTCGGGTTATAACTGTTCCACCTCTACTGCCACTTTAAAAACTGTCAGTGTTTTTACGGTAAACACTCTATTGTGGATTTTCAAGGCAACTACAAAAATGTATGCCTGGCAAAAAATCTGTTATCTAACATCATGCAACCCATGAATTATTTTGCACAATTTCATTTAAATAATTCTGAATAGACATTTTTGGAACAATTGAGGTGGGGATTTTTTTTTAATTGTTCCTCCTTTGTTTTTTATTTTAAGCTTTGATATAAGAGGGAATTTCTAAAATTTAAGGGTTTGTTTCTGAATTTTAGCCAGACACTAATAGGGTAAAAAGTTCACAGCATATAAAATATATTTCTCCAGTGACATTTCTCCTTTGTGAAAGCAAGAATTCAGGAGAAGACCACCCTAATATTTGTGGAACCTGTATCTTGGAACAGCTAATGTACTATATTCATGACAAAATTAGTCCCTATTTTCAAAGTTCCCATGTGTGAGACTTTTTTGAATCAGAGTCTGCTCACATTAAGAGTGCATTTTCTGATGCTTTGCAGTCTTGATGCTTATTTTCAATCTTCATACTTAAAAGTTTAAATTCACAGCTCAAGGATTTCTGGCAATAAGACCATTGGTGGCTGGTTGGTCTGCAAAGATGATTTATGGGGATGTTCTGGCTTTATCATTGAGGGGAGCCAGTCAGGCTGGTTGTAATTCACACCTGATCTATATGGAAGGTTAGGGGAGGGAGCTTCACTCATCCCAGGTGCCGGTTGCACCATCAAGAAGTGGAGGTTTGCAACTGGAATAATCCCTTTGCATCCTATGATCCATTCATTCATCTGCTCAGATAATTTGTGGACACCGTTCTGTGCCAGGGTGCGATCTGGGTACTGGGAGAAGCAAGGTCTCCATCTCCATGGGGTGCAAACATTCCATCTTTACCTTTAGTGGGAGAAGACCATCAATGGGGGGCGGGGAACAAGATGATTTCAGAGTATGGCTGGTGCTACAGGGATCTCAATAAGTAGGTAGGTGTGATCTGGAGTTACAAAGAGAAGGGGAGACTGGTCAGGACAGGCTTCTCGAGAAGGAGCCCTGTGAGCCGGGACCTGAAGAATGAAAAGGAACCACCACGTGAAGGTCCAGAGGAAGAATTTTCAGAGCAGAGAGATCCACATCTGCAAAGAACCAGGTCACGGAAGGGATGGGCAGGTGCAGCAAGGAGCGAGTGAGGGGGAGAGCCTCATGCCTCCGGCAGGGAGAGCAGGGTGAGGGGGATGGAGTGATGGGGCAGGGAGGTAGAGGCCAGGTCCTGCAAGCTCTGCAGACCAGGCTGAGGGTTTGGACTTCACTTTTAGTACAGCATAAGGATGCTGCAGGAGTCAGAACAGAACAATTCCCCCACCCAATATCTTATTCTTTTGACAAAGGATCTTCTAGCAGTTCTGAGAAAAACCGCCTGGAGGAACTAGAAGCAGGAAGCCCACTCACTCACCCTAGTGAACAATAAGGCACAGTCAGAGCAGTGGCCCTGGAGTGGAAGAGAAACGGTCCCTGGAGTCAGTCACTTAGAACAGCGCTGAGAGGCTCTGCTTAGGAATTCGCTGTCTTGAGGATGCGCAAGTTCCCTGTGGCCAGTGTCAGGCAGCGGCAAGGGCCGGGATTAGAAATTTAGGTTGGAAAGGGAGACGTTTGCCACCACGGAGTTTGATCTCCAACCTGAGATCCACAAGGAGGTTCTACAGAGAACCGTTCTTTCTATTGTGCCGTGGCATAATTGTGATCGTTTTCTTTTGTTAAATAAGTATTCATAAGAATAAACTTGCCACTCATCCACTTTACCAAGATTTGCACATGATGCAGTCTTATTAAACAAATCATCGATAGAGAGAGAGAGACAGATAACTCATTACGCACCCAGATCACCCATATTCTGGCTGTCTTTCCTCTCGTGTCAGCTGCCGGTGGCAAACAAAATCACTTAAGTCAAGTGAACGGTTTTAAATGTATAATATTAAAATGTGGTTTTAAAAACTCCTTGGAACCCTCAGCCATCGTTAAAATACACTCACTTTGACGGATGCTTTGGCACTTTTTTTATGAAGCTTTTCAATGCGTTACCTTATCGGGTGCATGAGATTTAGTCTGTTCTGCAGAAGAAAACAGACAAAAAGGGTCTCTCAGCACGAGTTACTCTTCTGTAAAGGTTATAGTAAACATGTCAATGCCTAATTAAGCAGAAAATTTTATCTGTATTGTGGGGGAGGCGTTTGCTGTCTCTGACTTTTCTTCTGGGGAATCCATTTAGAAGGACAAAGTAGATTGTGAAGCTGAGCTGGTCTGGAAAGCTCAGCTTCCAAATGTCAGCAGGGAAAAAAAAAACCAACAAAAACACCTCTTTTTTCCTTGTGTGAAAATGACTGTATTGGCTGCGCAGATTGAGGGGAGGGGTGCACACACAGGGGAACACACACACACATGTATATTTTATCCATACACACTCACGCACACACACAATAACATGAATTGCCTCCAACCAAATGTCAGGCCCTGTGCTAGGCACTGCAAGTACTGACCTGACTAAAGCCCGGCCACACTCTTAATCCATGGTGGCAACAGAAGACCTCTTTTCCCTCCTAGATTTTTTTCCACCAGCTGTTCATGTGTAGTTATGTGTGTATGCATGTGTTGCTGCGATGCTGTGATCATATTGCTTGTAGAATGGTACCTGTATGTCTTGGTTGGCCTGGAACAGCCTTGGCTAATGAGTGTTGTCCCAGTTTTTGAGCAAGAAAGCCCTTCTAATTCTCAAAAGTGACCCTGTTTGATTGATAAAAATCTGCCTGACTCTTTGGAGTATTTTTGCTTGGCTCTGTAACAACTCATTTATTAATTTTATAACAGGCTTTTTCCTTGAGCTTAATGATATGACGAACATACCCAATACTAATTTGCAAACATACAAATTAGTCCGGGAAAAAGAAAATGCAACGAGGATGAGGGGGGTGGTCTAGTTTAGTCATCCAGTGATTTTAAACTGGGTTTTTCTTGCAAGGAGTGACCACTGATTAATGGTTGTTCAACCAGATTGAGTAGCTTCTGTTTCTTCTAATCAATCTATGGAACTGGGGACCAGCAACACCAGTTTAATAAAAAATCCACTTGTCAGCATGCTAGGAAAGCAAAAACACAACACCAGTAACAATACAATAATGAGCACAACCACCAAGCCAGTGGCTAAACTGATTTTACATTTCATCTTGTTTTATGGTATCATGCCTTTAAAAAATATATATATTTATTTGAGAGAGAGCACGGGGGAAGGGGTGGAGGGAGAGAGGAAAGAGAGAGAACCTCAAGCAGGCTTCCTGATGAGTGTGGAGCCTAACATGGGGCTTGATCTCATGTCCTGAGAACATGACCCAAACCAAAATCAAGAGTCAATGCTTAACCAACTGAGCCACCCAGGCGCTCTGTATCGTGCCTTTCAAATCGTGGGCTCTTCTTCTCCAGCATTCCCATAATTCTCCCCTCTGAAGTGATTATCTATTTAGTAACTTCTTTTTTTAAAAGATTTTATTTATTTACTTGAGAGAGACCGAGAGAAAGAGAGCACAAGCAGGGGGAGCAGCAGAGAGAGAGAGAGAAGAAGACTCCTTGAGGAGCAGGGAGGCCAACATGGGATCATGACCTGAGCCAAAGGCAATTGGTTAACCAACTGAGCCCCCTAGGCACCCTTTTAATGACATTTCAATGAACCTTTAGCTTTTGGGCGTCTGCAAAGTTTTCTTATTCGTTAGGTTGGCCATAGAGAGTGGAGTGGAGTGATTAGGACATGGGTGCTCTCATCAAACAGACCGGAGACATGTCACTCCACAACACTAGCTCTGTGGCCATGGGCAAATTTCTTAACCTTAGAGTCTCCTCTTAACCAAGAGCCTTTGGAGTTCCTGGCTAGAGCTGCCTTATTCCCAGCAAAACCGCCTTTTCTTCTAACTCCCTCTGCCTGCCTCACAGGACAGACCTCTGGGCATGATCTCTCTTTTCCAAGTTTTCTTGATGTGAGTGGTCCCACACCTTAGGGTTCCTCCCAAGGGTCCACCTGCACCAAGAGGGGAGAGAGAGGCTCACAAGGAAAGAAAACATTGCACAGAGATCATGCAAGCCTTGCAAATCCAAGGCTGAATCTCCCTTGATTTGGTACTTTAGTTACATTTTATCCACGTGGCTCTGAAAAGGCCAGGTGAAGGAAATGAACACATGGGCATAAATAGTCACTTTCCCCATCTCTGTTGATGGATATTTGCCCATTAATTCCCTTTGCACCCGCTCTCTCATGCCTTCATTTTCCCTATGCAATTACTGGCCCTAAATCCTCTCAGAGAAGGGAAGGCATGCATCCCCAATAGCACTTTGCATCTACAAATCAAACGTATAATTGGCATCTCATGACGGGTACCCACAAATCACAAAGCATTTGAAATTACAGGCACAAGATCGAGAGGGCATTTTCAGCCTTGTCTGAAAAGGTCTTCATAAACCTGTTTGAGAATAATAGGATATTCCCCAAATCTCCCATTCCAACACCATTTGCTATTATTTTAAAATCATTATGTTTGCCGAGCTTACATAATTTTTCAGCTATCAATGGAAGATTTTATTCAATACTCCATAATCTCTCTTCCTGCTGTGTGACTCTCTACAAATAAAAATGTTATAACAAAAAAGACACTGGCTATCAAAAATATAATGGCTGTGCATCTAATTTACCTGTGAGCACTCAAAAATGATTTATTAAGATAATCGTATGCCAGTATATCCAAGTGTCTTGGGAAACCTTACCACCGAGATGCCAAGGGTCAAGTCTAGTTTTCTTATGAGCCAACATCCTTCTCTGTAGACCTCTGTCTTTGTAGGATTTGAATTGCCATCCAGCTTTCCTGAAAGTCCTACCTACAAATTTAGCAACTGCCCCACTATCGGAGCAGTAGAGTGGTATGCCTTTGACATGAAAATAATATATTAACTTGGGATTCTAGGCGTTTATAATGATTTGTGACTCCTGTCAATTAAAAAGAAAAAGGCGCGAGATAGCACCCAACACACCATTTGGTTTTTTCCCGTGTCCATGGTTTGCAGGTCATAAAAGCGTGGATTCAATTGTTCTTCCGTTCGGTCCTGGGAGCACTTAGGTCCAAGTGGGGAAACTAGGACGGAAGGCGTCCCCTTGTCACCTTATTTCATCTCTTCTTCTTCTCTCTCACAGGCTACGCCCAGGAGGAACAACTGAAGGAAGACGAGGAAATAAAAGAAGAGGAGGAGGAGGAGGAGGACAGTGGTTCAGTAGCTCAGCTTCAGGGCAGCAATGACCCGGGGACAGACGAGGAGCTAGAGACGGGTCCGGAGCAGAAGGGCTGCTTCAGCTACCAGAACTCTCCCGGGAGCCACCTGTCCAACCAGGACGTGGAGAACGAGTCTCTGCTGAGCGATGCCAGTGATCAGGTGTCGGACGTCAAGAGCATCTGCGGGCGGGATGTCTCAGACAAGAAGGCCAGCGCGCACTCCAAGCTGCCCGGCGAAAGCCACAACTGCATGGATAAAATGACCGCCGTCTACGCCAACATCCTGTCCGATTCCTACTGGTCGGGCCTGGGCCTGGGCTTCAAGCTGTCCAGCAGCGAGAGGCGCAACTGTGACCCCCGCAATGGCAGCAGCAAGACGGATTTCGACTGGCACCAGGACGCACTGTCCAAAAGCCTCCAGCAGAACTTGCCTTCCAGGTCGGTGGGGAAGCCCAGCCTGTTCAGCTCGGTGCAGCTGTACCGACAGAGCAGCAAGATGTGCGGGACCGTGTTCACCGGGGCCAGCAGGTTCCGCTGCCGCCAGTGCAGCGCCGCCTACGACACCTTGGTCGAGCTGACCGTGCACATGAATGAGACGGGCCACTATCAAGATGACAACCGCAAGAAGGACAAGCTGCGACCCACGAGCTACTCGAAGCCCCGGAAGAGGGCTTTCCAGGATATGGACAAGGAGGACGCTCAGAAGGTTCTCAAGTGCATGTTTTGTGGCGACTCCTTCGATTCCCTCCAAGATCTGAGCGTCCACATGATAAAAACAAAACATTACCAAAAAGTGCCTTTGAAGGAGCCAGTACCAACCATTTCGTCGAAAATGGTCACCCCGGCCAAGAAACGCGTCTTTGATGTCAATCGCCCGTGTTCCCCCGATTCGACCACAGGCTCCTTTGCAGACTCGTTTTCTTCTCCGAAGACCGGTGGCCTGCAGCTGTCGTCCAACAACCGCTACGGCTACCAGAACGGTGCCAGCTACACCTGGCAGTTTGAGGCCTGCAAGTCGCAGATCCTCAAGTGCATGGAGTGCGGCAGCTCGCACGACACCCTGCAGCAGCTCACCACCCACATGATGGTCACCGGGCACTTCCTCAAGGTCACCAGCTCGGCCTCCAAGAAAGGGAAGCAGCTGGTGCTGGACCCCCTGGCCGTGGAGAAAATGCAGTCGCTGTCAGACGCCCCGAACAGTGATTCGCTGGCCCCCAAGCCATCAGGTAACTCAGCCTCTGACAGTGCGGCATCCACGACTGAGCTGAAGAAAGAGAGTAAGAAGGACAAACCAGAGGAGATGGACAAGGACGAGAGAGTCATGAAAAGGGAGGAGTATGATGATCCTCTGCAAAAGCCTTTAGACCCCACCATAAAATATCAGTACCTAAGGGAGGAGGATTTGGAGGACGGCTCCAAGGGCGGAGGGGACATCTTGAAGTCATTGGAAAACACCGTCACCACAGCCATCAACAAAGCCCAGAATGGGGCCCCCAGCTGGAGCGCGTACCCCAGCATCCACGCGGCCTACCAGCTGTCGGAGGGTGCCAAGCCGGCTCTGCCCCTGGGATCCCAGGTCCTGCAGGTTCGGCCCAACCTCACCAACAAGCTGAGGCCAATTGCCCCAAAGTGGAAAGTCATGCCGCTGGTGTCCATGCCCACCAACCCGGCCCCGTACACCCAAGTGAAGAAGGAGCCCGACGACAAAGAGGAAGCCGGGAAGGAGTGCGGGAAGGAGAGCCCCCGGGAAGAGGCCTCGCCTTTCAGCCACAGTGAGGGGGATGCTTTCTCCAAAAGCGAAGCCCCTTCGGAAGCCAAGAAGGCCGAGCCTCGTCTCCTGAAGGAGGAGGCCCGGCTGGTGGAGGAGGGCGGTGAGCCCGAGAAACGACCGCCCCTGGAGCCCGCGCCCACTCTCAGCAACGGGTGCACCCTCCCCACGCGGGCGCCCGCCCTGCCGTGCATCAACCCGCTCAGCGCCCTGCAGTCCGTCCTGAACAATCACCTGGGCAAGGCCACGGAACCCCTGCGCTCCCCCTCCTGCTCCAGCCCAAGCTCAAGCACAATGTCCATGTTCCACAAGTCGAATCTCAGCGTCCTGGACAAGCCGGGCTTGAGTCCCGCCCCGACGCGGCCCGCCAGCGTGTCCAGGCGCTACCTGTTCGAGAGCAACGATCAGCCCATCGACCTGACCAAGTCCAAGAGCAAGAAGGCCGAGTCCGCGCAAGCACAATCCTGTACGTCCCCACCTCAGAAGCACGCTCTGTCGGACATCGCCGACATGGTCAAGGTCCTGCCCAAAGCCACCACCCCGAAGCCCGCCGCGTCCTCGCGGGCCGCCCCCGTGAAGCTGGAAATGGACGTGAGGCGCTTCGAGGATGTCTCCAGCGAGGTCTCCACCTTGCATAAGAGGAAAGGCAGGCAGTCCAACTGGAACCCTCAGCACCTCCTGATCTTGCAGGCGCAGTTCGCCTCGAGCCTCTTCCAGACATCCGAGGGCAAGTACCTGCTGTCCGACCTGGGCCCTCAGGAGCGAATGCAGATCTCCAAGTTCACGGGGCTCTCGATGACCACGATCAGCCACTGGCTGGCAAACGTCAAGTACCAACTTAGGAAAACGGGCGGGACAAAATTTCTGAAAAACATGGACAAGGGACACCCTATCTTTTATTGCAGTGACTGTGCCTCCCAGTTTAGAACCCCTTCTACCTACATCAGTCACTTAGAGTCGCACCTAGGTTTCCAAATGAAGGACATGACGCGCCTGGCGGTGGAGCAGCAAAGCAAAGTGGAACAAGAGATCTCCCGGGTGTCGTCGGCTCAGAGGTCTCCGGAAACAATAGCTGGCGAAGAGGACACAGACTCTAAATTCAAGTGTAAGTTGTGCTGTCGGACATTTGTGAGCAAACATGCAGTAAAACTCCACCTAAGCAAAACGCACAGCAAGTCACCCGAACACCATTCACAGTTTGTAACAGACGTGGATGAAGAATAGCTCTGCAGGTATGGGTTTTACTCCCAGGTGATGGGACCGTAGCCTTGTGAGGAGCTTCTTGATGGGAGATGGGTCTGTGTAGAGGCAGCCCCTGTCTCCCAGTACCAAGAGGACAGTAGCCTGCTGGAATAGGACTTATCTGTATGAAAGACTAGAACACGATAAGTCCTACCCACCTCGATGTCTCCAGGTTAGAGTTGGCGAATAGAATGAAATGGGTTCAGAGAGATGGAGTTCACAGATTACTGCTTCAGGATACGTGATCTCCTTAGTGACCCAAGGCCCAACTCTGAAGGTCCAGCCAAGGCTACACCTCATTTTAATTAATACGTACGGACTAACGTCACTGTCCCGTGTCACCCCCTCACCTTCCCGCAGCGATGCTAGTGACTTAGAAAGTGAGTGGAGGGTGAGCAACAGAACGAACACTGTAGAGTTCCTGGGGGCAGCCACTATGCAGAGATTTCTTAATCGGCCCGTGAACTTTATTACTATTACTTGTAATTAATGCTTTTGGCAGCTTCCTTTCGGCAATCGCTATACCCTCCCCTCCCACCCCTCGGTTTCTTACCTCCATTAGGTTTGCTAGGAAAGAGTGTCTGCCCTGTAGTCAGACGGCAGCAAAATACACTCTGCAGATCATTGGGGTGAAAAGAGAGGAAGCCGATTTTCTTCTCTCCTCGTCCTCTGGTTTTCTTTAGGATACACCAGTATCGGCGGCCGCTTTTAACAAAGATAGATGCGCTGCATGCCCTTGACAGTTTGCTTTTCCTAAAGAAACGAACGACTTTCTGAACACCCATTGCCGATGCACGTGGGGTCGGTCCCACAGCTTCAAGATCGTTTGCATCTTGTATCATAGAAGTTCTGTGCCTTGTATAGTCACTGGTGCCCAGACTCTCTATGTCACCTTCAGGAAAGAGGACAGAGACCAAGG
Organism: Nyctereutes procyonoides; assembly: GCF_905146905.1. Taxonomy (NCBI): domain Eukaryota; kingdom Metazoa; phylum Chordata; class Mammalia; order Carnivora; family Canidae; genus Nyctereutes; species Nyctereutes procyonoides. The sequence goes on along the minus strand of NW_026575024.1, from coordinate 8,732,933 downwards.
TCAAATAATTTTGGCAGACTTGCCACACCGGCCGCTTTCGAATCTGGGCTGGGTATTCACGTAATCCCTTCATCTCCTTTTTTTTTTCTTTTTTCTTTCTTTCTTTCTTTCTTTCTTTCTTTCTTTCTTTTTTTTTTTTTTTTTTTTTTTTTGTATTTTGTCTGCTTCCTTCTCTCTGCTCTTCAGCATGATACCCCCCTACATGCTAGGGACCTCCACACACACTCAAGTTGTCCTCTACCTGGGCCTTCCCCCCACCCCTCACCCAACCCCAGACGGGGACTTGACCTGACCTAAAGCTTCCGCACTTGCCAGTCCAGTTTATGTCATGCTAGGTGACAGATTAGTTCTTTTGGTTACTTCACAGTAAGATTATGGACAGTCAGTAATCACCTAAAAGCCCTCACCACCCCCTAGTGTCAGAGCATTTGTTTTTTAGATAGGAGATTTTTAGATCAAGCCACAAAGGTATGAGCAGGAGCAGAGCTCCACGTGGAGGAGGGGTACTTACGTGGTGTGGCTTTGGGCTCATCCCACGTCAGGTGGGGAGATTTGCCAAGTGTGAGGATGGTCAAGATGAAATCGAGGGTGAAAATCTGGGACTGTCCCCTCACTGAGAAGATCTAAGAGCTTCCGATGGAGGGGGATCCCATCCTATAACTCTAATGGCTCCGTGGGCCCAAATGAAGACTGTTATTTTGTTTGCATGTTTTTATCATGATAATTAAAATGTGTTACTAGCAGATTCATCTCTTGCTTTCCAAGCATGATTTGTTCAGCTCATACTATTGAAAGAAAAGCCAAAATTCATCTACTGAATCTATAAGTGGGCTTGGGGCTTGGCAACATTCTATTTATTTGCTATATAACATTTTATATCTTATGTAACTTGCTATTATACTTTGCTGGTCCTTGGGGAAAAAAAAAAAAAAGGTGGATATATACAGAATACCCAGGGAGAAGAGAGATGTTTCCAATCCCATAGTGGTAGGTCCAAACCATGGTGAAGAGGACAAATACGTAATGTTTATTTGTGCTCCAATAAAGACCAATTTTCCACCTGTTAGGTTTGTAATCATTCTTTGAAAAAAAAATAATAATATCACTGCCAAAACATTGCGATACGTAAATAGAAAGGTGGGAGAAAAAGAAAGCCATAGTCAAAATCTGAAACGTACATGTCTGTTCTAAGGAAACAAAGATAAACTGATCATTTGGAAAACCCGACACAAAGGCACTTAACAAATCTGTTTAAATACCTAGATTGGATAGCTCTTCTCATCCCTCTGCGTTTGTATAAAATAAATATTTCTGATTTGGACCTTTGAAGCACCACATCACAGAGCTATTATATGAAACCAAAGCTCCATTCATATATAAACACCGTGATGCTGTGCTCTTGAGATAGGATTACAGAGAAACAAGTTTGAGTATTTAAGCCTCATCCTAAACCATAGGAGTATACGTGTGTTGTGTGTACACACACACACACACACAAAAAAAAAAACGGTGCGGGTGCATGGTGTGTTTATTAATACTAATGATATTATAATCTGCCTGAATAGCTCCCACATTTGCACAGAAGTGGCTCTCTGACCCTCTGGCCACCTAGGGAAGAAATCCTTCATCCTCGAGATCACCTCTTAGAACAACATCCATCCAGTACCTTGCCCACTGCTTAGAGTTATGCAAATATATGTTTTTCAGTGATCACAAAATGGGATCCCTGTTATCCGGAACTCTAATTTTAGTTGGTATGCATGATAGCACAAACTGTACAAAAGGACATGATGTCTTAGAAAGCACGGTCAAGATTTTATGGAAAATTTGGGAGCTCTATCGTATCTGTGTTCTCTGTGAGACGCAAATTTTGGCCTGAATTTTCTTTCCTTTCTTAGATAGGTCTTAAATCCTGCAGAAGGCTCTGCCAAATATTAAAGGCAACGTTTCATTAAAAATTAATTAGGCAATATTAAATGTGCATCCCTACTTTAGGACATGAGTAATCTAAAACAATTTCAGTAAGTATTTGTATATACCTTTAAAAACCACATGCTCTCAAATAATAGAAATTAAACAAAGAGCAAATCAATGAGTCTAAAATGCATAAGGACTTGAAATTACAGTCATTATCGTGTAATACGGTGTACAAGTTTTGCAGCACACCTAGCCTTGAAATTGGGGGCAAGAATGAATTCTAGTCCAATAAGCTGCCGCCTTTGTTGTGGGTGATTTGATAAAAACACATGTTCAGGGTGAACAGCGCGTAAACTTGCCAAATAAAATACGGGATGCCCAGTTAAATTTGAATTTCAGATAAGCAACAAATAAGTTTTTAGAATAAGCGTGTCCCAAATATTGCAGGGGCCATATTTTTACTCAAAAAAAAATTTTTTTCAGTGTGCATTGTTTATCTGAGATTCAGATTTTACTGGGCAGTCTGTATTTTTATTTGCTAAATCTGGCAACCCTAACAGCATGGATTATAGGACATTCTGGAAAAAGCAAAATGGGCTGGATTAATTAATGTCTATACGAGGCATCACCCTTTCATTCATCCACTAAATAAATATTCCTCCCTAGCTCCCTCAATCCGTCCTCCCTCCTTCCTGTGTCCCCTCCCTGCGTTTCCTTCATCTTACAACAAACATCGGTTTGGCTTCTACTGTGCACCAGCCTCTGCTCAGCAATGGCTACGTAATGGGGAACCAGCAGACGTGCTGATGATAATAGCCAAGTGTGCTGGCCCTCCGGCAAGCGCTTTCCAAACATTATTCCACTTTAGTCTCACAAGCAGCCCTATAAGGTAGGGGTTGATTCAACCGTGTAACAGGGGAGGAAAAGGAGGCAGAGAGATTCTGCATGAATTCCTGCGATCTCATAACCTCGCTCATTCATTATCACCTATCCAGAAGGCTATCACTCCAGGCCATGCGCCGCGCTAATCCCAGGGAATAAACCAGTGACCAGAACAAGAGCCTGCCTTTTAGGCTCGCCGTAGACATGCAGATGGGCAGCTCTGGGGTAAATGCTCACTGGAGCACACAGGAGGGGCATCTGCCTGACTCCCGGGAGGAGGCCCAGGAGGGGGCATGATGGCTTTGGGGGGCACGCGATGTTAGAGCTTCCTCTGGCTGCCCAGGCTCTCCGGCTTGGGTGCAAATCCTAACTCATCCACTCTCCCCAAGACATGGCCCGCTTCTGGGTCTATAATATGGGAGCACAGTTGTCCCCTCATAGAAAATTTGTGAGAATTAAATCAGCCTGTGCAATTCCTTTCCAGAGAGCCTGGCAACTAGGAGGTTCACAGGAAAAGTCAGTGCTCCACAGCCTCTACGGGAGGCCCGTGTTCTTCAGGCTCACCTCAAGTGCGTAGACATGTGGCTTCTCCCCAGGTGCCCCCATGGAAGCCTCCACTTGCTATTAGATCACCTCAAGTGTGTAGACGTGTGTTCTCCCCAGGTGCCCCCATGGAACCCTCAGCTTGCTATTTGATCACCTCAAGTGTGTAGACGTGTGGCTTCTCCCCAGGTGCCCCCATGGAGGCCTCCACTTGCTATTTGATCATAACGATAGCAAATGACAGCAACACTCCCACTGAGTGGCTTCTTCGGCGAGCCAGGCGTGGCGATCCATGGCATTCTGATTTTGCCACGAGCCGGAGGGTTTCGTGACTTGTCCACCAGCACAAGGGCAGTGGGCAGGTGGACTCAAGCCTGGGACCGCTCCACGCTCCTCGCCTTCTTCTGCCTCTTGGCATCCCCGCCGCCTTGCCTGATGGTTTTTAGGTGAGACCCCTGGCCACGTGGACACCGAACAGCCCAGAAAAAGGCTATACCAGTGGCACAAGAGCCAGAGCCCGGCAAGCCTCTCTCCTGAGCTTCTCCGAGGCTCCAGCTGCAAAGCAAATATTGAAAGTCGGGAGCCCGGGAGAGGCCCACGGGGTGAAGGGAGGCATCCTCGCTCCTCCGGCTGCAACGGCCTCGCCCGGCCAGGCAAGTCCACCTGTACCATTCGGTGTCTAACCAAGGGATGACCCGCATTCCAGTGAAAATATACACGTACCCTATTTTTCTTTTTTTGATCCTCATCCTGACTCTCACTCGGGGGAAGCAAAATGAGAATTCAGAAACAGGGTCAGCTATGAGACTAGCGTATCTCCAACACAGCAAGAAACAAATGTGTCATCTGTTTTAATGTTTCCATTTTATGCAAGCGATCTGGCTTGCCTCCCTCGCGCATCGCCGGTCCCCCTCTCCCTTGCACTGTCCCCCTCATCGGGACCTTCGAAATCTCAACCCTGACGTGTATAATTTGGTGCTTTAATATAGAGTAACATTATTTTTCATTTACTCCAATCTGCCATCAGTATCATCTTTTCATTTAACCAGATGCAATTCTTTTTTCTTTCGCTAAATTGAAAATCCATGAGCGACAGGGAGTGCAATGTTTTAATTAGCTCATATTTTTTATATGGATTTATGTCTTTAAAATACATTTGTGTAATTCTTCAGCTAAATTAAAAACGTCTTTCCGCGAAAGTGAGGAGGGGAAAATAAAGAGCTGAATTGTGTCATTAGCTTAGGTAGATACAGATGGAGAGCAGGACCTCATGGGGTTGGGGGGGACACCTAGGACGGCTAGAGCTTCGACCTGGGCCCACTCTGAACTTGCCCCTTCATTTAAGGAAGTCTTCCTCTATAAAGATTTCACGGAAACGGCTTGGGGAGGGATTTTTTTTTTTTTTAAGGCACCTAGTAAGTAAACAAGCAGCTACCTTCAACGAACTAATTTGAAACCGAACCAGACGCCAAACAAAACAGGCGAAAAAAAAAAAAAAAGAAAGAAAGAAATCATAATGATAAACAGTTTCCCTTGCATTTCTCTCTTTGTCTTTTTTTTTTTTTTAACTATCAAGTTTAAAGCTTTCCACGGTGCTTTTTTTTCTACTTTATAGGAGACAAGTGACATTCTGTGGTAAATGGGAGGAAAAGCCATGCAGAACTGAAATCTCTCTAATGCACTGACACTAACTTGCCCTCTATTGTTGGAACCGAGCAGGCACTCATGATTGTTCATCAAACGGCTCCTAATGCAGTTAAAGCATTCAGCTATAATTTCTCCTTGCATTTATAATTACTGTCATAGACTGCACACCTCGGTGAGCAGATTAAAGCTATAAACTATTTAGCCACGGCTCTAAGACGAGGAACTTGATTTGTCTGGCAGGAATTATTTGTTAGAGAGCTTGACACTTCACATAAAAATGACTCAACTTGATGAAGAACAATGCAGTTTTAGCAATGCAGGGATTTTAAATCAGTCTGGACGCCACGCCCTACAAGAATCGCAGGGCAGTTTGTTAAATGATATGTAGGCCACGGAGATCACGGTCGGGGGACCAAAATAGCAGAGGATGTGGCGTGCAGCTGCTTTCTTTCCCGACTCTTCCTCTGAAGGAACAGGAGTTTGTTGAAAATCAGTGCGTGTCATGTTCTCCCATTAAATCCAGTGTAAATGTTACATGAGGCTCACCTGGCAGGAAGGAGGGATGCCAGGAGCTGAAGGCGCCCGTCACCTTTGGGGGCTTTTGAGAACTTTGTGCTGCTGTCAAGACCACGTGCCCCCCAAAGCCCAGGAAGCCAGGGCCACGTGGAAAGTGCTGGTGGTTGTTTTGCCTGGAATGGTCTTTATGCCTTTGGTCTTTTTTTTTTTTTTTTTTTTTTAACTTGCAGGCTTATTGTATATTTTAGGCATGGAGGGCATTCTCTTTGGGGTCATCTTCTAAGGGATGCTGTGAAAACTTAAAAAAAAAAAAAACATGTTCAGGTTGATGAGCAAGACTGGCAGAGGCTGGGTGGCAACAGTAAATGGAGTTCCTTTCTTCTTCTTCGGTTTGTGTTGAGGATTAGCTAAAAGAGAGTAAGGGCAGAGCACAGCCCTGGACCTGGCCCCCAAAGCAAGTACTCAATGAACTTCCCTCTCCTCTTTATTCCCCACCTTGATCACCTGCCTCAAAAAAATCCCCTTCTGTTTGCTGAAGGCTTAAATCAAGATGTGAGATGGATTGTGCCATTTTATTTGAAGAAATAAGGAGAGACTATGAGTACAGATTTAATTAAATCAGCTCTGGGCCATGGGCGGGGGGGGTGGGCATGGAAGTATCTGGTGGTGTTTGGGTGCCCCAAGAAAGGACGGAATAGAGCATTTACCTGCATTTCTTTCCCTCTGACTTCTACTTTTTCTCCCTGCCACCAGCTACCTTAAAAAATTCTATTTGCTACAGTCCAAAATCACCAGTGGCCTTGCCATGCTTAGGAAGGTCTGCATTGGAGTTTCAATGCAGATAATGATGGTGATGATTTTGATTAGATGTGGTAAGAAAACAGTGCTTGCCAGCGTCAGCTACCACTACTGTCCTCGCCGTGATCAATACTGACAGAGGATTAACATTTACGGTTAACATTACGGCGCCTTTACGGTGTTCCAGCTCTTGTACTAGGGCATCTCACATATAACCTCAATCAATCCTAACCCAAAACTCTACAAAGAAAGAATTATTATGATACTCAGCTTACAGGTGAAGAAATCAGCCCTCAGACAGGTGAGGTGATCCTCAAGATCACAGAACTAGCCCATGGTGGAGCAGGAAATCCAAGTGTGGGCAAATGGATGATTTACCTCAAGCCAGAATTTTGGCCGATTGCTTCTGGGCCTTCTGGCTAAGATCAAGTGCAGAATTTTGACCAAAACTTTTCCCAGAACCTTTCTGGTATTTAGGGAGTTAAATTCTTTTGGGTGCTGTACCAAATGTGAGATGTGAACCCTGTCCCCAAGTTATTGGCAGGGGAGAGAAATTGAGGGGGCAAATAAAAAAAAAAGTTTCAATCACCTGAAAGCCCAAATCTTTGACACAGACAACTTTCTCCCTCTCGGGCCCTCCAGCAAATTGGCACTTTCACCGTGCCTGGTTTTATCTGGTATTTTTTTCATCTATGGAGAAAAAAAAATGATGTTTCAGGTTATGTTATTTTCAATGCTACATTACTCGATTTCACAGTCAAATAATTCTATTTTTGTTCACCAGAGAAATTTGTCATGTTTAATTGTTTATGACTCCCTCCTCTCCCCATATTTGCTGTAGCCCCCACTTGCCCCTATGCTGCCTTCCTATGGATGCTCTGGTGTGCAGTAACCATGGAGATGGGTCCCTATTGGGTAGCATTTGCTCTGGCTTAGAAGTCAAAGGACCAATCAGGACCTCATTATCCCAGAAATGTAAGAGAATGGAAAGCGAGAGGATGCTGGAAGTGGAGGGTGGGCCTGTCACAGGAGACGGGACTTCCTGATGCCTAGAAATCCCACGAGGGAAGCATCAAGGAGCTAAAAACTCAGAGGGAGGTCCATGGGCTCTGGAGTCCCTCAGGCCTGGGCCCAGAGGGCCACATCTCCACGTCCTAGCTGAGAGGCCTAGAGCAGGTCACGTCACCTCTCTGACCTTCAGCTGCCTCTTCTGTCAAGTGGCCACACGAAGCTTGGCTGCACGTAGTGTTATAAGGATAAAATTAAAGAAAACCCACCAAGTGTCTTCCTGGTACAATATTGGGCATGTAGAAATCATCATTTAAAGAGAGTTACTCTTATAATTGTTAAAATACAGCAGCCCTAGCATCAAGGTTGAGTTAACATGTCTGACGATTGTCATTATAATAGCCACAGCCACAAGTATCATGTGTTGCAACCAAGTCATATTTTGCATCTTGGGAATGTCCCTTTGGGAAAGACAAATGTGAAAACGTCACGTCAGGGCCTATGGCCTGTGCAAGGACTGCAGTGGGAGCAACACAGAGGCGGAGTCTGTCCTCAGAACGCTGACAGTCGGTCACAGAAGAAGGAAACCAAGGCTTCTGCTGTGCTCAGTGCTCTCGCCAGAGAAATACTGAGCTATCAGGAGCTGAGAGGGCTCGAGGACATCTAGCCAAATAAGCAGAGACCTAGGCTGTGTCTGAAGTGAGCTAACAGGTGAAAAAGGGGGAGAACCTCATGGCAAGAGGAAAGCCTTTTAAGTGAGGTAGAGTTAGGGCAGGGTTCCTTCTAGAAAATGCATGTTGTTCAGTGTGACTGGAGCTGTTTAGGGGAGAAGATGGCATAGAGGGGATGCTGATCAGGCCAAGAAACTAGTGGATAAACATAGGATAGCTCCGACTCGAGCATATAAATTTATCTTTTGAGCCTCACAGAGACAGATGTTCAATGCAGGTTTGCTTTACTGAAATACTCAAACATCATTTCCATGAGGTTGACCTTGTAGGGCTTTGAGGTGGTGGGGCACTGGACTGGGTGTGAACACAGCTTCCACCCCTGAGGTCCAGGAGGCCAGGGGCTGCATCTGATGAGCTCCCCACGTACAGACTCTACAGATATTGAAAGGGACGGAGGGAGGGAGGGAGGGAGGGGGGGGGGGGAGGGAGGTGTATCTAGGAGGTGATCATCACTTCCTCTGACATCCCCCACGTGCGAAATGGCAGTAAGGCCTGTGCCACTCATCAGTGAGGCAGATCGAATAGATAAAGCAGATGGAACTCTTTAGCACAGAGCATAGCACATAAGAGAAGCCCCAAAGGAAGGAATAGTCAGGCTCTGTGCAGTCCAGAAAAGTATGAGAAAGTGAGAAACAGTCCCAGTCCACCATCAAATGATTTGCCCAGAGGACTGACATTGCCACGAGGGCTAAGAACTGCCTTTTTTTGAAGTACGCTCACCCAGGGGAGCAGAGTCAGGAGATGGCTTCAGGTGAATGAGTCAAGCTGTTCTGCATTCTCTGCACCAGGAGGATCAGAGACCTTCTTCGTTCAGTTGTCCTTTAATTCATGCTCTTGGAGAAGTGGCCACAAGCCAGGTTTCGTCCTAAGGGCTGGGCCGCATGGTACCTAGAAGGAAGGAGAAGCAGATCTTACATTCTAATCGGAGGATACACGTTGATCACAGCACTAACAACTCACATTTGGGAGCACATAAACTAAAGTAACAATTTCTTAGAATGTGGGGCTGCCAAGGGAAGAGTGTAATGTGAGGGACTGTGACAGGGCCACCTACTTTAAACGGGGAGGGGGAGGGAGGTCAAGGAAGGAGAGTAAGGAGGTTGAGAAGGAGCTGGTCATGTGACAAATCAGGGGCAGGACATCCCAGGTGGGACAACAGAAGGGTTGGCACATCTGATTCAGGGAAAGGCCAGTGTTGAGGGCTGAGCTGGAGGGGTAGGGGCGTGGTTGGGGTGGGGTGAGGCCATGAAGTAGGTCAGGGCTTTGTAGACCATCTCAAGAACTTTAGACTTTTCCCCCCTACACTCAATGAGAAGCCGTTGAAGGGGTTTAAAAGGGCAAGGACACGATCTACTTGGTCCTTCAGGAGACCTTGGTGGTTACTGAATGTAGAATAGATGAGAGCAGTCAAGGGCAAAAGGAGGAGGCCAGTGAGGAGGTGAAGGGAAAGGCAGTGTTGATCTGGAGGCCGTGTAGGCAGGGAGCATGGAGCAGAAGAAAGGGCTTTAGGGGCTTCCAGGCCACTCACAACCATACTTGCTTAGAAAGAAGAAGAGGTGTCAAACCGAGAAGACATGTAGAACATTAGGAAAAATTTGGCTTCATGTCGTGGGGCCCTGGGTGGGCTTCTAGATACAACTGTTCTTCCCAAATCACTCCCAACTCCTAAGTGAGCCATTACTGCCTAGTTCCCAAGGAGAATCCATTTCTTGATCAAAGTAAGCCACGATCTTTCTACTTCTCCAGAAATTATGAGGTACAAAACAAGAGGCCTCTGCAGTGCTTGCCTTCCTATTTTTCAATCCTAATTTAATTCCTCTCTCCATTCTGTAATTCAGCACACACACACACCCCCAAGCATCAACCCTAGGTGGCCCTGACTCCAACGGAAGATTTACTGGCAAGATGAAATGGAGGAACACATTGTTTTTTTTTTTTTTTTCAAAATGATTTAATGACCTTTTTGGCATCCCCATGATGCTGAAATCTTCTGTAATTATTCAGTTTGGAGGTAGAGAGTTCTGTTGATCAGAGAAAGGCTGATGTGGATGTCAAATGTCAATAAATTTGCAATCCATAATTGCCACCACGTGATGCTCAGCAGACTGGAGAATGGCTTGGTCACAGGGCTGTGAATGGTTGAACCAATACAAGCACCAAAGTATCTCGTGCGTTACACGTGCCAAATCACTACGCTATCTCCCCCTCTTGCACCAGCTCACTTGCTCTGTCCCTGCCTTCTTTTTTCCCCTGTGACTGTCACTGTCACCATCTGCTTCTCTGGAGATAAGCGTGCTGCATATCTGACCTTCCAAAGTTTTCTGGGTCCATCTCCACCCAGAGACAGCGATGGGTTCTTCCAGAGAATCTCCATAAGCTCTTTCTGGTTGTGCTGTTCAGGTCTGTTTGGCCCTGCTGGAGATCAAGCATTGATTTTTTTCTGCTTTGCTTGCTTTCCGACAGCATGGTTTATATCAGAAAGGTCTATGTCAGGAATTAGAGACTGTTCGTAACAATGGGGAAAAATACCCTAATATAAATATACCATTTGTGGGCTTGCACTTTGACAAGTGCAAGTGAACTGGAAGATGCTAGAAAAGCTCTGAAGTCATGGAAACACGGAACAGAGGCATTTGCTTTAATGACTCATCTAATTCCTTGAGCTCACCTTATCAAGTTGTAACCTCTGAATCTCTAAGTTCCTAGTTCAAAAATGCAAAGCCTCCTCTGTCCTCGTGTTAATTTTTAAATTATATATCATTGTAGAGAGGCCCTTGTGGTGAATATGATGAGCCATTTTCGCATCTGAAATGGGGAATTATAACCGAACATTAGCGATTGCTTATAAATCACTGTGAGCAAAGTGGCATCTGTAACCACACGGTTTTAGCTGGGGAGAAATACAGTGTATGAGAAAGGGGACTCAGAAAGGGGATTTTCAAGAGACAAGGTTGCAAGCTGATGATCACAAATTCCTTGGTGCACTGAGCAATCTCCAGGACCCCAGTGGACCTGATTTGAGGTGTGTCTAAAACTGAGATTCTAGGCCACCTGGGTGGCTCAGTTTGTTAAGTGTCTGCCTTCGACTCAGGTCATGATCCTGGGAGTATCGGGACCAAGGCCCACATCTGGCTCCCTGCTTGGCGGGGAGTCTGCTTCTCCCTCTGCCTTCACCCCACACATGCTCACTCTCCCTCTCCCTCAAATAAATCAAATAAAGTCTTTTTTTAAAAATGAGGCTGGGATTCTGTTCTATGGCTGCCTTTTCTTTTTCATGGAGCCATTTTTTTGGTCTAAGTGTAAAGTTTCTTGGAGGTTGAGAAATGGTCCTAAGGTTCCCTAGGAAAGCGCAAAACAGCAGTAGGACATGTGAATCTCAGGTAGCATCTCTGCCAGACAACTGGAATGTGAGCCAGGCATGGGATTTGGGAACACAGGTGCTAAGTGCTATGTCCACCCTGGCTGGAGAGCACTGGAGAGGTTTGTGGCTTTGAATGAATCCGCATGCCAATGCTCCCTAGCAGTAAGAGCATGTGCTTAATCTCTGCAAGATGCAGTTCCTTTATCTATAAAATGGGGATAACTGTCCTACCTCAGGGCTTGATAGACAGGATTGCAGGAGACAATCCTGGTACAAAACCCTAAGACAATGGTTTTCTTTTTTTTTTTTTTTTTTTTTTTTTTGACAATGGTTTTCAAACTTGAGAATCGTCTGGAAGATTTCTTAAAACCCAAATGACTGAACCCATTCTCCAGAGTGTCAGATTCAGTAGATCTTGGGTGGGGCCAGATGATTTGAATTCCTAACAAATTCCCAGATGATAACAGGAGGCTGGTCCAAGGACTGCATTTTTGAGACCCACTTCTTTAAGCACAGTACCTGGCATGTTGTGAGTGCTCTAAAAAAAAAAAAAAGTTTGCTTTATTAGCTTTAATTCAGTCTTTGAGCCTATTTGGCACACTGTACTGTGTGAAGAAGCAGCATGAACTATAAGGAAGGTCCTAGGTTAGTGTAGAAAATCAAGTCAGACAAAGAAGATGAGACCATCCAGATTGTCCCTTAGGGGGGGCAAACAGAGAGTAGACACGGACCTACAGAAGCAACCAGAGGAGAGAAATGAAATCCAGGAAAGGAGGAGGTGATCCAGAATTTTCTAGGACTCTGCTGAGATCACTTAATAAAGGGATACACAATACCAACTCAGTTGTTTCTACAATTCCGTTGTATCAGAAGTTTCCCATCTCAAGAGCCTTGATTGTCAGGCAAGGGAATAGGTCCTCTTCTTGACTTAGCTTAATATCTTCCATAACTCTGAGAAGATGGGACGCAAAATTATTTTGGAAGCAATAGTTAAAACTGTTCAACATGCTAACTCAAAATTGTGTTTATCACAATCTGTTATTTATAAGTGACTCCAAACCAAATCAAACTTAATTTAGTGAGCCAGAGAATTTGCCAGTTCATCCAAGGATAGAGTTGGTTTCATGCACAGATGAATCCTGAGTTCAAAGGACATATGTCATTGGAACTTGGTCTTTCCCCATCATTCAACTCAGATTTCCCCCCTATTTAGTCTTCATTTTCAGAGGAAAAGCAAGATTGCCTCGACCAGCACCAGGGTTATATCCCGCCAGCTTAGGGGTTTCAGTAGAGTGTCTGTTCACCAGGAGTGCCACCTATGGAGACTGAGCTGATTTGGTCTGTAGGGTCACAGTACTCAGTTCCCTTAGCTGGGAAAACAGGATGCCTGTCTCTTCAGCCTGGGTCAGATGCACACTTCCGGAAGCACTGGGTGAGCTCAGCGTGTTACAACTTGGACTGAGATTGGTATGCCCAGAGGAGTTGTGATATCAGTGGAGATTTTGGGTGGGGGCGAGGATGACCCTGAATTCCACTCATCTTGTTCAAGCTTGACCTAGGCCATCCGCTCACTCTCCTGACACCTACTAATTTTTCTGATTCCGGATGACAGAGAGTGGTCCCATTAGTCCCCTGGTGCCTCAGCTCAGGATTGATGGATGCTTCTCTTTCTCTCATCTTGCCCACTGCTCTTCCTTTCATTACTAATTTTTTTACTAGACCTCCATAATACTTCCACCATTTCACCTGCTCCACCTCTGTTTCTACAGCCTCCCCCCACACATCCCCCCACAGATTAGGATAATTGAAGCGCATCCTATCTCTTGCCAGGACTCTACTTACTACCCTGTGCCAGTTTGCCCAGCCCATGACTGCCAGATTAAAATTCCTAATTCGAAGCTCACAGCATAATGAGAAGAGGTGCCATTTCATGAGTGTTTTTTTCTACCTGAGGGACTTCAAATAGGGTCTTTCTGATCTTTATATCAACTATTCCCATTATTTAAATATCAACTTAAACAGTATCTTTTTCAAGGGCTCTTCCCTGAAAATCTATCTAAATCAGGAGTCAACAAACATTTCTGTAAAGTGCGAGATAGTAAATATTTTCTGGGTCAGGGCCACCTAGTCTCTGTCACAATGACTCAATTTGTCATGGCAGCACAGAAGAGTAATAGGAAATGTGTAAATAAAGGGGTGTGGCTATATTCTAATAAAAACTTATTGAGAGACGCTGACACTTGAATTTCATATAGTTTTCATGTATCATAAAGAAGCATTCTTCATTTGACTCTTTCAACCATTTGAAAATGTGAGGACCAGTCCGTGGGCCCCATAGCAACAGGCGATGGGCTAGATTTGGCCCACAGGCCATAGTTTGCCAAGCCCTGATCTAGAGCCATCCAGCCCTCTCAAATGTCTCTTTCCCATCACCCTATTTTATTTCATTAGATTTACAGCTACCTGATAGTACGTTATTTACTTGTGCATTTCCTTATGTCTCGGCACCATGCTAGGCTCCACAGATATAGCAGCCAACAGACTGATATGTTCCTCCCCATTGAAGATCTTATAGAAGGAGAAAGACAAGAAACAAGAAAACAACCTCATAAACAAGCTCATTTCAGATCCCATGAAGGTAGCAGTAGTGTTCATTTACTTTGGGTGCTCCAAGAAGACCTCTTTGAGGCGTGACATCTGAAATATGAAGGACCGAGGAGCCAGTCCTGAAATGAGAGAAAAGGGGATTTGAGATGGGGACAGCAAGTACAAAGGCCCTGAGGCAAGAGAGAGCTGGGAGCGTTGAGGGAAACTCAGAGAAGGTCAGTGTTGCCAGAACTCTGAGCTCAGAGAGAAGTTTGAATATTTAGCACAGACTCAAGTGGCCAGCCCATGGTGATGAGTTTAGATTATTCTAAGTTCATTGGGAGGATTTAAATAGGGGAATGGCATGATGCAATTGGCATGTCTAAAGATGGTTCTGGCTTTCGTGTGTGGGCAGAATCACAAATATATATGTGTGTGAATGGGCTCATCAGGAAGCTCCTTGAACATCTCAGAAGGACCCTACACATATTAAGCCCCCACATACACACACACACAAAAAAAAAAAACTTGTGAAATTAATGCATTAATTAAAACCATTAACACAGCATAACTTTTCCTTGACCTCTTGACAGCCAGTCTCTTTATAGCCAGGTTCCTGAAGCAGGTCAATTTATATCATAAAATTCAAAAATTATAGCTTATAACATAAAGTGACCTCCCATTACATAATGTGGCAAAACAAGCAAATTAATACCAGAGGCAATAAATGTCTAGGCACTAATGCAGCTGGAGTGTGAAATATGTTCCCATTGCTTTGGGAGTACAGATTCAAAATGAGGATCAGATTACCCAGGTGCTGCCGTCATAAAGCAGCACCTGACTTCTAGTCCTAGCTGGTGTGAACGCAGCCATCTGAAGGGTTTTACATTCTTTCCCGTCAGTCAGGAAACAGATATTTTTGAGTCGGTTTACATACAGGCACAAGGATCCAGGAATGGGCAAGATGGAGCTTACATCTTGCTACCCCTCGTGGAGCTTACACGCGAGTTGGTAACATTGGAGAGAACCACATCCTGTAAACAAACGCAGTTATTTCAGTGCCGTGAGTGCTGAGAATACAGGGAAACCAGACAGAGAAGATGAAGGCTAAACTTTAGATGGGTGGGCAGGCAAGGCCTTTCTGAGGAAGTGACATTTTTGCGGAGACCTAAAAAGTGAGACTCAATTGATCATCCACCAAGTCAAGGAAGGAGAACATCAGGCAGAAAGAATAGTGCATTCAAGGTTCCTAAGGTGGGAAAGAGCTCGGTGTGTTCAAAGCATTCGGTAGCATAGGGCTCAGCAAATCTGTTTTATCACGGGACCAGAGAGTGAACACCTGAGGGTTTGTGGGACACGTAGTATATATTGCAACTACTGGACTCTGACATTCCACCACAAAAATGGTCACAGATGATACATAAATGAGTAGGGGCAACTGAGGGCCAATACAATTTTAGTTACAACTACAGGTGGAGAGCTGGATTTGGTGCAGGGGCTGCAGCCTGCCAGCGCCTGGTCTCATAGGGTGGCACTGTGGGCACAGGGGCCAGAAGCAGACCCTGGTATGAAGATTCCTGGACGAGTCATTTCTTAGGAATGTGCTTCCAGAGAAAACCAATAAGAGGAGGGCAGAAAGCTAGGCCTGGGTGTGATTTCAGGGAAAGCCCCAGCCTCCCCCTTGGTCCCCCGGGGAGCCCCCCTTGACCCCTCTGGAGGCAGGGCGTGGGCTCTGGTACTCTGACCTCGCTCCATCACTGGTGAGGAGCCGTCCAAGGCGGGGCATCAGCTGGAAGGCTCCATAGGCAGAGCAGCTCCAGTAGCCACGGGCCACCCACGGAAGACAGTTGCACCTGCGTGTGCTGGAAGGGCAAACAGGTGGGAGGCAGGAGGGAGGTATGAGGAGAAGGGACCCAAAGCATCACAAGCCCTACAAAGGGCTCTCTTTGGATGGGCTTCCCTGCAACCACATTCCCACTGCATCGGAGAGTGGGGGTGAGTCCCTGCAAGGCCTCCTCGCGTCCGCCGGTGAATGACACGAATCACATGCCACGACACAGGAATGCCACCTTCATATAGATGTTCATATAGGAGCAGCGCACATCCAGTGACCGGTTAACCATTTTGCTTTTATACCTTCTAGTCTCCCACCTGAAAGGGACAGCTAGAACATGTGTGGGGCTCGGTTCCAGAAGTATGCTCGGGTCCAAACACTGGCATTTGCAAGTTGAGTCCCTCTCAGCAGGTGGCCAACCTTTCTGAGGTCCAGTCAGCAAATGTGGAGTGAGCGTTCCTGGAGCCCCTGTTCTGCCCTCCAGACTCAGCATACACTCAAACCTCAGTTTCCTTATCTGTAAAATGGGGATAAGAATATCCCACTAAAAGTCTGTGAGGAAGGTTAAGTGAAAAGAAAAGATAAGGAAGCTCCTAGCACGATGCACGTAGTAGATGCTCCACCAATGCCAGTTGCCTCTCCTTCATTGGTTGGCACCAATAGGGAAGGCTGTTCATCGGTGTCTCTGGTGGCATTCAAAAGCCTACTCTCTGTTTTCTTGTGCTGTTTTGGTTACCCACTGAGCTCAGCTACAGACTCCCGGAGGCCTTTTGCCCTGTTCCCTGGACAGATCTTTCCCAGGACTGACCTCAGCCTTGCCTATAGCCATAGTGATCTCTCTCACTTGTTCAATCAACACACGTTTATTGAGCACTTCTTATGCACACAGGCTTTAGTAACCGTGAGTTAACATGGAATGAGCACATTACCAGTGTTCTCTCCTTTCATCCTCCCCAAATTCACAGAAGTAGGTTCCATGATGGGTTCCCATTTTGTAGGAGGAAAAAAAACTGAGTGCTACAAAGGTTATCATATAGTTAGGAAGCATCAGGACCAAAATTTGAGTGTATCTTTTTTTTTAAGATTCTATTTATTCTTGAGAAACAGAAAGAGGCAGAGACACAGGCAGAGGGAGAAGCAGGCTCCCTGCAAGGAGCCCAATGTGGGACTTGATCCCAGGATCACAACCTCAGCCAAAGGCCGATGCTCAACCCGCCCAGGCGTCCCTGAATGTATTTTTTATTGACCCTCCTGGCACTGCCAGAACTTAGGCACTGTCCTGATTCCCGAAGGAAATAAAGGCTAAGACCAACTGAGTGTGTACTGGATCCAAGGCCTTTTAGACCCTTTTACACACCATCTCATGCTGTCCTTCTTGCCAGGATGCCAGGCGTGTCCCTGGGATCACCCCATTTTCCCAATGGGATACCCAAAGTCCACAGAAGTTACGTGATTTAACCATCACCACATAGCCTTTACTTCGTGGAGCTGGGTTTGAAACCCCAGATTTATATGATCCTAGTGTCTGGGGAGCAGCCTTAGAGAATTTTTTAATGACTCCCCCAAAAAGCAGAAATAAAATAATAAGCATGAACATAGGCGGCGAGCTTGCTGTGTGCCAAATGCTGGGCTCAGCCCTCCTTTTCTGCAGCTTCCTTAAGCTCGCACCCCCGTGGAGGGGGCGATGTTCTCATGCCCATTTGACAGATGAAGAGATGGAAAGGTAGCAAGGGAAATCCGTGGGGTGGGCCCTGCCGCGGGTTACATGATGGGAACAAAAGGCAATCACAGATGGGGGCGCCTCCCCAGAACAGCTCTGACATGCCCTGCTCCCACTGCAAGAAGGCTTTCCTGGGGGTCGGGGCCGGGTGCATGGGGAACGAGAGGCAGCTAGAGCCCCCCTGCTCCATCCGAAGCAACGGGCGCCAGTGTGGGGTCGTGATGGGTTTGGAGGGACTCGAGGTGGAGCAGGGAAAGCCAATGCAGGTGTGGCTGGGGGCGGGCAGGGCGGGGGGCTCCCTCCCTCTGCTTCCCCTCTTTCCTTCATTCCCAACAGCTCTGCCACTTGCAACAACGTGCGATGTGTAGCTCGGGCGCGTGGAGGACGGAGCGTGTGTTCGGAGGCGCTTCTCGGATGTTGGACGGCCACCTCCACCTTAGTTATGCATGCCCGTCTTTTTCAATCTAATGAACTCCAACCACCAGTGCAACTTAAGTTCGGCTGTCTGTTCGCGCATAGTTAATATTAAAAATGTACTAACAGTGTGGCTGAGAAATCAAATTATGCACATAAATATGCTGGCATAGCAGAGGCGGCGGCAGAAGCTGAAGTTAGCAACACTGATGCCAGTTCACATTTG
The DNA here is from genome assembly GCF_905146905.1 of Nyctereutes procyonoides. NCBI lineage: Eukaryota > Metazoa > Chordata > Mammalia > Carnivora > Canidae > Nyctereutes > Nyctereutes procyonoides. Next base: position 8,714,750 of record NW_026575024.1, on the reverse strand, counting down.
CAAATCTCCCGTCAATCTGTCATTAAACATGTTATCAAATGATGATAAGTGTATGCTTCTTGCTTGCATTGGTGAGCCGATTCCCGATGTTGATGCGCATTAATGGGATAATACGCATTAACATAGTTGTGCTTGGATGAACACAAAACATTTTTTATCTGTCTCAGTTTGTTTCCCCTGTGGCCCCCAAGGAAGTGTTTTGTGCTATCAAATTGCCAAAAAAAAAAAAAAAAGAGGGGGCCAGGAGGGAAGCATATTACTTTTAATTAGCGAACCTTGCTGGTGGTGGGGTGTTTTTTAATCTCTAGCCCCCACCCCTCCATAATTCCTGTGTGTTGGCAATAAAAGAGAGATGGACAGAGGAAGACAGAGAGAGAGATGGAGAGAGAGAGAGAGAGAGAGGGAGAGAGAGAGGAGCTCCACTGTCTTCTTTCAGTAAAACGATTAATGTCAGAAACTCAGAAGCTGGCAATTATGCTCTGTCTTAATGCACTGGCCTTTCATCTGGGGCCCTCGCTCTTGACAGGTCTGATCGTTTCAGTTCAGTGATATGAAAGGCAGCAGAGGAAATGATCGCAGACATCCCGGGTCCGTCACGAGGGCCCGCGCTGAAATGCGGCCCTGGCTCTAGAGCCTGACGCCGCTCAGTGGAGTCATAGGCGAGGGAGACAGATGGTGGCCCCAGGCATTGCCCAGACGTATGGGTGTCACAGTGCTGAGCGGGGAAGACGGAGCTACAACTGTTTCCCAAACTTGGGAACTGAGAAAATGTGCCAGCCCCCAGAACGTGAGAACGCTCTATTGAAAAGCCAGGCGATGTCCTTTTTCCCTGATGGCTGGGCACCCACTCAATCACAAGGATAAACACAGACATTGATTCTGTGTAGCAATATTCAGTGAGAAGTCTGTTTATCCTGAGGATCCAAGGTATAACTGGATTCATTTTTTGATCAGAATGAAAATAAAATTCAGAAATTCTTGAGTGGACGCTTGGACCTTCGTGGCCCAAACACTGGGCCAGTTCAATATTCGAGAATGGTGCTGGTGCCCAACTTTCATTGCGAAGTGATACTCTGAAATGTCAGGGTTCTGTCCTTTCACCAGAGATCTGCTAGCACACCGTTGAGAATTCATTCATTCATTCATTCATTCAACACAGATGCATTGGACACCTACTATGTGCAGAGAACACCGTGGGCCCAGGAAGCCACATGGACATGATCTCCACCCTCATGAAGCATATGGTATTTGGGGGAAAACATACATATTTTTTTAAAAACCGCCACATGATAATTAATTGATTTCCATCACACGAAGCATAAGTGGAGGAGTATGGGGCACGATCCGTGTACCATTTACTTCTCGAGCTCAGCAGAAAGCGTTCTTTGCCATTAATAATGCCAGAAGGTTATTGTGTTTGGCCTTCCTGGATTCTTGTTTACATGTGTTTTAAAATTAACATTGACTTCTTGCCATTTGGTTTGTTCCTAAGTGGGGTGAGCAGCTTATTAATGATTGGAATTATTGTTGCTGTTATGAATGTGCTAATTAAAAGAAAATGCTGTCACGAGACTTTGTGAGGCAAGCACGTACTTTTACAGTTGGAGACGTCAGGACTGCAAACGTGGAGAGCACAGCGTGAAATCATAAAAGAGATGGAGTTCAGGATAAGGGAGAGTTCTCAAGACTCTCACCATCCTCTGTCATAGATCACCTTGCAGGGCATTTCCCTACTCAGGATATGGAGAAAACCCACTTGTTTCTTGAGTAGGGAATGTCACTTTTTTAAATTTTCTTTGTTCTAGGCTGGAGAGAGCTAGCTCCTCTCAGATCCGAGCCCTGGGGACATCTTGCCTTCCACAAGTTCACTCAGATATGTAACACTTCTGAACTGAAAATCAGGTGCCAGACTCTAGGCTGGACACAAAGGATACCAGTATGACCATACACTGCCCCTTGCTTGAGGGAAGCATGACATGGGGGACCAGGGGAACAAGCGAATGCACAATTTCATTGCCTGGGCATGAGTGCAATGATGGGGGCCGTAGAGGTGCTCATGAGAGGGGCACTTGGCCCATCAGTAGCAAGAAAAATTACTTCTTTACATCATTAATAAGCATCTCTATAGCATACTCAATATACTCAACTTCGTCAGAGACCAAAATGGGTATAATTACCGCAAGAGTTTATATATATATTGAGAAATTATTTGGCACTTGACCTCCTCCAGTACAGACTTTGCGTTCATCAGAACACGAGCCAGGGTCTGGCTCACGATGGGTAGGAAGTAAGGTGCTGACTTACTTCCTAAGAACTATGGTTCACATGTTGGAGATTAAGGGAGGATAGGGAGACAAGTGCAATGTATGGTGTGTGTGTGTCCTCAGAGCTGCCATGGATTCAGAAAAATGAAACTGAGCCCGGTGCCCCTCACAGAGTGAGCAGCTGTTGCTCATCTGTTGACTCTCCCAGAAAAGAAGACGTTACTTAATTGACTATAAGGTTAGTAAACTTGCATCGAAAGTGGCAGGGGGCTTGGGAAATATTAAAGAGCCACTGCCGGGGCAGATTTTCAGATTCCCTACTCTTCTAAAATTATTTCTATGTGCTAATGTCACCTCGACAACAAATAAAATTCACAGTAGCAGATAGTAGAAATCATTTTTTTAAAGTCAGTATTTTTCTTATTATACTTCAATTACTCAACCTGAATGAACCCTTAAAACTTTTCATGACTTTCCGCCATCTTTGTTCCTCCAAGAGTCTTCCAAAATGGAAAATTTTATATTCTACAAAGAATCTTTCAGATCTTCTCCGTTCATTTGTTAGAGCAGCCTAAAACCTTTTATCTTCAAGCTCGCTTTTGTGTGGTCATCATAAAACTCCCTCCCACCATTCCCAGGAGACCGGCCATAGGAAGCCATCGTAAACATGATGTAAACATGATATAAAAAGCTGGCTTTAGGTTTGTAGATTTTTCCCAATGTCAAAAGCAAATGACCAGTGAAGATGTTTTAGGCTTACTAAGATTCCTGTTACTAGAAACCTGCTTTCTCATATCCATATTTTTTTCCCAAAATCTCGGATAATAAATAGTCTTGATGTCTTGGCAACAGTGATCAAAAGGATCATTCATTTACCCATTTGACATATTGATTAGGTGCCTACTATTGCCAGACACTATGGCAGGTTCTGGGAATTCAGCATTGAATGAAACAGAGACACATCTCTGTTTTCAGGAAGGTGACACTCTAGATGGGGGAAGACAGATCATAAAAAATATATGTCAGATGCTGATAAGTATTACCAAAAAAGAGGAAGGGCAGTGGGGAGGAAGGCTAGTTTAGACAGGATGTTTAGGGAAGGCTTGAGTGAGGACAGGGCATCTGAACTGAGAGCTGAATATATTGGAGGAGGAAGCCATGTGGAAATCTGGGGAGTTGGAACAGTCAGTGACGATAATCATAATGACTAGAGAAGTCCTAAGAGCAATAATTCCATGATCAAAGAATCATTGAAAATTGATATGAAAAAAAAAGATAAATAAATAAATAAATAAATAAATAAATAATAAGAAAATTGATATGATCAAAAATGTTGCAGTGAGTAAGAAAGACCATCAATTACAATCAGGGACTCAAAAGACGATGAAATCTAAGAATTTTCTACATTGATATTCCAGGATTATAACTTTCAATTGTGTCTTCTAGAAATTACACAAGGAGTCATAGGTGACCTGAGACTGATTATTTTTTAATCTTAAGGATTAATTGCCACTGTATAAGATTAAGAGCAATTTACTTAAAAATCCAGATTTTTCAGCTTCTCTTGAAAAACTGGAAAAATTGGGGCACCTGGATGGCTTAGTCAGTCAAGCATCCGACTCGTAATTTTGGCTCAGGTCATGATCTCTGCACTCAGTGAGGAGTCTGCTTGAGGATTCTCTCTCTCCCTCTTCCTTCCTTTCTGTCTCATCCCCCCTACACAAAATAAATAAATAAATAAATAAATAAATCTTAAAAAGAAAAAAAAAAGAAAACTGGAAAAATTGCCAAAGGTGGTCCTGCATTTCCACACGGAATTAGTTGGAATGAAAAACATAGTTTGCTTCAGACAAGATGTGCTCTCTTCATTTTACCTTAGTTCCCGCCACTTTGTAAACCAACCCACGGCATTACTTTATATTTTTTTGTTTAACTTCTATAAGCTTTTAAGATTGTGACCACAATTTTACAGGTTTACCCTAACACTTATTGTTCATTTGCGTGGATTGGTGATAATTCAAACATTAGCTTACATCTATCACTAAGCTTAAAAGTCCTCCAAACCAAGAGCTAAACTATGTATTTATTTAGCAAGCATTTATGTTGACCATGAAATGTAATGTGCTAGAAAATAGAGGGTCAGAATTAAAAGACACAGACCCTCTTCTCATGGCGTTCATTGCTTATTGCGGAATAAAAATATAATTATAATAATGTACTCTATAATTTTTATAGCCATTCTTTTTAAAAATTTTAAACCCGGTACAGTTAACATACAGTGTTAACTAGTTTCACACATATAATATAGTGATTCAACAATTCTTTTTTTTTTAAAGATTTTATGTATTCATGAGAGACACACACAGAGAGAGACAGAGGCAGAGACACAGGCAGAGGGAGAAGCAGGCTCCATGCAGGGAGTCCAATGTGGAACTCGATCCCTGGTCTCCAGGATCATGCCCCGGGCTGAAGGCAGGCACTCAACCACTGAGCCACCCAGGGATCCCCTGATTCAACAATTCTATATATTCCTCAGCACTCATTATGAGAAGCATGCTCTTCATTCCCATCACCTACTTCACCCATCTTCCCCTCTCCCTCCCCTCTGGCCATCACCAGTTTGTTTTCTACAGTCAAGAGTGTTTTTTGGTTTGCCTCTTTTTTTCCCTTTTTCTATTTGCTTTGTTTCTTAAATTCCACATGTGAGCAAAATCATACAGTATTTGTCTTTCTCTGATGGATTCATTTCCCTTACCCTCTAGACTTATCCACGTCATTGCAAATGGCAAGATTTCATTCCTTTTCATGGCTGCATAACATTCCATGGTATACATACGGCATCTCTTCTTTATCCAGTCATCTATCGATGGACTCCTTGGCTGCTTCCATAATCTGGCTATTGTAAATAATGTTGCAATAAGCATAGGAGTTCATGTATTTTTTTAATTAGTATTTTTTTAATTCTTTGAGTAAATACTTCATAGTGTGATAACTGGATCATAGGGTAATTCTATTTAATTTTTTGAGAAACCACTCATTTTTTACACAGGGGCTGCACCAGGCCAACAGTGCATGAGGGTTCCGTTTTTCTCCACATCTTCACCAAAGCTTTTTGTTTCTTGTGTTTTTCATTTTAACCATATCCAGACTATACCTAAAGCAATCTACAGATGTAATGCCATCCCTATCAAAATACCAACAGCGTTTTCCATAGAACAGAAAACAAACAATCCTAAAATATATTTGGAACCACAAAAGACCCTGACTAGCCAAAGCAATCCTGAAAAAGGCAAAGCTGGAGGTATCACAATTTCAGGCTTCAAGTTATGCTACAAAGCTGTAGTAATCAAAACAGTATGGTGTTGGCACAAAATATACTCCATTATTTTAAAGTGCTTTTAACTTATTCATAGCACTCTGAAATCTGTTACCTCCTTCGGTCTCCTCAGCAACCTTTGAGGGAGGAAACAGCATTGTTGATTTTATCATTGGTAGAGGCAGAAAGACAGGTACAGAGAGGCGAATGTGTGTGTCCGAGGTGACACAGGTGCCAGTGTCGAAGCCAAGACGAGAGCTGTGGTTATGTTCACTCTCAAAAGAGTCTATGTTGCTCATTGTAATATTGTAATCTGTAAAGTGCTACCTCTTGTCAGGGGGTCAGCAAACCCAGCCCATCACTTGTTTTGGTAAATAAGTTTAATCAGAACACAGCCATACTATCTATTTACATATGGCTGCTTTCCTGTTATAAGAACAACATTGAGTGGATGCGACAGAGACTGTATAGCCCACAAAGCCTAAAATATTTACTACCTGTCCCTTTATAGAAAAAGATTGCCAACCCTTGCCTATGTGGTAGATGCTTGGTAGGGGTGGGGGTGAGGCGATGAGGGAATGCTACATTGCCATGCCCCTTTCCCAAGAACTTGGGAATTGAAGGGAAGGTCACCTATCCATGGTGGGAAGTTGACCTCTAAACATACAAGTCAGAAATGCTAAAAGCAAAATTAGGGGGTTCAGTTGGGATACATCATGAAACTACACCAGCTATCAGTAAAAAAAATATATATATATATATATATATATATATATATATATATATATATATATAATGCATTACATGGTTCATGAAATCATCCAGTGGTCCAGAGAATCAGATCTGAAGGCCACACAGCCAGGACCCATGCCCAGTTTACAGCCAAGACTGTGCCAGCAGAGCCATGCTTGCACCAGCAATGCACATAGACACCTATCCCATGTTGTCTGAGCAGGACAGTTGACCTTCCCGCTAGAAGCTCCAAAACTACCTGCCTCTGAAGCACAAGTGATTTCTACACAGAATACAGGCTACCATGAGTCAGCTTCCTAACAATAACAGCTTCTTACTCAGAGCCTTCCACTGGTGCATCTGATGGGCAGACCCTGGGTCCTGTGCCTACAATATTAGTTGTGAGAGAGGTTGGGAGGCAAGTTCATGATTTCTGCCTTGAAGAATACCGTCCTTCTGATCAAAGTATTGGAGTGTTGACATTGTGGCACAGACTACGTTCTTAATTTCTGAACAGAAAAATATGTCACAGAAATAGGGTTAGATGACATTTTTTTAAGGCAAAAAAAAAAAAAAAAGAGCAGATTTGGAATTTTCATCAGGGCGCAACCAAACTTGTCCATGGGAGAGGATACCTTTGACCAGGAGACATTGAGTGTCTGGCCTGTAATAGAAAACATCTCATTTACTGCAATCCCTAATAGTAATAAGTACTAATTACTGAGGCTTTTGGTGCATTAGGCTGGGAGGTGAGCATGATTACGGCGCACATGTTACAGATGATCGAACTGGAACACGGTGGGCTGGTAGGTCTATACTTGTAGATGACAGAGATTTCAATCTGGAGCAGTTTGTACTTTAAACCTTTGCCCTGCCAAGGAGGGGATTTTTATCTATTAATCTGGAGCATTTCTGCCTCCAGTAGCAAAGCAGTCAGGGTGGCCTGTCTAGCCTCTCATGAGCTCTTGCCGATGGCCATCTGAGTTCCATCCCCTGGCCGATAAATAAACATAAGCCACTTTCTGGCTAGAATTTGCCTTCCCACACTGCATGTAGACTACTAGTAGCTACACTCCCCAGAACAGGAGCTGACAACTTATTGAGGGTGTACATTATGTTAGGTTCTGTGGAATGAGCTCACTCAATCTCCTCAAACACCCTATCGTCATGTTCATATTGAGACTGAATTTTAGGGAGCTGAAGTGATTTAGCCAAGGTCACATAGTTACAAAGCAGCAGAGCTGGAATCAAAGCCACATGCATCTGGCATCACATCCTCCCTATTTGTCCCCTCACAGACATGGAATTAGGGACACCTTTGGTTCAGGACTCATTCTTATCATTTGGGCCACTCACAGTCAACGAGACTTTAATCAGGTAGGTAGATGGTTTTCATCATATGAGAATCAGCCCCGAAAACAAGAGCATGGACTTGAAATGCACATCCATCTAGCACAAAGTTCACGGTTAGTGCTAACTAGATGAATATTTTTCATCCCTGTGGCATGTCTAGACCTTTTTCCATATAAATTCATGTATAGGAATTCCAGGAGAAACTTGAACTCCTGCCCCTTGCTGGAAGCCAGGAGGCTGATCCGTCTTGGAGGCTGTTCACAGTGAATGGGCACCAGTGTGAGGCAGCAGGGGAAGAGTCTGGAACCAGACTGCCTGGTTCTGGATCCTACTCTGCTAGTTACCAGGTATGTGTCCAGTTGTACGCTGGCAAATGGTTTCATGACTGGCTTCCCAAGGGAAACAAGCCTTGATGTGCAGTGTTTACCAAGTTCTGTGATGTACATTGTCTCCCTGTGGGAAGAGCTGGACACAGTCGGCTCTCATGAGTTCTCATGAGCTGGAACATGCTGAGGCTAAGCGTGCTGGCCAGGCTCTCAATCTCTCTAGCTTCCAGAGACTGGGCAAAAGGCAAGTATCTACCTCAAAATTTCTCAAAAGGATTAATGAATAATGTGGTAAAACAGTTGGCACTGTCTAGCACTGTGGTAGGCTTTCACTGAATGGCATTATTACTAGCTGGGATTCTGTTAGATTCATAGATCCCTAATGCCTTCTGCCTCGATTTCGTTATCTTAAAAAGCATAAGAAAATACTTTCCCTGCCTCTTTTTCACATTATTGTAAAGATGAAGTGAAATAATCTACAACTGCTTTGGAAGGTTACAAGCTTATAAAAAAAGGAGTAATTTTACTAAAATCAAATCAAAACCCAGAGAAGGGACTTTTGCGAGGCAAAAATTATACCCCTGAGTCATAATTTTTAGTTCTTTTTCTCACTCCGTTTTTCTTTTCCTCCTCCGTTCCTGGTACTAATTCTCATTTAGCGGCTGTTGAATTGAAAGAGGTCTGGAAACTCACCAGCTCAGTGAAACATTGCAGTCCATCAAGAGGTTCTGAGAGTCATTGCGTTTAAGTTCTTTTCATCCTTTAGCCCTCAATCCTCATTGTGGGGAATCTTCAATTATCCCTGTTTTTAGTCCTTATTTCTCAATTTTTCCTTTGAAAAGCAGGATTTCCATCATGTCTTAAAGGTGAAGGCAGTAGCAAGCCTCCCTTCAACAATACCACGTCAGTTGCATAAAGAGGCCAGTGATCTCTGTTCCCTGAAGCTCCAGTGGGGCATTCTCTTAGAATTTGCTAGACTCTTTGCTCAGCCCTCTGTGATCTTAGAGAATGCAATATGTAGACTAGAATCTTGGCATTTTCCATTCAGCACGCTTCTGCTCAGTTGCTGGGTTTGAGTTTTGTCCCCATTCTTCCATTTGCAACTAGAAATGTTTGATTAATGCTTTGCCAACCCAAACTCATAGACTAACACTAATGGTCACAGATCATTTCCATTCACAGGCATAGCCAGACTTCTAGATTATAGGATAGCACAGTAGTTATGAGCATGTGTTCTGCAGTTCAAAATCCTCCAGTTCAAATCTTGACCCTATAGCCTGCTGGATGTGAATTTTGTAAATTTAAGTGTAAACTTACTTAAAATTTCTGCATCTCAGTTTTTCTTACAATAAATGTGAATAATAAGAAGACCTATATCAAAGTGAAGTCAAGAAAGTTCAGTGAACTGGGACTCCTGGGTGGCTCAGTGGTTGGGCACATGCCTTCAGCCCAAATCCTGCATTGGGGTCCCTGCATGGAGCCTGCTTCTCCCTCTGCATGTGTCTCTGCTTCTCTGTGTGTGTGTGTCTCATGAATTAATAAATAAAATCTTAAAAAAAAGAAACTTCAGTGAATTAATACATATATAAAGGATTTAGAATATGTCCTGGCTAACACTAAAAAAAGAGAGGTGCCTGGGTGGCTCAGTTGATTAAGCATTTGACTCTTGGTTCTGGCTCAGGTCATGATCTCAGGGTCCTCAGATCTAACCTCGAGTTGTACTCCATACTCAGTACAGAATGTGCTTGTTCCTCTACTTCTCCTCCCCTTTCCTCATGTGCTCTCTCTGTTAAATAAATAGATATAAATAAATAAATAAATCCTTTTAAAAAAGAGTTTTAGCTATTATAATCATAAAGCAATATTTCCCCAATTTCACTCAAGTGAAAGTCCTACTTTTTTGCCATATCTGTATACCCTTTTATTAAAGAGAAAATTTAGGCTGCCGGAGTGGCTCAGTGGTTGAGCATCTGCCTTTGGCTCAGGTCATGATCCCAGGGTCCTGGCATCGAGTCCTGAATCAGGCTCCCCACGGGGAGCCTGCTTCTCCCTCTGCCTCTGTCTCTGCCTCTCTCTGTGTGTCTCTCATGAATAGATAAAATCTTAAAAAATAAAATAAAGAGGAAATTTAATTAATCACTAGCCTAGATAAAAACCAGTACCACTTACCAAAAAGAGGACCTAATCACAAAAAAATAGGTAGGTAGATAGACAGAAAGACAACGAAACAATGTTTTCACATCTGCCCAGACCCTGATGCCTGCCTAAGTCTTGAAGCTGAGCTCTAGCTGAGCTCTATCTGCCTTTGCCATGATAAAGGTTAGAAAGTATTAGTGAAGGGTTAAGTCCTTGAACTTGACACTTGAACTGAGACTTTCGTCTTGGGAAGGAATTAGAAGAAAATCTAAACCAGAGCCACCTTTCACCTTGTAGTTCTGGTTTGTATTGCTGAATTGATGTCTTTCCTAAAGCTCCTCAAACGTACCCAATGATGTGCACCCCACAGTCTGGTTAAGATGGGGCTGCGGGATTTGATACCACCCAGGTCTGTGATGACTGCAACAAACTCCAAGCAGTCTGAGGGATATTATTCTTGAGGACTGTGTCTTCTCTTAAGCCAGTTCTCATTATCCAGATGTCCCTTCTCTAATTTTTTTTTTTTTAATAGTCTGCTTTCTTCCTAAGTTCTTCAGATCGAGGTCTGGGTTCACGTCTCCTCTGAAGTCCAAAGACTGATGTCTCACTGGGGAATGTGGAATTTGCTCTAGGCTTCCTCGGGCTGAGCAGCCCACCTCCTGGCTCAAGGAAAAGATCAGACGTCAGTGTGTATTAGAGGAGTGGTGTGATCATGTAGGTTAGTTGCCATAAAGTTTTATGATTAAAAGGCTGCAATCTCTCCTATAGGATGGTCACCCAACATGCCATGTGCCTGCAGTTTCCAGTATTTAAGAATTAAGTTCCTTCAGAGTAAGCACTGCATGGTTCTCCTTCCACCACTGCATGGTGGGGAAGGAGCTGTGTAAAGAGTGGGGCCAGCTGAGCTAGCACTTCCAGGGATAGCTGGTCTCCAGCCCTTCCCTCCCACACTCCCTGTTTCTGAAAACACAGGCTCTGAGATATCATTGCCCTTTATCATAACTCAAGTTTGTTCTGTTCCTCCTTGGTCTGAGGTTAAAGCCATCTTCCTAGAAACTCCTTTATATCTGGCCCAAGGTTAAGGTTGAAGTGATACAAACACAGAAATACAACCCTTATCTTTTCCCTGTTGAAGGCAATTGCAAGTTTTGCATTGTCACTCAAGTTTCTCATGCAAGCTTTGGATTTTTTTTTTCCGCTTTAAAAGGCAAACTAAATGAGATGACACCAAGTTTGAGAATTTCTGCAGGGCCGAGGACCTCCACCGCAAAATGGGCTTCAGAGTCTGCTTATTACAGAGATGATAAAAATAAAGCACAAAGAGGAAATGATTTGCTCAAAGTAAACCCGAGGCCTCAGATTCCCAATCCATTTGCCGCAGCCCACTCCAAGGAGAAGGCTCATGACATTAGCATCTCCCCCCTTATAACACCCTGACCCCCAATCATTTAGCGATAGCGACAGTGTATATCGCTTTATCTAAAGAGGTACTGTGTTCTTATAATCTCCTCCCAGGACAACAGAATTCAGCGTACTTCAAGAAATAGCAAGAGGCATGATGCCAAGAAATAAGTTCACTGTGAATGATAAAACTCCAAATTCAGAAACCTTAGGGCAAAATAATTCAGTGAAAAAAGCCGAAGAGTCTTGATACGATTTCTAATCTATTGACTACGGTATTACTTGGGCAAGTCATTGCCAAGAACTAGCAGTTTCGATAACTGAGTTTGAATCTAGGTCCTCTTACTTATTAACTGTGCCACCTTAAGCAAGACGTAACTTGTCCAAGCCCCTGTTTACTCGTCTATCAAAGGGAGAACTGAAACAGGATCTTCTTCCTAAGGCTATTGTGTGAAGTAAATGTTATCATCAGATCTGTGCCTGACACACTGAAAACACTAAATATTGTCTGTAATTATCATGTGACCTATTTAAACATCCATCAACCCTGGATCATCTACTGTAGAATTTAATGACCTCTTACATGTATGAGAGGACCGGCAATGAAATTATACAAAACGTTAAGCCTAGTTCTTGTTCTCTTCTCTCTAGACAAGCAAGTAGGAGAAATCACATAGCCATAAAGGGACCTCTTAGGTGAATGAAGCTCTGGCTCTGTTTCTCTAGCCTCTTGCCACTGAAGACGTGAGCCTCTTGCTGAGACATAAGTAACTAGAAAGCACTGGCTTCAGAGATCTGGGAAAGGAATGTGCCAGGCAAAGGCAAAAAGGCATGTCTCTGATACAAGAAAGGACTTGGCTTGTTTGAGAAACAGAAAATGGGACAAGAGTTGAAGTGAGGAGGGTGAGGTTGGGAGCTGGGCAGGTGCCTGAGCACAGGCTGCCCAGACGGAGGAAACCAGAAAGTCATCTGAAAGGTGTGAGCCCAGGGGGCACAGCGCCTGACTAACCCTCTGAAAGCATGCATCCAGATGTAACTGAGTGAGAACAACAGTGATATAGTACTGGTCAGAATCCCAGTGTTTCTTTTCTTAAAGCCAAGTAAATAAATTGCTGGTTTTCATCCCTTAAAAGGATTGCTTACAAACTATTTGCAACACCCCTGATAACTGCCCAGAGCTTATTTTTGTCTCATTCTTGAGAAGTGTATGATGTGCCTTTGTCAAGACGAGAAACTGAGCATCCCAAAAGGGCTTGCGGGAGTCACTTTTTGGCTTATGAACAGACTCTAACAGTCTCCCAAGGCCCGTGAACTGCCCAATCCCACCAGTCAGTGGTGACGTCATCCGGGATGGGCAGAGAAATTGGAGCCTGCGCGTTATCTTATTCCTGGGCACCTCTCAATTGAAAAGATGCTGGACAGCTACCTGTACCCCATCTGTTCCAGTAAAGAGATCCACCATACTCTATTTTATGGCAGAACTGGAGTGTTTGAACACCAATTGAAATAGTCACACTAACAAGATCAAGTAAAAGTAGAGGCAGATAATCAGATAACACAAATCCCTCCTCCCAAGACTTTACACCAAATACCTTGAACGGCTAGTCCCTTTAAATTCTAATGACTCGGGATCCCTGGGTGGCGCAGCGGTTTAGCGCCTGCCTTTGGCCCAGGGCGCGATCCTGGAGACCCGGGATCGAATCCCACGTTGGGCTCCCGGTGCATGGAGCCTGCTTCTCCCTCTGCCTGTGTCTCTGCCTCTCTCTCTCTGTGACTATCATAAATAAATAAAAATTAAAAAAAAAAATTCTAATGACTCGGGATCCCTGGATGGCGCAGCGGTTTGGCTCCTGCCTTTGGCCCAGGGCGCGATCCTGGAGACTCGGGATCGAATCCCACGTCGGGCTCCCGGTGTATGGAGCCTGCTTCTCCCTCTGCCTATGTCTCTGCCTCTGTGTGTGTGTGTGTGTGTGTGTGACTATCAGAAATAAATAAAAATTAAAAAAAAATAATAAATAAATAAATAAATAAATAAATAAATAAATAAATAAATAAATTCTAATGACTCATTGGCTTTCCATATAATGCATTCAGCCCTACAGAAGTACGGTACATAGGTCCCACATAAAAATATATTCTGCATAGATATCATGGATCTGATTTCCTTTAATTTTTTTTTAGAAGAGGTGAATGGCTTTCTTCTTTATTTTGCTCCTTGAAAAATGTGTGCTATTTTTATTTTTTGCCTCATGCATGACTACTCCATTTCTTTCGTCATTTTGCTGCTGACATCATCTTTTTGGTATGTTTTAATTTGGAGTCGAATCACTTATTCTCAACCCCACCCCAGTGCCAATTTTGCTTCTTGATTCTCCCAGTTGCTATATCCTGAGTCAGTTCAGTTTCACCCTAGGTACAGAGCCCTTACAGAGAAGCCGGCATTGGCCTTTGGCACAGCTCAGCAAGCAAGCTCCCCACACTGAAGTTTGAATTTTGGTCGCGTGTCCTTATTTGCTGGTAAGCATCAAAGAATTTAATTAGGTGACTACAATTTGAGAGTTCTTACTTGGACAATTCATTTTGCACCATAATCTCCAGATGCTAGGGAACGCCGGCTTCTCAACGATCCACAGAGCTCACCAGAGGACGACTCATTGCCCAACGTGATTGCCTATTTTTATCCTCGAAAACTTAAAAACCTTAAAAAGTAAAATAAAATAGAATTTGACAAATGAAACTCAAGCATGTTTTCCTCTCTAGGGTGTATCTTCTTTACTTCCTCCGTGCTGTTCATCTAATTCCCTGCCAGGGGAGTATGGCTGTAACCCAGCCATCACACAAAGACGTGCCAAAGACACTTGCGAATCAAGTGTGTATTTCTCCCAACAACAAAGCCAGCAATTTTCAGATTTTCGTTAAGTGCAGTCCCCAGCGAACCCTCACTACCTGTTTTAGTAACTTCCCACAGACTTTCGCATTTTGGAAGATTCTGTGGCATTGTTTCATAATGATCTTTAGGAGAGAGAGAGAGTGGGGGAAAAAAACATAGCAAATGTCAAACCTCAGGATGTATTCAAGAGGCCTTCAAGTCAGTACCAATTCAGAATCCACAAAATCACTAAAGCACTTACATCCCAATGTATGCCTTTTAAGGTCAGAAATATCATAAAATCACTCAGGACATCTTGTTCTCTTCGAGTTCCTTTTCATTTTCTCATCCTAATGGCAGTTGCTCAAACTTCTTGAGAAAGGCAACTTTTGATGCTCACCTGGAAGAGATTTTCTTGACAAAAGATTTAAAGTGTTTCATGTTTTCTTTCTCTTTTTCTTCTCTCTCTCTTTTTAATCTGAAACTTAATGTTTTTGATGTCTCCCATATAAGATATAATGAGTTATCCACACCCCCCCTCCCAATTTTTTTCTTTTAAAATGAGTGGTATCTGCCTGTGTCGGTATGATTTTGGTCAGTGAATGAATATAATTAGCCTCAGATCGGCTCAACACATCAGTCAATGTCATTAACCGGGCAAGCATTCTAATTTCAAGTTCGTTCCTGAGAGTCTAACTGCTGAAGCCATAGAGCTTCGGCTGGATCTCTGGGGATTTGCAGAGTAGGCAAGAAGGAGAGAAAGGGTCAAGATTGGTCATTTGTCCTCATTTCATCCCAGGGGAAGGTATAGTGGACTTGTTTTTGTGAATGGCACCACCCTAAGGGTAGGAGGACTATTGACAGTGATTTCCAAAAGAGAAAAAGAAAGAAATATTAGAAAACAATGTCACATAGCAGATAGACTATGCACTTCAAAATCAAGGAGACTGAGCTCAAATTCTTTCTCAAGGACTGTATGACCTTCAGCAGGGCACTTACCCTCTCTGAGTCTTATTTTCCTCAACTGTCAAATGAATATTACAAAATACCTACCCTACTGGTTTGCCAGGGATATGAAAAATTCAATACAAGGGCAGGGGTGAGGTGGGGTGTGGCCGGTGTGGTCGGTGGAGCATGTGACTCTTGATCCCAGGATTGTGAGTCTGAGCCCCACGTTGGGTAGCAAGATCATTTTAAGCTAAAATCTTAAAAAAAAAAAAAAAAGTAACGATATTCTCAGGATGCAGGAGAAAATTTTCAATAAATGTTAGTGTCTGCCCATCCTCCAAGCAAAGCAAAGGCTTGAATTTTTATCCACGTAGAATACTTCAACCAGGTGCTACAGAGACAAGACAGTGAGATGAGAGACCCTGTGCCACCTCACGAACAACAAATGAGTGTTTGCAAAAAGCAATATTCTGTTCAGAGGGTGCTCCTTCCCTTAACATCATTTCTTAGTTGCTTGGCAGCTTTCATCCAGTCATCCCAAAAAGCACAGTACCACTTTCAACTCCCCACATCCAGATTTTTTTAAAGAAGGGACCTTCTATTAGGAGAAAGTTCACCTGTGTGGCAGTGCCATTTGAGGGAAGGAAAAGTATATGTTTTAAAAGGCGCCGCAGCCAACGCGAGTACATCTCTCATTCATTGCTCGGCGATGAGACTATCATAATATTTAAATCAGTTTTGAGAACTTTTCCTTCAAAAGGAAAAGGGAGGAAATCCACTAGTTGACTATCCAAGGAGGCCGGGGGGGGGGGGGGGGAGTGTTCAGTTACCATAGAGATTTCGTGCTGGCAAATGGTATTGGGGAGCAGATTGGTGTCTGTTAATTTTTTTATTTGTAATTTATGTGTGTTGGCTCATTCTCTGGGCCAGCCCAGATTTTCCTGTTTACCTGCCATTCTGTGTGATGCAAGTGAGGGATGACAGTGCCACATTTCAGGCATGTCTTCAATTTGTCAACATTATCGAGGGTCAGGAGGACGGCAGAAAGCACATGGAGAAGCCCCCCGCGCTTGGGCTTTGCCTGATGATGGCAAAGCGTTGGGGAGATCAAGCGGGGATTGCCGGGAGGAAAGGAGAGCCTAGCAAAATTCTCTATGATAATCTAGATCATTCCAACACCCACCTTGGTCTTTTAAAAACTCGGATCTCATGGAGCCTCTTTAATGACTAATTATTATTCTTTGACGCATGCAAAAAATTTAGAGGAAAGTCGGTCAGTCTTATCCTATCACCCTGTGGCACACACAGTCCTTGAAAATAAATCATCTTTGCTGCCTAAACTGCTAAGTAATTGTCCTCCCAGGAGTGTGGGTGCTGGGTGGGATGTTACTGCTGTTTTTTGAGTCCTCTTCACCTCCCTAGGATTAGGCCACAGGAAAATGTCAGCCCTCCTGGCAGTTAAGTGGAGACAGTGCCATATTAGCAAGAAAGGGTAAGGGGATTAATCCTTTATGGACGCCATCCTTTCGTCTCAGTGAGCCATGGATTAAGAAAGGCAAACCTTCGAGATGGGTTTCAGTTGGATGTCAACTAATAAATACTAATTTCCATAAAATTTAAATGAACCCAGTAAAATCTACCTCTTGCTGTGCAGGAACCCCATCTCATTACTCAAAATAGCAGCAATGTAATTATTGGAAACCACACCCTTCACACCGAGGTGGCGGTAGTGAAGTCGTAGCAAATTTCCACACAACTGGGGGCTGGTGTGCAAAGAAGGAGCTGGAATGCTTCGGGTTCCATCCGCTGTAGGCCATCCCCGCCCCTCCAGCTCCATGTACCTTATAAAATAATAATGTTGATGAGCCGAAAAACACAGCCAAGTTTTCTTAGTCTTTCAGCACAAAGAGGCAACAGCCCAAATACTTAAATACATAAACACTGCATGTGCAGTTGAAGACAACGCAGAACTTTAGACGCCCACGGAGATGGGCTGATTTACCGCCCCAGCTGAGTTCTGCATCCTCTTTGCATTTTAAATGACCTTTAAGCAATGATGAGGTCTGTCTTGTTGAGACTTAATTGCTTAATTAGAGAAGCAGTTTTTCAGTAGACAAATATTTCCCTAAAAACTCATCTTTTAATTTGAAAAAGGCTTCATTTGATTTTAGGCAAAATTGGAAGCTGTTTTATATCTTCATCTTTAACAGCAAAAGTAGAAGATGGTTTCAACAACTGGTAAGGCCAACTGCATTTTTCCATAAAGCTGCAGTTGCATATCAGGCAGCTATTACCGAACGTGGTGGTTCGATTGACATTTTTTTTCAGTCAGTCGAGAAACGCTCACACGCCCACAGCATATGGAAATCCAGAGCCCTCTGAACATTTCTTCAAGTTTCTCAGAAACTATTTCTCCTTGTCACTTCCGGCTACAATGGGGAGGCAATATGATGACATAATGATGAGCTGGATGCTGGGATCAGACTGTCTAGAACTAACTACTGAGAAACCTTGGAAAAGATGAGTAACCTCTGTGCTTTCTTAGTTTACCCCATCTGTGAAATGGGGGAGTTAGGTCCTACTGTATAGGGTTGTGGTGGGGATTAAGTAAGTTAAACTTTCTAGCCTTTCGAACAAGGTTGGCTCAGTAGCAAGTGCTGAGTACACGTCTGCCATGGTTAATTTTGTTATTACCGAATTGCTTTTCACTTCTCTGTGATGACACCCCAGTCACTTCCCTAGTGTTGACCTAAGGCAGGCACAGCCCTTTCTCCTTCATTATTGACCGACCACCCTGTACCGCTACATATTACAATCAAACAACATGGTCTTAGAGTTTTTTAATCAAGGGTGGAGGTGATGAGGTGCCTGGGTGGCTCAGCGGTTAAGTATCTGCCTTTGGCTCAGGGCGTGATCCTGGGGTCCTGAGATTGAGTCCCACATCGGGCTCCCTTCATGGAGCCTGCTTCTCCCTCTGCCTATGTCTCTGCCTCTCTCTGTGTGTCTCTCATGAATAAATAAATAAAATCTTTTTAAAAAAAAAAAGCATGGAAGAGATTAGAGCAAATAATGCAATATTTAGTTTGAGAGTTCCCTAGAAGTACAATGCATGTAACTGTGCCATATCATCATCATCCTACTTGCGATACATAATATTAGAGTATAAATGAAAAAAATCCCTCTAGCTGACCATGCTACTTTTTTCTATTCCTCACCAGCTCACTGCCCTGTAGAAAAGCAAAACAAAACAGAACAGAACTTCTCTGTTAATGATGCAGACCTGTAACATTCTTTGCCCCAAGACTAAAGTCAGTCTTCAACTGACTTTACACAGCAAAGATGTTAATGAACTTTCTGGATGCTGGTAACACCTCCTGGACCTAATTTGTTTCTGCCTCCCTTGGTCTGGGCAAGACAAAGGGAGTGGCTGGAACTGTGTGAATAAAGCTCTGCTCTCCCCAAAAGGTCACAGTCTGCTCCAGTTTTAAATAACTAAGGTTTGTTTCTTGCCTTCTTTCCCCCATGCCATGGTCATTCGGCCTGCTGGGTAGAGGAGCGCCTGTCCTGAGGCACTCCGAACTATCCCAGACACAAGAGATGGACCAGACACATGAGCAATACTCCTTGCCAAATTTCAGGCAACCACCAGTTCCCCCTCTGTCTCCTGCTCCCATACTCTCAGCTCTGGCTTTAGGTGGACCCCAAGGGGATGCCTCAAAAACCTCACCTTGAACATGACTTAATCTTGGGCTTCTCACTGGGCATCACATGTGTACCCTCTAGAAATGAGTTTGGCTGCAAGTAACAGAGGATCCTGTCCTCACGAGTCTTAAACAAGAGGAGCTGCGGTTTCTCACCTAACAAGGCAGCCACTCCAGAGGTTCTGAGGCCGAACCACGTCACGGTGCCTGTGGTTCTCATGGCCTTCCCCTTGTGCTTCGTATCACAATCAGAGAGCCACCCTGGCTCTGTGAGCATCACAACTGTGTGCAAGGAAGAAAAACTGGGAAAGACACCACCCAGCTCATCTGCTCCTTTTGCCCAAAAAGCAAACCCTTCCTTGGACCACCCTCCTCCCTTGGAAGAATTCCATTAGCATCGTATTTGCCAGAAATGGGTGCTCAGCCACAGATGAAAGTAAGGCTGAGACAGTGAGTATTTTGCTCTTCCAGCCCCTGCGGCGAGGAAGCAACCAGCAATCCAAGAGCATCAGCCACACCAGAGAAAGACCCAAGATTTATAGATTTGAGGTGCCTGATTTCTTGCTATTGACTCTCTCTGCCTAACAGCTACACGATGCCAAGAGTCTGCAAGAAACCTTGGGGAGGAAAAAAAAAATCAGTTAAATATTTAGATGATTTGCCGACACAGGGAACTTGCCTTTGGCAGCAAAGATTTATTAAGCAGGCTACAAAACAAGATGTCATTAAACAGTTTGAAAGCATGCCCTCGTAATTAAGAAGGGAGAAGCTTTCTAATTTGGGTAATGAAATCTGTGGCTCAGATAAGCGTTCATTTTATTAATATTTATTGCGTGCCTACTGTGTGCCAGGTACTGCATGGGCCCCCTCCAGTCCCTAGAACAAAAAAATCTCCCTTATGCCAAACCTCCTGGTGATAATCGCTGTCATTTTTTGGATACTAATGCTTTGCCAAGCACCGGGCTGAGCATTTTACATAACAAAGGTTTGTCCTCACAACAACCCCAAGAAGTAGTAATTAAAACCCTCAACTCAAATGGAGTGAGCAACAGACTCAGTTGGTCTGGGACTCTGGGGTTTCCCAGGACACAGGACATTCAGGGCTAAAGCAGAGAAGTCCCGGTGGCGCCTACTGGGCCATGAGCAAAGTGGGACTGGAGGTGACCTAGCCAAGCCACTTGGCATTTCTAGAATCCAGGCTGGTGCTGTCTGCTGCCAGGCCCCTGCGCCCCCACCCCAGGCTGCAGCCTGATGGCTAACCCTCTTCTTGAGCCCACCAGTTTTTTTTTTTTAATTTAAATTCAATTTGCCAACATACAGTATAACCCCCAGTGCTCATTGCATCATGTCCTCCATGCCCATCACCCAGTTACCCCGTCCCCCCTCCTCTACCTCCCCTTCTGCAACCCTTGGGTTGTTTCCCAGGGTCAAGTGTACCTCATGCGGAACCCACAACTCTTACCACCTTCCCTCCCCTGCCTCTTATTCTTGGTGCTCCTCCTTCCAGTCCCAACCTTGAAAGAGCTGACCCCTTCTGGGCCACAGAGCCCCAAGAAAAGCCCCCGGCCCCCATGGACACACCTGGGGGTCTTGCAGGGGCCCACCACCAGGGAGCAAGAGCCGCTCTGTGCTGACCCTGGACCACAAAGGGCTGCGGGCTCCCCTCAGCCCCTTCCTCAGGCCAAGAGGACTTAATCACCTACAGACGGTTTCTCAGCCCTGGTTGCACATTAGTGTCACCTGGGGAGCTTTTGCAACATCCTGAAGCCGGGACTGTTTGAAGCGGAACCGCTAAGAGCAGGCCTGGATGTCGTCGGCATGTTTCACTTTAAAAAAAAAAAAAAAAAAAAAAAAGGAAAGAAAGAAAGAAAATTGAGTTTATCTTATCTACAGGAGAGTGCATACATAGTAAGCATAAAGTTCAGGGGATTTTACATACATTCACACCCATGTAACCACCCCGCACATCAAAATATGGACCATTTGCAGCCCCCGGGAGACTTTCTTGTGTGTATAGATCTCGTTTTTAGACCTGCACAGGAGATTATTTTTTAAAGATTTTATGTATTTATTCATGAGAGACACAGAGAGGGAGGCAGAGACAGAGGCAGAGGGAGAAGCAGGCTCCCCGCGGGAGCCCGATGCAGGACTCGATCCCAGGACCCCGGGATCACAACCCGAGCCAAAGGCAGAGAAACTCAAGTGCAGAGCCACCCAGACGCCCCTGCACAGGGGATTCTAATGTGCAATCTGGATCCAGTGCTACTGGCTGAGGACCCTTTGTGGCCAGAGATGATCCACGTTCCCAAAGCTCTTCCTCCCTGGGTGGACAGGGATGGAGGCAGGGACAAGAAAACGGTCCTGGATCGTGTGTCCTAAATCCAACGCGGGGCCACTCGAGTTCTGTGGCCGCTCATCTGCCTCCCCACGGCCTGCTGGGCGCCCTGGAGCCAGAAGCTGCACCCGCCACGAGCCCAGCGAAGGGCCTGACCCTTCGTAAATATTTATCAGATGAAAACCAGAGAATAAATAGACACATGGAGTGGGGAGTCGTGTTTGATCTCCATTTAGAAGGCTACTTGAGGTTCTCGGGGAAAAGAGCATTCGGGCCCCTTTTTGGTTTTTGCCTTTTTTTTCTTTGACCTAAGAAGGGCGAGTTCAGGAAAATGTTGATTTCGGGTCTTGTTCTCTCGCAGGGTTCACGCTCCGTCTGTGCATAGGTGACACCAGTGACTCGCAGTGTAATTCTGTGGTGTTGAAAGCTGATGTCAACTGCTAAATGGGGAAAAGCAGGGCGTCTCGGCGGTGATGTGTGTGTGCGTACACGTGCAGCCAGAAAATAAGCCGAGGACTCAGGGAAATTGATGTCGTACTAGCAAAAGGCCAGCGACACTTAGGAATGATCCATGTCGAATGCACGTCTAGCTGCCCTGGGTCACCCAGGGAGATCTTTTCTTTTTTCTTTTTCTTTTTTTTTTTTTTAAATGTATAGAACTTACGAGTTTGAAAAATATGTATTTTGCCTGGAGGGCAGTTAAAAAGACTTTATTGTGTCAGCATCCCCAGATCATTTATATATTTTCCTGCCCACATATTTTATTCATAACGTCTGTTTTAGTCTCCTCTATTTTGTCAAGTTGGTGTTCGACATTCTTCTTATTCTCTTCTAAAACCACCCATTATCAGAGCAAGGCCATGTGGCTGTGGGTAAACTCAAGAGCGCTGGTGGGCACAGTTAAAAATCGGGGCTGGGAGGGCTTCAGGGATTTGGGCTTGAGATGTATTATTAGATCATTCCTGAAGCCTCGCATTGGGAGGCGGTGGTAGGAGACGGTGTGGTTTCAACAACGAGAAGTCAGGGCAAAAGACTGATGGCCTTGACAGTTCTCTGTATGAAGGGAAGACCAAGGCTTGCTCACCAATGGGTGAGACGGAGCAGAACATTCAGAACATCCCACAGAATGGCTAATAGAGCAAAAGACAGATGACTGGTTTTTCATAAATTCTCCGGGCAGCTCAGGAGTTGCGGGAAATGATTGCTCTGAGCTGAGGCCTCAAAGCCTGGTATATATTCAAAGAATGAGCGTCCTGTTGCTGTTAGGCTACTTCCAGAAGTGTTTCAAGTGTGCTGTGGGTTCTGGACTCCAGATGTGAGAATCGGAGGATATTAATTCTTCCACCTGCCCCCTCACCCCACTCCCTTCCCAGAATAAGGCATGCGAAGCTCTTAATTGAAAACAAATAAAAGAAAGCATTTAGCAAAGAGGGAGGAGAAGAAGGGATGGAATAGGAAAGAAAGAGAGGGAAAGGGGAAGGGGAAAGAAAAAGAAAGGAAGGGGAAAGAAAGAAGGAAGAAAGAAGGAATGAGGACAGAGGGAGGAAGAAGGAAGGAGGAGGGAAGGAAGAGGCAGAGGGGAAGGAGGAGGGGGGAAGGAGAGAGGGAGAAATCATTGCACATTAGAAAAAGGTTAAAGAGGCAGCTTTCAGTTCATGAGGAGGTGGATTACAAATAAGAAGAAAACATTTTATTCTCCGGGGCAACTAGCTTGATGTGTATTTCTGGCATATTTCATACCCCTCTCATATCGGCACGCTACCAGGAGAGCGACATCGCCATATTATTATCGCTTGTCCCTTGACGGTGTCTGTCTGGCCTCTGCAAGGCAGGATCAGCCACGGTCCTGTGTTGGATCTCAGGGCACCAAACTTCCTGTCATCCCAAGTCATTTGAGAATCGAAAGAATATGAACTCTCTTCCACTGGGTTCTTCTTTGCGTCTGGAGGAGAGTTTTGATCATTTCCTTTAGTGTGTTCTATGAAGCACCAGTCCCCAAACTCAGGGGACAAAAGTGGGGGAGTTCAAGATCAAATAAGTTTGGAAAATGCTATTGGCTCCATCTCATTATTGGACATTCCCAGCAGACAAAAGCAAATTAATAGCTCTGAGAGGTCCCGGAGTGAAGAAACCTGTTAAGAAATGTTGTTTAACTCGGCATCCCCCAACTGAATTTGACCACAGGATTATTTCCTCCATCTAGAATCTTTTAAAACAAGTGTTCTAAAGAACATGTTTTGAAACAAGCCAAGGGCTCAGGAGACAGAAGACGCGCATAAAGACTAAATTACCCTTGCAAGTCAGCTAGCCCAACTTTTCCTTTTATAGATAAGGAAACAGAGTTACAGGATCATATGATCTGTGGAAGGGGCAGAATTAGAGTCATGTGACCCAGGGTGGATGCACTCACTTCCTGTGCCTCAGTTTCCTTGTCACTATTGAACTAGATCAGAGGTTCTCCACATGAAGCCCTTAAATAGTCTGAGATGTGTCACCAAATTTTGATTAATGTGTGTATTTGGTGATTGAAGATGATACATTTGTGTTATTTTATAGTTTCTTTTTTTTAATCTTTTAATTTTTATTTATTTATGATAGTCACAGAGAGAGAGAGAGAGAGAGAGAGGCAGAGACACAGGCAGAGGGAGAAGCAGACCCCATGCACTGGGAGCCCGATGTGGGATTCGATCCTGGGTCTCCAGGATCGCGCCCTGGGCCAAAGGCAGGTGCCAAACCGCTGTGCCACCCAGGGATCCCTATTTTATAGTTTCTATGCATCAGGAGTCTAGGCACAGGCTAGATGAGTCACAAGATTATAATCTAGGTGTTGGGGCAGCCGGGTGGCTCAGCTGTCTAGTGCTGCCTTCAGCACAGGGCCTGATCCTGGGGTCCCGGGATCGAGTTCCACATTGGGCTCCCTGCATGGAGCCTGCTTCTCCCTCTGCCTGTGTCTCTGCCTCTCTCTCTCTCTCTCTCTCCCATTCTCTGTGTTCTCATGAATAAATAAATTTTTTAAAATCTTAAAAAATAATAATAATCTAGGTGTTGACTAGGGCTGTAGTCTCATCAGAGCCTCAACTGAGGAAGGTGCCACTTCCACGCTCCCTTGGGTGTTGGCAGGATTCATTTCCCCACAGCTCCAGGACATAACGGCTTTTAGTTCTTTGCTAGCTGCTGGCTGGTGGCCACGCTCAGCTTTCAGAAGCCACCCACAATTCCTTGTCCTGTGGGATTCCCCAAACTGACCATTTATTTCATCAAAGCCAGCAAGGGAGAGAGCCTCTGGCTAGACGGAAGCCACAATGCTATGCATCATGGCAGTGACATCCCATCACCTTTGCCATTAAAAGCAAGTCACGGGTCCTGCTGACTCTCACAAGAAGGGAAGAACATATGGGTATGGACACCAGGAGGCAGAGATCACGAGGACCAGCTCAAGAGTCTCTCATGATATGCA
This sequence comes from Nyctereutes procyonoides, assembly GCF_905146905.1. Taxonomy (NCBI): domain Eukaryota; kingdom Metazoa; phylum Chordata; class Mammalia; order Carnivora; family Canidae; genus Nyctereutes; species Nyctereutes procyonoides. Next base: position 8,689,912 of record NW_026575024.1, on the reverse strand, counting down.
AATTTTATTTTTGCTGCAAATGAGTATGCTGCTACAGAGATACCTGTCCAGGGGAACATTCTGTGGAGACCATCATTTGAAACACTGAAAAGCAAGATATACCTTGCCACGAGCTGAAAGTGAGACTCACGGCACAGTGCAGAAAGCCAAGGGCAGCTTGTAAGAGGGAAATTACCCACATTAAAAAATCCCTTAAGCTGTCAATAAAGTACAGTGCACTTGTTTTCATGTATTACTGTAGTGTGCATGACCCTGAACTGTAATTCTTATGCAACTTGAAGTTTAAAAATTATTGAGCCAGGTTAAAGGGAAGTCTGTACTCAGAATCTGGGCATTCAAACCATCCCAACTTCATGGAAATTGTTAACAGTACAGAGAAAATGGATAAAGAATAGTAAAGCAGTCCTCTGGCCTCCAAAGATCATTCCATTCTGCTTTAGAAGTAAACTTCAGAAACTTTATAATGTCCTAACAGATTTGTTTGTTGGTGAGGGTTAAATGAGATAATATACATGAAAAAAATGTTCACTAGGCCAGGGAAATAGCAGTCATTCAATGAATGTTTGCAGACTTTGGATATATGCCTGGGCTGCTCAGATCCCCAGATACACACACACACACACACACACACACACAGTCTTTTGAAGAATTGTAGAGAACCTGGCCACAGGTGTCCTGCTTGTTCAGGCTGGCATGTCCTCTGGTCGGCCCCCAACAATTCCCACCCTCATGGGCATTGGGCTCATTTTCATGGAGCAAAGGTGCCAAAGTTAATGTTTTTGTTTTTGTTTTAATTTTTTGAGGGTTTTTTGTTCTTTTCTTTTTCTTTTCTTTTCTTTCTTCTTTCTTTTTATCCTCCTGCCCTAAAAAGAATTAGGGTTCTAAGTCTGAGGTCAAAATTCAAATCCACAGAAGCCAGGTCCACATGTAAAAGAAAAGAACAGGCAGGAGACACGAGAGAGGAAAATGAAGCAGGATGAAATAGTGAGCAATCACTCTATCTCTGTAAAAGAATTCAGATTTGGATACTTCTGCAAACACCGTGCAGATGTAATCTGACAGGTCTGCAGCTGGATGCTGCCAATGGACCGATTGCCCCATTTTCTTACGGGGTTGCCGGTGGCAAAATCTGCTTGTATTTTCCCCCCAGTCCCCAGGTTTTGAAAAAGGAAACTATTGTTGCCCTGCGTAGAAACAAGATGGTAGATTTTATGTTATTCTGACCACATTGAATCATTTCAGATTTTGGATAATAGGACGTTCACTCTAGAAGCTGTAGCCACAAACCTCCAGGCAGGGTTAGAAAGAGGTTAGGTTTTGTTTCCGTTACTTTTCCATGAAGGACTGTCTCTCAGTAACTCTCACTCCTATTATCCCATCTGGTTATAAGTGAAATACAGATTTGGAATATCATTTTTATCTGCACATATTTAAAATGTAATGTCCAAATATTATGCTGTTTGAAAAGAGACACCTGTCTAAAAAACTCCCAGGAAGGTTCTAGAGAGTGCACTTAAGCTAGATTTAGACACAAGTAAAGCTCATTTTTCATTTAGTAGAAGCCTTCAGCCTGGCCAAGACTTGGAATACTCGCCGAATGCTTTGCAAATGCAGCAATGCCTCATTTGTCCGACGCGGACTATTCCATGTAAGTGAGTTTTCCACGTAACTGAAGCTTATCCCTTTGCACATCAAGTCATATATTTATTTTAACCATTCCGCATAGGAATATTCGTGAGAGTGCATTACACACTTCCCTACCTCCGTAAGAAAAATATGAGAAACAAAATCTAAACTTAGCTTTCTGACTCTGGGTCACAGTCATGAATATCGAGTATTGGGCTGCTCTGGGCTCAAATAAAGGAATGCCTCTGGGTCCCTACAGCCTAAGTGGGAACTGGGGTTTGTCATGCTTTAGAAATTGTGCCGACCAGTTTTCCATCTCAACCAGTAGAGTTCTCAGATGCCTGGGTGGCACAGTTGGTTAGGTGTCTGCCTTCGGCTCAGGCCATGATCCTGGCATCCTGGGATCTAGTCCCTTGTTGGGCTCCCAGCTCTACGAGGAGTCTGCTTCTCCCTCTGCCCTCCCCCCTACTCATTCTCTCTCTCTCTCTCTCTCTCTCTCTCTCTCTCTTTCACTTGCTCACTCAAATAAATAAAATCTTTAAAAAACATATAGCCTGTAGAGTTCTCATCACACCTAAAAGTCCTTTTAAATGCACATTTAAATGCACATTCCTTGCACATTTAAATGTGTCTCCTCGATAGAATAGGAAGGTAAAGTGAAAAGAGTGTCTTCCTTGGATGAGCAGAAATCCAGGATTATTTTCTGGTTTTCAAAACATTCTTTTACAATGTCAACCTGAACAATGTTAAAAACTTCTTTTGGTCTCTGTTCCACTATGAAAAAGTGAGAGGATCAAGCAAAAATTGTCCCCAAAAGCCACAAAACCTATTCCAATGTGGATAAGCGTATAGTTTTTGCCGCTGATATGAGAGAAACAAACATATTAACATTGTGCATAAACACAGACAGTATAGGTCCTGAGCAAGGACTTCCACATCCCTGCTGGAAGCAGAGTGTGTGGGCTGTATATTACCTTATATATCAGCTCTCCAGTGTATTCCATATGGTTGAGGCTGTCCAAGAAGGGAGCCCTCGATACTTGGGATACCATGTTGTTTCACTTATCTCTTGCCATGTAACAAATCCACAGAAAATTTAGCAGCTCAAAGCAACAATGGTTTGTTATTTCTCAAAATTCTGAGGCTCAGGATTTCAGGAAAGGGTCCACTAGGCACTTAGGCTCAATGGGGTTTATACTGGGGAGCTCCCTCGACTGCACTGAACAACTGGACTGGACTCTGAGTTCAAAGTAGTCCTCACTCACTCAGCTGATGCCTTGATGCCCTCTACCTGGTTTTCCCTCCTCCCATATGGTCTCATCATTCGTAATGTAGTCCTAGCTTTTTTACAGCATGATGACTGGCCTCTACAGAAGAAAGCAAAAGTTGCTAAGCCTTTGAAAAGGTAGCCCAAGAATTAGCACAACATCACTCCTGGTCAAACAAGTCACAATTCAAGGAGATTCAAAGGAAACAGACTCTACCTCTTGCTGGGGAGAATTTATGCATGTACAGGAAGGGAATGAATTAATGACAACCGTGTTTGGAAACTACTGCACACTTGACTACATCTTCATACTATTCATTAGAAGCCTAAAGGTTTTCCTTCAAGGTCAAAGTATCAATTAGTTTTGATGTACCTAATCATTTCCTTTAGTAGTATAGGTTTGGTAAATAGCAATTTGCCTGTGGGAAAGGAATGAAAAGCAAATCCACACTTCTCATTGGATACTTCTCTTGAATTGGATTCCAAATCTGTACTTTTCTCTTGTACACAGACAGCAAAGTCTCTGAGTTTTGATTCAGGATTTGATGAACCAAAGTCAAATCTTGTGAAAGGAAGCATAACCTCCTCCTGAACTTTCTGTATAGCTAGCTGCCCCTTGCCTTTGTGGTTATCAAAATTCTGTGAAAGTGTTCACCCAACAAATCTAATGACCCAACTGCGATATTCTGTTTGCTTTTTTATCAAAGAGAGAACAGGTTACTTTATCTACTTGGGTTTTGTGAATTCCTTTTGTCTGTCCTGATGTTCATTCATTCATTTATTTATACAGATTTGTTCAGCGTATTCTATGTGCCAGGCTAAGGCAGGCAACAAATAAGGCAGGCATTGCCCTGTGCCCGTGGAGTGTACATTCAGTATGGAAAATGGATAATAAAGAAATAATTAATCAATTACAACTGCAGTGTATGCTGCAAAGGAAAAATAAAAGGGCAGGTGTTATATCAGAAGGACTTAACTTAGTAAGAAAAGTTAGCAGAGGCCTCCCAGAGGAAGTGATATTTAAGCTGAACTCTGGAGATGGATGGGTATCCGCTAGGAGAAAGAACTATGGAAGAAGGAGTTGAGGAGGAGGGCCTTCGGGCAGGAGGAACAGCACATACAAAGGCTCTTTGGAAGAGAATGGGATGTGGTGGGTTCAAGGAAATGAGAGGAGCCCAATGTGGCTGGAATGATAAAAGCCAGGGTGAAGACATGCATGTGATATTGAAACTACAATAGCCACTTAAGAGCTGTCAACCTCGGGCATAATATTCAAACTCTTTGAGCCTTGGAATGAGGACGAGAAAGGATAATGGTCACTCTTCTTTCCAACCTCCTCCCACCCACAAAGAGGCATCTATATGAAATCTACCCCCCTCCTCCCCCAACCTCCCACCCCTGTCCAGCTAATCCTTGAGGGTTTAAGGGTATCAATAACATCTTCTAAGCACCAGGCACCATGTCACAGGCTGGGAGTAGAAACATGAATAACAATAGGTATACAATAAAGATGAACGGATTGAGAAGAAAAGACAGAGCCCTGCAGGACCCCCCAGCCTCTGTCATAGGGAGCGGGAGCAGGAGGAAGGAAGGCTGCCCTGAGACTCAGTCACAGCTGGGATGAAATCATTTGGAAGGCATGTCAGTCAGATTAGATTAAGATCTTTAGCAGATCCTAATGACTGAAAATGTTTCTATGCCCTTCCTTCCACCCAAATGCATTTCAAAATCATATCTTATGTTTAAAAAACAACAAGAAAAAGACATACGCTGAAAATAAAGTCTAAGTATTTTGATGATGTAATTTTGGTTGGTTTGGAAACCTGAACTGTACTCATTTTGATTTTTTTTTTTTTTTACTCATGTATACATTTCTGTGTCCTTGCTTTGCCAGTCACCTAAGTACATTTGCCCTGCCGTTTGAATAATTCATCAGTGACTCCAGCGCAGGGCCTGACAGAAGTAGGTTCATTCTATTGGGGTTCTGGGATAGGGTAGGAGAACAGGAGAGGAGGCACCAATCAACCCTCATCTAAGAAAATGACACATCAGTTAAGAAACTGATTTTGGTTGCTATTTTTTTTAAGTCCCTAAAATGACAAAGTTAGTCTAATTCTCTCTTACCTTAACTGTACAAATATAAGCCATCCCAAGACCAATATGGTGGATTTACATTGTATTGGTCCCCAGCTCCTTAGATGTTATGGCTCTGCCACCCTCAACACGTGGCTCTCATTCCAATGATCTAACTTGGCTGCTCAGCTCTTCCCATTACATCTGCATCTCCTCTGCAGGAAAGAGGGATTGAAATAAAGGGAAAGCATGCTCCTTCCTTCTAAGGGTGTCACCCACTTTTGATCACATCCTATTGGCCAGACTTAGTCACATGGCTATACCTAGCTACAAGGAAGACTGGGTAATGTAGTCTTTAGCTAGGTGGCCATGTTCTTGGCTAAAACTCCATGGGTCCTAATTCTAAAGGAAAAAGGAAGAATGTATTTTGGAGAACCAGCAGCTGCCACCACACATGACCTGTGGGCATGGGTAGGGTGGGCAGCCAGACACAACCCAAAGTGAAAATCATCCATGAGGTTTTACAAAGCCCACGTTATAGAAGAGAAACATAGAAACGCAGAGGTTAATATAGAGCAGCCCACCGAGGCAGGTGGTGGGAGAGGTTCCTCCCTGGGGGCAGGCAATAAAGAAGTGTATTGTCTGCATAAGAGTAACAACACCCAAGCAAAGGTCTTCTGCTTCTCATTATCACCAGGCACTAGTGACCCCAACATATCAATGATCAAACACTTCTCCCTACAGGGCCAGATCATTCCTGATGGCCCCCCAGTCCCAACCCCCAGCCCTCCCACCCCAGCGCTGAGGAGACAGGAAATGCTGGGAGAGGAGTTTAATACACTGGAGGCTGAACAAACAATGAGGAAGGACAGTGGGCCAGGCGTCCCTTACACACACACATATACACACATGCACATACATGTACACACACAGTCCTGGCTGATTCTTTTATCACTAATGCATGACCCTGTCCTTGAACTCAGGATAATCTGGTATTTAAAGTGCTGTAGAGATTTTTGTTCCAATTCTGACTCTGTCACTTCCTAGGTCCGTGACTTTGAACAAGTTGGTGAGTTTACAGTCTAGCTAAACCAATGAGTGACTCTAAAACTTGAGTCCAGGTGAGTCAGAATCACTTGGTGCCTTGTTAAAACACAGAACGGGGAGGAAAGGGAGTAATGGGGGCACCCCCAGGGTCTCTGATTCAATAGGTCTGGGATGATGTTTGGAGAATTAGAATTTTTAACACGTTCCCAAAATGATATTGATGCTATTGGTCCAGAGGCCACTGGTATAAGAGGAGGGAAATGTGTTTTACCTTTCATTTTAGTGTCTGCAAATGGTCATAAAAGAACCTGATGTACTGGGAGGTCATGGGAGTTTTAATTGTTTTTGAAAACAAAATAATACATAGCAATTGTTTTTGAAAACAAAATAATACATAGCAAAATAGTACATAGCAACATAGCAATACATCCAATATTATATTATTGGATGATTTACAATTTCCTCTTCTCTTTCGCAAAAAGCCTAAACATTACTAATAATAACAATAGCTGACAGTCTTTGTCAGCCTCATAGATTTTAAGTTCGATGAGACAAAGGACCATTATAAATACACCACCTGTCCCATAATTATTGTTCCATAAATATTTGTTGGACACATGAGCTTATCGAGTTCTTTACTATGTCCCAGACATGACACCGTGTACTTTATGGGCATTATTTCCATTGATCCTCAAAGTAACCATGAAGTAGATGCTACTATTAGCCCCACTTCATAGATGGGAAAATTGAAGCTCACAGAGGTTAAGCATCTTGCCAAACATCATTTCTCAAAAGATGGCCAAGTCGGGACTTGAACCCATTTCTGCTTGACCCCAAGGTCTGCTCTTAATCATGATTCTCTATCCCGGGGGTCAGCACGCTATGGCCTACAGGCTGGCCTACAAGCCTCCTGCTTGCCACCTTTTTTCATAGGACCCATGAGTTAAGAATAATTTTACATTTGTAAACGGTTGCAAAAAACTGAAGGAATCCAAACAAAAGAATCCTATTTCATGACACCTAAAAATTGAAATTCAAATTTCCATATCCCTCAATGAAGTTTTATTGGAATCCAGCCACACCCATTTGTTTACATATTATCTGTGGCTGCTTCTGTGCTCTAATTACAGACATCAGTAGTGGCAAAAGAGCCCAGATGGCTCCCAAAGCCCAAACTATTTACTCTCTTCCCTTAACAGAAAAAGTTTGCTGATCTCTGCTCTTTGGCTTCATATTATCCCTTTCTTAATGTTAGATTCAAGGAGAAATCGCTCCAGGTGAAAGTCATCACAATTAATCGTTTCTTTTATCTTTTTAAACAACGCCCTGTTTCAATGAGCCCCTGCAATCCCACCATTAAAGCTCCAGTGTTTTGGCTTAATGCTGGCTTCAAGTAGTGCCTTTCAAGAGGCGAATCCCCCTGAGAGCGGTAGCTCATTATTTGGTTAATAACAGTGAAAGAAAGCACTGTGGTGTTTAGCAAAAGGCAATGGTCCAAGGAAAAGGCCACCAGTATTCCCAAAATGCTGCAGTGTCTAGTTTTCCAGTCCAATTTCCCGGAGTGAAACAAACCCCTCTAGCCCAGGCCGTGGTTTCTACAGGTTCCAGCCAGTCTGAATTCCCAGGTCTTGGGCAAGATATGTTGGAGATTTAGCCTGTTTGCTGGACCCCAAAGAATCAAAGATAAGGATTAGAATGGTCAGGTTCACACAGAGAATTGTTGATTGTGTTTTATCCTTTTAAATATGTGTAAGTCATAGAAAGCTCTGCAGTCAAAAATATTGACTGCATTGATCTCTGCCAACCACAGAAGCAGCCCATGTGGGCTGCAGTGGAAAGGCTGTGAACCACTTAAAATAAAGATTTATCCAACAGAAGACACAGCTCCTTGCCTGCTTCCCCTCCCCCACCCTGAAAGCAAGTTCGAAAATGCACAAATGCCAGTCAGCAGAGGGAAAAAGTACTTTTGCAGTACCCACCCCCACACACACACACACCCCTTGACATCAGCATGCAGGCCTTGAGTCCAGCGCCACGTTTCAGGGCAAGCGAGAATACAAATTTCTGCAGCACGCAGAGATTTTACAAGGAATGTGTCGGAGTGAATCGTATTACAAGGCCTGATGAGCAATGTTAGTTTTCTTACAGAGAGCAGCACCTTCATCATTCAAAGGGAAAAAAAGACATTGCCAGTCAAGAGCCCTCTGTTTGCACATCCCGCAGCCCTGTTCCAGAGCAAAATATTTATGCATCACTCCCTTATTTGGCTAATCAACCTTCTGTTCTGCAAGGTCAGCCAGCTACTCCGAGACAGCCCCTCTGCCGAATGTTGGGGACGTGGCTCTGCCCTGGGGAAGTCTGCGGGCAGAGAGACATCCATCTCCAGGCTTCTTGGCCACAGAGGGTCCCATGTCCTAAGTCTGAGAGCACAGGGCCTGGGCACGTAGTAGGGGCTCAGCCAGTGTTTGTCAAACTGATGACTAGGTGAATAATGCTAGGAACAGAAAAATAAGTTGAAATCATAGAAGAATACCTAAGTCAGCCAGGCTCCAGAAAAGAGCTGAGATTTGCCCTGGGCCTTGAAAGATGCATAAGAGTTGGGGAGATGGGGAAGGACGGAATGATTCTTCTGGCAGAAGGAAACAGAGGATGGATCTTTCTCCTCAAGGCCTTTCTAGAAATTGGCACTGAACAGATCAATAGAACTAAGTGTCTCTATACGTGCACAGAAACCTTCTAGAATTCAACTAGTAAACACTGCCAGGGTTGTTCAGAATGCATCCAAGCTTCCTTCTGCAGCCGTTTATGGCATTGCTCAGGGCCTGGCAGTTAGAGCAGTAGTTTTTCCTGTGTGATGCTCTGAAGAGGACCCAAGGAGTGGCAGTCATGTGTCCTAAAGTCGCCCAGGGTGGGAGGAGAGGGCCCAGCACACAAGCCACACAGGATCTGCAGGGTGAAAGGAAGGTAGACAGAGCTGGCATCCTGAGTAGGGATGCTGTGTGGCTTCCCAGGGAGAAGAGGAAGGAAGGGCTTCAGGCTTCAATTCTGCTCCACCTTTAATGAGCCCCACCAGGGCTGGTCACCAGGCTTGGCGCAGGGGCATAAGGAGGAGGCGTAGCCCAGGAGGGGCAGCTTGGTGCAGTTGGTGAGAACGTAGGCTCAGAACATCATTCACTCACTCACTCAGTTCATTCACCTAATATGCACTGAGTACCGGATATAGTAACCGAAGACCAAATAAAGTGCTGCCCTTGTAGAAGTTATATTCCAATAGAAAAAGACAATAAGCAAATATTATTGTTTCTTGAGTGCTTATTATGTGCTGGGCACTGCTTTAGGCACTTTATGTAACACCGTTACATACAACATCTGGAGGCACCTGGGTGGCTCAGTGGTTGAACATCTGCCTTTGGCTCAGGTCGTGATCCCAGGGTACTGAGATCAAGTCCTGCATCAGGCTCCCTGCAGGGAGCCTGTTTCTTCCTCTGCCTATGTCTCTGCTTCTCTCTGTGTGTCTCTTATGAATAAATAAATAAAATCTAAAAAAAAAAAAAGACAACAACAACAATTAAAACTCACAAGAACCCTGTAAGATAAGTTACAATTATACTTCCATTTTGCAGATGAGGAAACTGAGTGACAGAGTTTTAGCAAGAGTTCGGGCAGGGATCTGGGGCACAGGCACCTGGCTCCAGAGTCTGTTGTCACCTGCCACTGTGTGCTGTCATGGGGTAGAGAGCGGCCAAGGTTGGGACAGGGGACAGCTATAAGTGCTAGGGTGATCCAGGAAGGCCCTCAGAGCAAGGACACGGGGCACTCCAGGGAGAAGGACCACAAGGGCCACGGCCCCGAGGAGGAGGCGGGTGAGTGAGTGGCTGCAGTTTCATGAGAGAGTCAAGCGTGGCAGGAAACAAACCAGACCGGGAGGCTGGCCACACCTCATGCAGACTCTGTCACCTTCCTATTTGGGAATCATGCATTTAAGCTGTTTGACTTCTTGAGCCTCTTTCTGCATCTGAACCACAGGACAAAATGTTGAAAAAAGACGGGACACAATGTGCTCACCCGGACCCTGGAATAGAGCAAGCACTCTATCCAGGGCTGTCATTGCTGTTAGGAAGACTGGTGACTGTACTCAAGAATGTCACTGTCAGGAGACGTACAGAAAATGACAATACACTAGGGCCTGGGTACAAAATGTTTCTCATTCCCCAGGAACCTTGACGGAGTGAATGGGGCTTACTTTGTGCATTTGCTTTCCCTTCTTCAAGAGAAAGCTCAGCCACCTGCTCTGGGCCATTGGCCTCACCTTGAGTGGGAACCCTCCTGAGTGTCCCTCCTTCCACTCACCCCAGGCCCCCAGAGTGACCTGCCACTGTTTACATCAGGCTTCTGCTTTGCATCAACTAACCATTTTTACCTAAATCAAATGAACACTCTGCAAACCCTCCACCATAAAGGGAAAATCAGCTTTGCTTGTCATAAATAGGGAATCCACCATGACAATGAAAATGTAACAGCCACAAAACTGCGGCATCAAAGTTCTTGACAGACATGTTGCTGATCAAAGGCTCTGAGCCCAAGTCCTGCTCTGTCTTTGCAGAAAGGGGAGGTTACAAGTGTTAGAGAGGTGTTTGCCTTCAATCACACAGAGGTCACCTTCGACCTCGACAGAAAAAGTAAAAGAAATGTCGTATTCAAACATCACATAAAATATACCTCTTCCCCCGTATTTTATCCCATTGTAGGAAAGATTGAAGTAAGAGGTGTTCAGGGACCCATGGGTCAAGAGACCTATTTATAACGATCTGTGTGTCTTTTAGCAGGTTAATGCCCCTCTCTGGACTCTGTGTCTACTGGGAGTGAGTGATAAAGATGTTGTTCCAGATGCAGCTCTTCAAGAAGCAGTTGTTAGATTGATTCTGGTCCAGATTTTTTTTTCTAGAAAAATCAGAAATTGGAGTCTCAATATAAGTGAAGTCTCCACAAAGTTAAGTTTATTTAAAGGGTTCTTTTTAATCTAAAATTCACTCAACAATATACATTCAATGGTATTTGTGGAGCAACCACTCTATGGGCAACAGGTCTTTTTTTTAAGATTTTATTTATTTATTCATGAGAGAGAGAGAGAGAGAAAGCCAGAGACACAGGCAGAGGGAGAAGCAGGCTCCATGCAGGGAGCCTGATGTGGGACTCCATCCCAGGTCTCCAGGATCACGCCCTGGGCTGAAGGCGGTGCTAAACCTCTGAGCCACCCGGGCTGCCCCCCAATAGGTCTTTGGTAGAAAGATTTGCTCCTTCTTACTTTGGGAAAATTTAAATGTCTCCTCTTTTTATTACATGATGGTCATAGTACCTCCTTTCTTGTTCTATGTGTCCATGCACAGCAAATTAAAAATCTGGTCACTTACATAATTTTCTTTCTTTTTTTTTCCTGGAAATTTCACTGGTCTGTCCATTATATCTCCAAATCTAGGAGCTCCTGTATTAGTGATTCTGTGTGAGCTCAACAACGCTGGCATCCATGTGTGTGATTCTTTGCAAAAAGTCCAGCAAATGTCAAAGCCAAAGGAGCCAGCAGGTGACAAACTGAGCAAGGGGATCATCTAGGGACCGAGGAAGCTGGCCTGCCCATGCCTCAGCTAGTGGGCTTGGAACTTCTCACATCTAGGAGTTAATGCCTTGGGAGAATGTGTTCCAGCGACACTTGATCTTATGCTCATGGGAAAAAAGAGAAAGCCTGGTTTTCACGTGTGGTCCTGGGAACTGGATCTAGTAGACGAGCCCCAAGTTGGGATTTGTGCTCACAGTTTCCAAAGCTCACCCTCTGAGAGTGCAGGTAGATAAGAGGGTTAGATATACCCCCTTGTCGTCACTAACCAACGTGCCTTAAGCCAAATGCAGGTGGTAAAAGGATGGAGCAGGATGTCATGGAAAGAGCTTGGACTTTGGGTCTGTGGAACCAGAGCCCTCATCCATAATTGAATAACTTTGGGCAGAAAGATAACCTCTCTGGAACTGTTTGCTTATCTGTAAATCAGAGATTTTTTTTAATCCTACCTTGCCAATTCTACAGGAGATTAGAAATAATGGCCGGAAAAAAAAAAAAAAAGAAATAATGTCTGGTGTTGCAAACTAGATGACAGTGGTTTTATTTTATAAGTAAAATACTTGAACCCAGATCTTCAGGTCTCTCCCTCTAGCTGCACCTCGGGTGGGGGTGGTCACTGGCTGTCCTTTGCTACCCTCCTGCCTCACCTTGAGCCTGTGAAAGAGGCATCAATGTTCCCTCCCTCCTTATCTTCTGTTTCTGTGCTGCCGCTGGAGAGGGTCCTGCAGCAAATGCAAGATTCCAAGCCCATGTTTCTGGGCCCAGCTCTTCTCAGGCCCAGAATCCAATATAAAGCAATTTTCTTGGCAACAGGGTTAACAGCCACTAGCCTAAGAAATCAGGAGCCACCCACAGAAATGAAACACTTGCTTGTCTCACTGAAGCCTGGGTGTTTGGTGACCATGGAAACAAGTATCTTAGGGGTTGTAAGAGTAGAGGCCCAAGCCTCAGCAGATTTGCCCACAGAGCAGATGACCACCTCCCCAGACGGCCCAGGACAAAGGAGGATTTCCAAGATGCCAGGTTTCCAGTTGAAAACGAGGGATGTCCTAGGCAAACCAGGACAAGTCGGTCACCGACTGGGTTACCCCCAAGGCTTGATCTGCAGAGAAGCCCTTGGATGGGGGAAAGATTCTTTCTAGCTCTATAATGTCAGGACTGTGATTCCAGATGTGTTCTTGACACCTTACGGCCCCTCTGGGGTTGGGACACTCCCCTGAGTGTCGGAATCTCTGTCACGATACTGTTCTTTAGTGATTCTTACAAAATGGCCTTCCTTGGTTCACAAAGTGATATTGGTGTGCCATCTTAGCCTGAGTCCCTCGATTCCACCATATTAGAGCTTTAGAAAGTACCCCCAGAAATACCTGTTTAATTAGTAAAAAGTAACCAAAATGAATGGGTATGGTTGAAGGTTAAAGGCTTGATTGGATGTAGATAAATGGGGGATGACAATTGCAGGTGTAGGAGTCCTGCCTTCCTATCAAAGCCACCGCATTTATCTCCTGAAGATGTGTTATCACATCTTCCTGATCAGATCCTTTAAATCCCGTTGACTTGGCTAAATCCTGCATGGCAGGTACAGAGGGCAGGGGGTGTAGCCTGGGCTCTGACTCTCAGCCTGGACCTGACCTCTTGACCATGAGCTCTGCTTACTCACCTGTACACAAGCATGCCCAGGAGACGCTTCCAAGTTCCTCCCTCGAGCCTTCTATGACCATCCCTAACACTGCTCTCGTCACCCCTCCACGTGAAACACTTGCCTTTTGATTCAGACCTTATTGAGAGATGCTTTCACACATACAAACAGGTTCTGGGGGTGGGAGCTGTGTCCCAGAGCACGGGGATGTGAGATCAAGGGAGCTGCTCGTACCTCCTGACCACATCAGACGACAGGCAGCACCCACCTTCCCCTGTCACCTCGTGCTCACTGGCCTGGCACCAGTCCTGGGGCCGCAGCTCTGGGTCACGGGGAGGGAGAGAGTCAGACTCCTTTTCACCATCTGAGTCTGCAATCAGGTGTCACATCCTCTCTGAAGGCTTTGCTGACCTTCCAGAGCAAAGCTGGTACTTTGTCCCCTGTTCGTCCCTCCACTGTAGTGTTGGTTCCACTGCATCAAAGGCATTTTATTGGGCAGCCTCAGTGGCACAGCGGTTTAGCACCGCCTGCAGCCCAGGGTGTGATCCTGAAGACCTGGGATCAAGTTCCACGTCAGGTTCTCTGTGGAGCCTGCTTCTCCCTCTGCCTGTGTCTCTGCCTCTCTCTCTCTCTGTATGTGTCTGTCATGAATAAATAAACAAAGGCATTTTATTTACTATTCTGCTCCCCTGAGAGCACCTGGGAGCGGGGACTGGGAAGCCAGGGCTCAGCCCTGTGTCAGGCAGCCAGCTTTGTGCTCAACCGCTGATGGCTGGTTGAATTCGTGAACCAAAAAATGACCAAATTAGTAAATGGAGTGCCAGAGTCAATGTGGCTCCAACCACAGCAAAATGCATGAATCTGGTTGTTTCTGAGGCCTAATTATTGGGAGAAAGATTTGCCAGGGGGCACTGACTAATCCAGAAGCAGTGTTGGTCTTGGTTAAACCGAGTTATGAACACGAGGACTGCTTAGGTGAAGATCCGTGTTTTTCCACCTGAAGTGTTTTATTTTTCCATGTTTTCTTTAGAATTTTTTAACACTTATGCCCATTATCATGTCCTCAAGTTGAGATCTCCAGCAGTTCGTTCATTGTCTCAGAGCAAGTTCTGTGCACTTTCACCCGACCTCTCTACATCTTACAGGTCAGAGTTTGTTATAACTTGAGGGTTTTAATGACTCTCCCTGAGTCTAGATCTAAGGGAAAAAGTCATTAGTAAAGAGAAAGGTGAGGACGCAGGGCTAAGTAGGGGGGCCATGAAGGGGAAGCTCTTCCAGAATTTGAAGCAGGCCCAGGGAGGGCAACTGGCTCCTGTGCGTGGGCACCACTGCCCTCCAGTGGAGGGAACATCAGGCCTACTCAGGAGGACCATGGCAGCCAGGTAGAGGACCACAGTCAGGGCCTGGAGCATCCACATCTATAGGCCAGCCGTGAGGTCTGCCTTCTGGAAGCTCTCCCAAAGGGCCACCCAACATCTAACTCAGGCAAATGAGCTCCATGGGAGGGGTGAGTAGACTGTTTTGTTCGTTGTTTGTTTCCAACTGTGTGACTTTTTCGGGTATCCTTGGAAATAGAAAACAAGAACCAAGAAGGACTTGCCAGTCCTAGAAATGGCAGCCACGGTGTCTTGGATGAAGTGTCCACACGTGTCCTACTCACGTGCCTCCTCATTGTCAGCTCGCTTCTTTGGGAATGAGCAAGGAAGGAAAGACAGCGGTAACATGAAGGAACGCATCGCTAATGGTGGAATTTCAGATAGTACTGGGAGATTCCATCCATTCAAGTCACCCAATATGGAGCAATTGCCTTCTTTGTGTTCAGTACTAGGGAAAGAAAGACTGGGAGCCTGAGTGGCAATCAGTTAAGTGTACAATCTTGGTTTCAGCTCAGGCATGATCTTAGGGTCAGGAGATTGAGCCCCATGCCGGGCTCCATGCTCAGCACGGAGTTTGCTTGAGTTTCTCTCTCTCTCTCTCTCTCTCTGCCCCTTCCCACCTTCTCTCTAAAATAAGTAAATAAATCTAAAAAAAATAATAATAATAATAAAGACTAAGACAGGACTTCTATCCTGAATGAGCTCACAGTTCCGTGGAATCAGCACACATAAAAAGCAAAATCCAGTTTGTAGCTAGTTAGAATCTCAGCATTTGTGGCTGAATCTGTGAATTTGACCATTTATTTCTCAGCAACCCACATGATAGAGATGCGGTAACTTATATTTTTGCTGTGGCATAAATTTGACTTGTGTTGCAATGCTAATGAGAAAGAGCAAGTCAATAACCCAGTAAGTGCCCCTGGTCAGCCCCCCAGCATCCACTCTCAATGTGACTTTGCCCTCCCTCGCTCATCATAATGTAGGCCATACTACTAAGTGATATTAATACTCTGTTCCATTATGGAGAAGTGCCATGAAGTTTGTGGAGATAACATGATGTATGAGGGTTGAGAAACTTTGCTGTATAAAAGTATTTACAGAAAACATGTGACTCACAAAGAAAATAAAAATTGGGAGAATCCCAGGAGCCCATATCCTAGCAAGCCTGGGTTCACAAATTTGAGAATCTGGGAAGATCCTATGTCCCATGCCCTTGCAAGCTGGCAAGAGTCAACAGGTCTACAATTATTATGATCAGATTTCCCAGATGAAAATTAGCTCCTGTGGTAGATAAGTTCATGTCCTGGAACACATTGGAAACCAAGAAGGTCATGGAAGCCTGAAGCCACACACATTGAATGTGCAGTGGGGGGATGCTGAGGACACAGATGAGAGTGAGCCCTTGCTCTCAGATCACACCTGGTCCACAGCCCCTGGGAGCTGAGAACACTCCACCACATGCATTTGTTTAGTCTGTTGGGGAGAACATATCAAACCAGAACACAGAGTTAACACGTTACTCCTTCAGTCAAAGGAGGGCCAACATCTGGCCACTGGCTGTGTGTTCTCAGGTTCCTGAGCAATTCCTGATGCATAGCCATTAACTCTATTATCCATTAGAAACAAATGCATTGGCCCAAATCCTACAGCTCCAATGAGGTCAGGAAGATCCTCCCAAAGCTATGTCAAGGGTTGTCTGCAAGAGATGCAATATTAGCTCTGTGGTTGCCTGGTGGTTCATTCTTTGATAAAATAAATATTGACTGAGTGCTTGTTATGTGCCAAGGACTGTCCTAAGGCAGTGAACAATGAGAGAAGGCTCCTGCTCGCAGCAGGACTAGCTTATAACTTAGCACAGAGAGAGAAAACAAACAGGCTTTGAAGGCACCCACACAGGCCGAGGCGCTTCTGACCAGGTTGACGGTGTAACCAGTGCACCCAGGATGATCAAGGAAGTCCTGACCAAAGTGAAACCAGTGAGTGAGGAGCGGGCAGCCATGCAAAGAACCACCAAGCCAAGCCTCCAAGGAAGAATGAACTGTGCCTGTGAGGGACAGAAAGGCCTTGTGGACTTGACAACAAATAGGAGGAGGTGAATTCAAAGGGACAGGAAGGAACCCAGGTGGTTCAGGGACTCAAGGTCCATGTTAAAAAAGGAGGCAAAATGCAAAAAAAAAAAAAAAAAAAAAAAAAAAAAAAGCCAATGGAGGGTTTTAAAAAAGAGGGAGGGGTTGTGTGCTGGTGACAGAGCAAGGGAAGGTAAACAAGACAGTGCTGCTCACCCAGAGTCCAAACCTGCTCTTGCATCGTGACAAGTACGAGAAACTGTATATTCCTCTAGGTCAACCTCCAGGACGAGCTTAAACCTAGCTGCACGCTTTCTCTGTGCTACATCTTATTAAAAAATCCACGTGAACAGGTGCTCCAACTCTGCTTACCAATAGTTGGGATCTGAGCTTTACAGACTTATCATTTGCGACGGAGACTACTTATTTCTTAGCAGCTTCCGAACTGGAGACACGGTAACTTGAACTTTTTTACTCTGTTGACGAGACAAGTGATGTGCACAGGAGTATGTCAAACACGGTGCACTTTCCCTGACACCTCTGCTCCAAATGATAAATGATTTGTTATTGATAAGCCATCGATAATCAATACTGTTTGTGTAGAATCTGTGGTGAGGCATTTCCTTTCTACCCTAGTGAGGAATTGGCATCTTTCTATCTTGATCATAAAAAGACTGAATGTCGTATTGTCCTTTTTCTTTTTCTTTCTTTCTTTTTTTTTTTTTTTTTTTTTTTTTTTGCATTGGTTGCCAGGAAGCTCATATCAGGCTTGGATGGTTAATCACAGGAACTATTTTAATTTTTATCATGAAGGTATTTGCTTTCTCCTCCTTTAATTAGCTTTATTATTTATTTCCATTTTATGTCGCCTTAAATCTTTTTGTGGCTGGAGGTGGAATATGAATAAAGCAAATTCCGTATATCAAAGCCATCACCCCCTCGTCTGCTTGATACGTACCCTAGAAATTTTATACCTACCAGTGGCAGGGTATGAATAGTTAGTTGAATTAGCAATTAAAGACACCATTATTGATAATTTCCACAAAATGTTAAGCTTCAGGACTTTGGCCAAGAATCATTTCTACTAGAAAATCAGGTTCTGCCATAAATTCAAGGTCTGAATATTGCCATCAGAAAGGTTTTAAGCTTAATATAAAACAGGAATGTTTCTCCTCACTGGAATGCATTTGCCAAAGAATTTCAACTTCTGTCTCCTTTCCTGTTGAACTTTAAAAACCGGAGAGACAACTGTCTGTTGAGACTGTTTTGTCTAGAGTCGGGCTTAAGGCAGCGATCCAGTGTGATAAATTTCAATTCTTTGTCCCCAAGTCAAAATTTCAGGAAGTGCCTCGATTGTACCCTGTTAATTGCAAAATCAACTTAAAGCAAAAAAGTAAAAGAATAAAAAAGCCTGTCTTCTCCTTGGCTTCCTACAAAGCAGGAAGTCTGGGGGTGGTGGTTGCATGCAGACCCGAGGCCCATGTGTCTGTGATCTAGCAAATGAAAGCCACTTAGGACCAAGTTCAGCCCCGGAAAGCCCTGCTTCCTCTCTCCCTCCGGTCACCCATATCAACCTCAGTGTCATGGCTCTGGCGTTTGCTGGCCCAGCTGAGCATAACCACCCTGGAGTGATGGCCAGATAATCCCACACGCAGCATTTAGTCATAAACACAGATTCCGCATCTCAACTAACTATATGGTGGTGTGGAGAAAAGAGAAAAAGGTGCCAAGTTCCATAAGATATCCGAGGTAGTCCTCCATATCTTTTCAAGAAATTCTCGAAACCAGCAAGAACCTTATTTTTTAATAATATAAATAACAAATACCCGCTAAAGGGAAATTAAAGCATTCAGGTAGACCACAAGGGAGGTGGGGTGGGGAGGAAGAAAGATGTCAACGTGTATTACTAACATCTCAGTAGACAGCAATGTTTGTTACACAAAGTCTAGGTCAGGGGTTGACAAACAGAGGCCCTAGGCTAAATTCAGCCCGCTTCCGGTGTTTTTATTTTTTTTCATTTTTAATTTTTGTTAAATATGTATTTATATATTCATGAGAGGCACAGAGAGAGAGAGAGAGAGGCAGAGACACAGGCAGAGGGAGAAGCAGGCCCCATGCAGGGAGCCCGCTGTGGGACTCGATTCTGGGACTCCAGGATCAGGCCCTGGGCCGAAGGCAGATGCTCAACTGCTGAACCACCCAGGCGTCCCCTGCTTCTGGTGTTTTTAAAATAAAGTTTCATTGGACACTCCCATGCCCATTTGTTTACATATTATCTTTGGCTAATTTTATGATTCAGCGGCAGAGCAGAACAAAGATTTCATGGCCTGCAAAGCTTAAAATATTTATTACTTATTATCTGGCCCTTTACAGAATAAGTTTGCCAACCCATGATCTACACTTTTTGCCTCTACGTGGTTGTGTTTATATGTAGTCTCATCCACACAAATTTTTTTTTTTTACTTTTTAGTTCAAAATGATCATAAACCCACAGGAAGTTATAAAAACATTTGTAAAGAGAAGTTCTGTGCACCTTTCATCCAGCTTCCCCCGTTAGCATCTTGCCTGACACTAGGACGGTATCAAAACCAAAGTGGATTCCGATTTTACCAGTTTCCATGCAATCATTGGTGGTGATACACACACTTTTTAAATATAAAAATGACATGAAATACGATGCCTTTAAAGTTAAGAGTGACTTAATATGACAATAAAAAAAAGAAGAAGAAGAAGAAGAAACGTAAATGTCATTAGTGTATCATGAGAAATCCCCAGGAGTCCAATCTGATCTATTAGCCAGGATGAGAAATCAGCGTCAGTAGGCACTCTCAGATCACGTCGACCAAGACTTCTGGTAGGGCTTACATGTTTTATTTTCACCTAAACTTATAATCCTTTCTACTTTCTCCCTCCTGCACCCCTATCATCTTGACACTTAAAAAAAAAAAGTGTGCCTGAAATATGACTGGAGAATCAAAGATGACAGCACATTGATAAGGTCCAGAAAGTCTCAGCTCCTCTGAAGCCAGCGATTAAAGAGGAAAGTGACATTTGGTTTATTCAAATATGTTTATCTGACATCTGTCTGGGATTCGTCTGAAGTATGTAGGGCTCCTTCCCAATCTCTTCCCACAATGTGCCTGGCCTCAATATAAAACACTTTGCAAGGCATGGAGTTCTCAGGCTCAACAGCGAAGAGGAAAAGATGCCAGGGTTTCTGGCAAATTGTGTGACAGAGGGAGAAACACCTCCGCCGGCTTATTATGAATTGTTACTGCATTAGAACACATTTCCCTTTGGATAGAATTACTAAGTGTCCACGCAGATTCTGGATGCACTAATATTTGCGTTGAGTGAGGCTGGGTTAATGCGTGTAAGGTCAGATAGGTCTCATGCAGATCTTTAGGAAATGTATGAATACAGTCGGTAGGGAAGAGTAATAAAGTTATTTTTTAAAAAAACTGTGGGAGAAGCTGGAATTAGATTTTGATTTATTCATGAGAGATACAGAGAGAGAGAGAGAGAGAGAGAGAGAGAGACAGGCAGAGGGAGAAGCAGGCTCCCCTGATGTGGGACTCGATCCCAGGACCCATTGATGGAAGAGGAAGGCATTTCAGCGACGGGGGTCCCAGAGACTGCTTCCATTACCAAAATTGCCTGCCATTGTTGTTAGTTTGTTGGTTTGCCTGGGAGATTCCTCTGAACCATCCTCTTGGACATGCAGGAGAGGGAAGAAAGGGGAAAATGTGTACTGAGGTCTCCTGGAAGGATGTTGAAAAGGGAAAGAAATAACCAGGCGCCCCGGTTCCCTTTTTGCAATCTGGCTCCCCTTCCCCAGAGGCAACACTCAGTACCTGCTGTTCCTTCTCATAAGCGTGAGAAAGGAAAAATCACTTCCCAGCCTCATCTGCCAGGCAGCAGAAGTTTTTGCTGCAAACTGCTGCTCCTACGGGCAGCCTTATTAAACACCGCTATCACATTAAGCCCAGACAGTGACCTGTTCTGTCGCCTGAAAGAATCTGCAATTAACATGGGGAGTCTAATCAGGATATTAATGGGTTTGGTTTTTAATTCCTATAATATTTTTCATCACTTAAAAAAAAAACCTCATTTCAACCTGCATTAAGCTAGAAAAGTGGATTTGGTGGGGTGAGAAGGGACAGGATTTGGGAAAAGCTTTTCTTTCTCATCAGGTAAAATGCAAGTAGATGGAGGATTCTGTTTGTTTGCAAAGAAACCTTCACCAAGGAATCAAAGGTTGAGCCTGTGACCACTTGGTTAGGTGGCAGCTGACTGTAGGAGAAAAGATGAGGTGTCAGGAGCAGAGAGGTTTGCATGTACAGCTGCTAGATGTGGATTTTCCCAATTCCCTTCCAGGGCTGGTTATTTCATAGCTTCAAGCCCAGGGAGATCAAGTGCACGCAGAGGGGGAGGAGGGGAGTACAAAAACAACCCTGTCAATTAGATGCAAGATAGCATTTATCAGAAGATTCTTTTTTTAAAAGATTTTATTTATTTATTCATGAGACACAGAGAGAAAGAGAGGCAGAGACATAGGCAGAGGGAGAAGCAGGCTCCCTGTGGGGAACCCGATGTGGGACTTGATCCCGGATTCCGGGGTCACACCCTGAGCCAAAGGCAGATGCCCAACCGCTGAGCCATCCAAGCATCCCTATTGGAAGATTCTGGTTTCAGATATATTAAGATGCCTGGAGGTCGACTGTCCAGGCTGGTGGGTAAGCGCAGTGAAGCGATCACGGACCCTTGTTTCCCAAAGTTTCTGCTCCATCAGGCTTAACATCAATGCCTACCTAGCTTGCATGTTTGTCATGTCATGGCAGAAAGATGGCAGATGTATCTTCATACCTCGTGTCCCCTCTGTAACAGGGCAGAAGAAGAGCGTATCAGTAAGGATTTTGCTAGAGAAACAACAATATACGTTTATTCCACTCACTTGCTTCCTTTAAGGAATTGGCTTATGCAATTGTGAGCCTGGCTGGTCAAGTCTGAAATTTGTAGGGCAAGCCAGTAGGCTGGAAACTCTCAGACAGGAACCCAGGAACCCAAGCGGCTCTTAAGGTCTCCCACTGACTGGATGAGGCCCACCCACAGTACCGAGGATAATCTCCTTTACTAAAAATCGACTGATTATGGAATTCCATCACTTCTGCAAAACACCCCCACTGCAACACCTCGACCGAATGTTTGAATAACTAGGTAACCAGAGCCTAGCCAAGTCGACATATAAAACCAATCATCACAAAGAGGGAGTGGATGAAGGAAAATCTTCCAGCAAGGTTTTGCCTTTTTAATCAAGGACGGACTCCATGCCCCATACATCTCACTGGCCCATGATCACCCCCAGCTGCAAAAAAAGACAGGAGGTGAAGCACTTTGTTTTTCATCCTCTATCCTCCGATAGAGGGAAATTGGCTGGGACTGGATGTTGAATGAGCCAACCCACAGGAGGTTCCACAACCTATTTATTGGACATTTAATGAGTATAAGAGGCCGAACAACCACGTGCTGCCCAGATTCGATTCTTGTTCATCATTTACCAAAGATAAATAACATTGACTCCTAACACGAACTACTCATTCCCTTTCCACGCGTGGCTGCCGGAAGCGGCTTTTCAATTTAGAGGAGCACCATAAAATGCTTTTTAAAATATTTAAGCCAAAAAGTAAATCCACTTAAAGAAAAAATATTAAATAAGTAATAGGACAAGTGCTAATGCTGAAGCAAGCATGAGGAAGTAGCACATGACTCCTCCAGTAGATAAGGCCCCTCTATGCCTGATTTGGCTAAATCACAGGCTCACGGCCCCACTGCTCATGGAGCTTTAGGTAAACCTTTAGTAAATGTCTTTCTCTGAGCCTCCACGTTCTCACCTGGAAAGCAGAGATGCTGTGTATCTGCATCACAGCATGGCCATGAAGGCAAATGTGATCCTGAGAAGCTCTTCATAGGGTGTCTGGCCAGGGGTCGGCATTCCTCAACCAGCGAAATGTTCTTACTGCATTCATCATTTCCCCAGTGGAGAGAATGTTTTCATAGTTCTTCCCACAACCAATTGAAGGATTTCCTTCTAAAAAAGAGCGATGAGCCTGGGTTGGAGGAAGTCTCTTAACCCCACCAAGCCTCAACGTTCCTCATCTAGAACACGGGGCTGGGGCAAAGCACAGAAACATCTGGGAGGCTCTTGGCCATCACAGGGATGTCCTCCTATGAGAACCCACTGGATCCAAAACACAAGAATGAACAGTAAAAAGCAATTACTATCTCCTTTTCCAAAAGAAGTGATTCGGGCATTTTATGGTTAAATCATTTATCCTGGGTCACTCTGTCGTAATTGAGCATGGTGGATTTGAAATCACCACGGGTGAATTTGCCCGCGAGGCAACAGCTGGCAATGCCCCGAGGCATTTTTGGTGGTCACGATCGAGGGGGTTCTACTGGCAGGGGGTAGAGGCCGGGGCTGCTGCCTGGGGTCGTAGAGTGAACAGAACAGCCCTCCCACCCCCCAACAAAGGGCCACCCAGCCCCGCATCCCAGCTGTGCTGACGGTGAGAGTCCTGCCCCAGATTCCCTGCAGGCCTTGACTCGCAGGTTTTCACCAGGGCCACTTGAGGTCAGGGCTACGTCAGCGCACTGCAACCGTGGGCAGGAGCCAGGCGAGCGCTGCCAGTAATCAGAGCCACCGATGAAGCTGTTGTAGCAAAGTGGGATCACGCTGGCCAGTGCATGGGCTAACGGGAGTGGATTCCAGATTCTTCCCCTCTGAGTCACCGGCTACAAGAACAGAAGATAGAAATAAGAACTAAGCTCGACTTAGTCACCAGAAGAGTCAGGCTATACCTGCCATGGGTAAAAACTAAACAAAACAAAACACTCACCAGTCCACAGATTCCAGTGTGGAAGAAATGCAACTTTCTCATATGTTCTCCACCTGAACTAAATGTCAATTTAGTGGCTATGGGATAACTGGAAAGCCACAGCGCTTAGGAGATGGAGAGATGCAGGGGTAGGTCCCGGCTCTGCATCCGCTCGGGCAAGCTGTCTGACCCCTCTGAACCTTCATTTCCTGGTCAGAAAAAGCCAAGGGTATCTCCAGCTACTCTGCAGGCTTCTTTGTTGCTGGACTTGTTTGAATTCTTGCTATTATTGTTGTGCAAGCTGTAGGTCTGCTATGAGACTGCAGGCCTCAGACCAAGGCCTTCTGCATCTGTGTGTCCCCAGCCCCTCCGTCCCCAGGGCAGAGCACAGTCTCTGACCAAAGCAGAGCAGAGCAGAGCTCAGTAATATTTGTCAGGTCAGTCAGTGAATTCCCTGCCCTGCTTTGTTCTTCTTTGAAAAAGTAGACATGAAGGCAGAGTTACTCAGCTCGCCTTCGCTCACCTCCAATCACCCACCTTTGCAGCAAGCTGAGCTGACCACCAGGGACCGGACATGTGGGGAGCACAGACTGGGCTCCTGTGCTGTGCCAGGCTCTGAGCTTCGGGAAGGGTGACCAGCCATCCAGGTCAGCCTGAGCCTGAGGAGCTTCGGGGATGCTCAGCCCCAGCGCTGGGATTGGCCCTGGTGCATGGGGACAAGCTGGTCACCTACACTGAGGCTTTTCATGCTTATCTCTTAGCCATTTTTAAATATACTGTACTTTTTGGGGCACCTGGGTGGCTCAGTCGGTTAAGCATCTGACTCTTGGTTTCAGCTCAGGTCATGATCTCAGGGTCGTGAGGTTGAGCCCCGTATCAGGCTTTGTGCTCAACACAGAGACTACTTGAGACTCTCTCTCTGCACACCCTCCCCCAAATAAATTTTAAAATAAATCTTTTTTACATCTTATAAAAATCTTATATACATATATACATCTTAAATAAATCTTATATATAAAATATACATATATTTGTGTGTATATATATACACACACACTACTTCTTTTTTTCAAAAGAAAATATTTCATTTATTTTAGACTGAGAATGTAAAAATGAATATCAACCAGCTTAGAGGTAACTGTTCACAGCTGAAGAAGATAAGACATGCCTGTTTACAGGAAGACTCTTCATCCAGGAATGGGCTGCTTTGAGTGACCCTGAGGACAGAAGGGGCAGGAGGACCTTCAGCTCAGACAGGGCCCCAGGATGGACCTGGGCACAGGGCATCAGCCAAAGAATAAGCACAATCACAGAATACGCTGAGGAGGAACTGCTGGTGTGCCACCCTCTTCACAAATGAGTGTACACACACTGCTTTTTAGAAAAGTTTAAATAATTTACAGAAAAAAGTATGGAGAAACTAACACAGTGAGTTCCCACATGCCTTGCACCCAGTTTCCCCTCTTCTTCACATCTTACATGGATGTGGCACATTGGTTTTAACTAATGAGCCAATATGATACCTTCTTATTAACTAGAATCCATACTTGGTTCACCTTTCCTTTATTTTTCCCTGATGCCCTTCACCTACCCCAGGTTCCCATCCGGGTCACGGCATCCTGTCTCCTTTGGTTGCTCTCGGCTGTGACAGCTTCTCAAACATTTTCTCTGTTTGGTGACTTTGACAATTTCAAGGAGCACCGGCCAGGGGGCCTGTAGTATCTCGTTTAATGCTCTCACAAAAATTACTACTGTTCCATTTTACAGAGAGAGCCACTGAAGCTAAGGCCCAATGTGACGGCCAGTAAAGGACTGAATGAGAATGTGAGTTTCCACTGGGGACCAATGATTTCCCAGTAACACCAACAACAATGACAAGTAATATCTCTAGTGCTTGCTATGGCCCAACTACCCTGCTACGAAGCCCACAAATATCGTTATAGTATTTAATCCTCACTATCACCTATGTCGGAGAGACTAAAATTATGCCCATTTTACAGACAAGGAAACCGAGGTTCAAAGAAGTGAAATCCCTGGCGCAACTCATACAAATGACAAATGGCAGGATGCCGCCCCCCGCCCCCAAGGCCTCTGCACATTTTATGCTCTATACTTATAGGAAATACTTTCTCCCTATTGACAATTGCACCGTTTTGAGAAACATATTTCTCTCCCCTTGTGGAAAGTCTATAGTGGGGGTTTTTTCACCCTTGACTGTACCTGAGGATCCCATTAGAAGTGCAGAGTCTGATTCCATGGGTCTGGGGTGAGGCCTGAGGGCCCGTACGTATAACGGGATGGCAGGTGAGCCCGGCCTTGGAGTAGCCAGGCTGAGGACCACCTCTGCCTACTGTACAGCTTACTTTGCTTTCTGGAACCAATACGGTAGCTGCCATGTGGCCACCCGGGGAAGTAGCCGGAGCCCCTTGGGCCACTTTCTGGCCCCCTGGAGCTCCGACTGCCAGCAGATAGAATGAGATCTCAGAGCTGAGAAATCCCAGTCACTATCATTGCAAACGACCAACTGGCAACCCCCAACCTCTCCGGCGGGGGTTTGTAAAAAATGTAATTAGCCCAGGTGAGGCTCATTAGAGCCAGCCTGGAATTATGCCAATGCTACCACGAGCTTTGTGCCAACCCCTTGATTTTAATATCAATGGCAGTGCTGACAAGGAAGCTAGAAGGCACGGCAGGCTGGGAGGAGGCTTTGTACCCAGGCGGGCGAGCACTCCCCCTCCTCCCCTTCCGCTTGCTCTTGCCATGAGGTGAAGCAGTTGGCTTCATCAAATCAGAGCCAGCTCATGAGTAATTTCCACTGTCCTCCCCTTTCTAACAGGCTGGGCCCCAGGTGATCCTAAAAATTAAATGAAGCTCAGAAAACCAGACAGCTTGGAGAGCGGGGCATGAATAGCCCATCCCGGGCGGGCTCCAGCAAGACTCTGCATTTCCCTTGTCGGTTCCCTTGGAATTCCTCTGGGCCTTTGGCACAGGGCAAAGTTTCGCTCCAGAACCCCACAGCTCCGGAGTGTTTCCTGCCAGAGGGTCCCGATCCCCGGCGTGTTTCCTTGTTCTCACGTAAAATTTAAAATGGGCCATGGTAGCCAATGCTGTCTTTTCTCCCTGTAAATTGAGATATTTATGCTGATGCAGTGTTTTCAGAATAGGACTCTGGGCTGGCTCCTGAGCTTCCGGCTGCTGCACAGGTACCAGTTCACGGTTCTTATCCTCATCATCTTCCTACTCATCATCACTGTCATTTAGGGGATTTATTACCTGCTGGATCCCGGTCTTAGCGTCTTGCCTATATTCTCCCAATTAACGCATGCGATGAAGAAGGTTATTCTCACATTACCTAGACGAGAAAACAGCCTCCTGTCACTTAGTGGATCATTCTGTCTGTTTGGCCGTTGTAGTTGAGAGTAAGGTTATTTTCCACTGTGCAAATCCCCAAAAGAATTTGGATCTAAAAGTGGTTGCCTTAGGAGTGTGGTCAGAAACCAGGGGCAGATCAATGATTTTATCCTAGAGAGTGAGAGAGTGAGAAAGGGAGCAAAGAAGAGGAGGAGGGATGGCAAGGAGGAAGAGAGGGAGAAAAAGAAAAATCAGGCAAATTCACAGAATATCGTCCTTGGTGGATGAGTGAGGGAAAAAAATGGCAGCAGGGATGTGTGTCAGCCACTGTATTTAACACTGAGCATTAGAGAAAATGAATTCCAAGTGGCTATGTTCGAAATGGGTATATATTGATGGGTGTGTATTAATTTAAGATGACAAAAAGCAACCCTGTTGAGAAAGGCTGGAGATAAAGTCTATAACCTTCGCTTTCTCTCCTACCCGTAGAAGCCAGAACTTAGATCATGGTAAAATTCCATAACCTGAGCATTCATTTTTTTTTCTAAAAATTGGATTTGATGAACACACTCTACCTACCAAGAGAGATTCAAAACATACGCAGCCAGAGAGAGAACTTACCACCTAGCGGGTGGATGGACAATTCCACGGGGATCGCGGTGCCCTGTGTGTGTGTGTGTTCCAGTTACTGTCGTGCAATCCACAGAAGGGGATGCTGGTGAATCCAAGCAAGGACAGGGTCCCAGCAGAGCAGAAGGCATCTACTGGAGATCTGAGGCCAGGAGTCAGGGGCGACCTCCTGGAAGAAGCCAGGTTTCCCTGGAGACTCGAGGAGCAATGAGGACCAGTGTGGATGAACGTGTTTGTGGGTGTTACGGGGTCGGGAGCAGGGTGGGCAGGTGGAAGGTGGGGGCCAGCATGAGAGAGGGGTGAGAGAACACCCCCCGGGGAGGCGATTGGGAGTCCCCGCAGATGGGCCATTGCCTCCGGACCCCTGGAAAAGGAGGCAGAGGGGACAAACATCAGGGAGGTGACCCATGTGGAGGACAGGCCCCATCCTTCCCCCATAATGGAACATTCAGGAAGGGTGTGTTAGGAGAACTCACAGAAGGAGGCAGCACACACGAAAACTCCTACCACCGTAAGCATCTAGCAAGTACTTTATGAAGCTGCCTCGCCAAGAACCACTTCACTCCAGGAGAAAGCCTCCTGGTTACCATGACTCAGAGCGATCCGCAAAATAATTCACCAAATTAGAGTTCGCCGGGTGTAAGTTTGTAAATCTGCTCCCCCTGCCCGCCCCCCATTACGTTGATTATATCTTTCATCCCCAAGAATGAAGCCAAGAGCCTCCACCCCCCCGCCCCTCCTCCCCTCCCCCTGTAATCCTCACCCCTCATTTCTCAGCACCCTGCCACCCCTAAGGCAGTGGCGTGATCCCCGCGAAGCTTCCAGGGAGTTCATTAAAACCCGCCACCCTCTCCCTTGCCCACCGGGCACTCCCAGCAGCCCCTGGGGCCATGGTGGTGGCAGAGCAAGCCAGTCACTCAGGAGGGGCCGCCCCCCCCCACCAGGACAGGGACCCCCGCACAAATGAGAGGAGCCAGCAAACAGTTAATGGTTTAATCCTTTACAGAAAAAGTCAAGGCAGACTTGTGATTCTTGATGTTAATGAAGGTGTCACACATTGTCTAGAGAAAGTTGTGCCTGGCAATCTTCCCTTTTTCGGATGCCTACCCCAGTGACATTTCATCTCACATCCACCTTAATGAAATGCATAATTAACATATTCTAATTGTGCTGAGCGCTGCGATGATTTTGACAGAACTCACTTTCCATGTCTAATTTGATGCTAATTTAATCTGTTCCTCTCCCGCTGACATGACCTTTCTTGATTGAGTTTCACTGAGGAAATTTTTTGATGGATTGATTTATCAGCATTGCAGAGACAACAAAGGCTCGAGGTGCATGACAGGAAATAGGAAGGGAAGGGCCCTGGAAGCCAGCGCGCTCTGAACTTGCCGGCTGGAATGTCCTCTTTCCAGAGACGGCTTGTCTGATCTACTGATGGAATTTGAGAAATGTGACATCCGGGTGTGGGTTTGATCTCCCCGATAGAGACAGTAAATATCTTATTGTGGTTGTGAAGCTTTGCATGGAAAACTCCTCTAGGGCTGGTGGAAGGAAGCTCAGAATCCTCCTGGTGACAAAGGGCCTGGCCTGGCCTGGCGGGGGAAGGCCACTCCCCGCCTGGGATCTCGAGGAGAATTTGGTCCTTGGCTTCCACCAGAAGGCACTGGGCCGCAGGAAAGCATCTGTTTTTGTTACAACGGAGGAACATTGCCAGGACGTGGGTCAGACTTGCAGGAGAGGCACACCTTGCTCTGGGGGGAGCCTCTGTGCACCCCCCGCCCGACGCACCTCCCCTCCGCTGCACGGGATCTGAAGGCGAGAACCAGGATACCTCTCTGTCCCATTCCGGATCTAGGGGGGCTAGTTCCCACAGGGGGGCCCGTTAGCAGATTGCCAAAATGGGATCCTAAAAGCCCTGGTCTGGGGTTTCTGTCTCCTGTAAAGACTCCACCTCATTTTCCCTAGTGTTTCTCTTAGAAGAGGATGTCCTGCAGGTGTCGGTGGTAAATAGATATTTTCTTCGGAGCAGTCCCCGAGGAGGATGCTACATTATTTTTTTCCCCGCAACATGGTTGCCTCGACTGCAAAGGTTTTTGCAAAATTTCTTCAGGAGCTGCCTGATGAGCCCCACAAGGATAGCAAGATAACGAGATTATAATCATTATAATTACACTTCGTCATAGATCAAAAGCCGTTTAACTCAGCAAAATGACCTGGCCTGCTTCACTATCCTTTATTCTAAGTGACTTCTGGTTTTGCTCAAAGACTTGATCCCTCTGCCGAGCCAGATGGGCCAGTGCGTGTAGGTGTAGCAGGTACAGTGGACCGGGGACTCAGGGGTCACAGCCCTTAGGCTTGAGGTCCCCCCTCACCGTGGGCTGGGACACTGGATGGTTTTCTCACTGGCAAAATGGCATAATAGTCTTACCTTAAAGAGTTCTTTGGGGGACTAAATTAGTTCCTGATGTATCTGCCAGGCATGAAGGACGGTGCCTGACACATAGCAGGGCTCATCTCTTAGGTATGAGCAACTCTTCTTATAAGAAATGTGCCTAAGCCTTCTTTTTTTTTTTTTTAAGATTTTTTTTTATTTATTTATTCATGAGAGACACAGGCAGAAGGAGAAGCAGGCTCCCCATGGGGAACCCAATGTGGGACTCGATCCTAGGACCCCAGGATCACGCCCTTGAGCCCCCCAGGCATCCCTGCCTGAGCCTTCCTAATGCTAGTGTGGCTTTCCCAGCTGAAGTCTGAAAGTGGCTATGCTGCCTCTTCTTGGAAGTCATTATTATTAAGTAACCAGACATACAGTTTTAGAGCAACTTCAGCGATGCGTCCATTTCCACAGCCATTGTCACAATAACCACAAACCTAGTGGCACATCCTCATGCAGTCCTGGAGGTCTCAAGTCCCAATCCACCTGTCTGGTATAAAATCAAGGCATCAGCAAGGCTGCTTCCTGCTGCAGGCTCCAGGGGAGAATGTTTCCTTGTCTTTTTAGCTGCTAGGGGCTGCCCTGCATTTCCTGGCTCACAGCCCCATCCTCGAATTTCTCCAACCTTCCAACTTTCTCTGCCCTCATCTCTCCTATCAATGGCCCTGGCCCTCCTGCTGTCCTCTCCTAAGAACCCCTGTGATCGCACTGGCCCCGCCTGGATCACCCACTCATCTCTCCCATCTCACAATCCTTGATTTATCCCATCTGCAGTCTCTTTTACCACGTACAGGAAGGTTTTCCCAGGCTCTGGGGATTTGGGACGTGAACATGTTAGGGGCCATTATTCAGCCTACCATAATCGGTTTCATTTTAGGGAAGAAGTGGTTCTCAGCAGAGGAGGTCACTGCCCTCCCAACACTCGGTGCAGCTCCGCTGTACCGTTTTGAGGGAAGAAAATCGATTCAGAGGAAGCAACTGAAATCTAGGATGGGATGGGATCTCTAGCATGCTGCCGTCTTTTGAAATGCTCTGCCTCCGTGGCTTTGTGAGGATATTATTATGTTTGGCCGTCAATGTCAGGCTTGCAACCATTCAAGGATGCAAACCCCACGTACGTGTCCCGTTGGAGCATATCAATCTGGCTGCAAGTTTGATCATGACGGTGCATCCTGCTTGATACGTATAAGACAGCGCATTCCCCTAAGGCCCCTGGTCAAACCCCTCCTTATACAGCCTCCATCAAGTCAGGAATTTTGATTGTGTTCCATTCCCTGCTGATTCCGCAGTGCCTAGGACAGTGCCTGGCACGCCTGGCAATGAAAAAAAACACTTGTCGTCTAAATGGGCGAGTGATTGATACTGAGCGCTTTTCCAGTGCTTGGAAACTATAACTGTTTTTCACAAAGATGAAACATATTTTGCCGATTCTGCCAATATTCCACCTGGAAAATCCTGGATTCCTCTGAGTATTATCATACTCTGTGGTCACCCTGCAGCTTCAAGTTTTTCCCACATGAAACCAGAAGCGAGACTGGAAAACCATTGCTGCTTAGAGCCATGTCTGCTCACCACATCTTTTTCATTAGAATAGTTCACTTCAATAAGATTCTGGGCATTTTTGATAAGCCAGCATCCAGGGAACAAAGCTGTTATAAAATGACTTACTTAGAGGTTCCAGCCATAATTTTTGGCCTCAGAATATTGCTGGGTGTTTTTTTTCTGTCAGTCTAAAATGAAAATGTAACATTTCAATTGCAATCCATTAGAAAGAAGCAAAGAAGGGGCTATTTGCATTTGATCCACAAATTGGACCAGAATAATTTTTGTCAACTTCTGATCTGCCAATACTCCGTTTTTTAAAAAAATTAAACTAAATACTCATTAATTCACTGTTTTCCCTTATTGAGTGAAAAGATTTTTTTCCCTGTCAACTGTGTTTTTATCCAGAAATCAGTTAGAGAATATTTTGCATTATTAAAAATTGGGGGGGGGTGGGAAGTGACATTTCCTTTGAACTCCAAACAAATTGCAAACTTCAAAAAATATGTGACGAAACAACATAGCATTATAACCCAAAGAGTATATGATGGAGAAATAAAATGAAGGAAATGAAGAGATTTTTTTTTTGCAGTTAGATCCTAATGATACTTAACGCCAGTGTATTAATCTTAGTGTTTACAAGTATTAATTGATTATCTGTCAAAAGAAGTATCATTTTAGGTCATATAAAAATTAATTCAATTATCATCAATCCAACAGTTTGAAAGACTCTATGTGGTAGGTAAAATTCTGAAGAGGGTCTCCCCACGATCCCCATCTCACATTTGTTCAAACACTAATCTAGGTACTGCAGTAAAGGGATTTTACAGATGTAATTAATACCCCAATTTAGTAGACCTTAGGCTATAGGGATGATCTGTCTCAGATGGGTCTGATCCCACCTGGGGATCCTTTTAAAAGTAAAGCATTTTCTCTAGCTGGACGCAAAAGGAGACCTTAAGAAAAATATATCCCTATTGGCCTTAGAGAAAGAAACGGGAAGAAAATTGGGATCAGACAGATTTGAGTTCAAATTCTCCACTATTGGTCTCATGATTTTAGGAAACTTTCCTAATCATCCTTTGCTCTATGCAACCTCATAAATGTATCGTGAGGCATTAAGAGAAATAAAATATGCAGAATACTTAGTGTCTGTGCCCGACACATACTAGGTGCACAACAAAAGGTAATGATTATTATTATTTTTTTAATGTTCTCCTGTAAAGTTATCATTCACTGACTCTTTTGCAGTCTGGATTCTGATTCTAAAACAATGAGTCCACCCACATGAAACAACACAGAAAAGCATAATCCAAGTATCAAGCTTTGTATTATGTTGAGAGTGTGGCTGGGGCCAGTTCTTTACCCCTTTGCATTTCATTCTGGCTCCTCACCTGAGCTCAATATTTACCTCCTGGATTTACTGCACAGCTGACTAACCCTGTGTGTTTCCAGAAGTCCAAACCTTTATCACCATCCCTTTTTCAGCAAAAACTACCTAGCCTGGGTCCTGTTCTTATAAGACCCCACAAAGTAAGTGGAAATAGTCTTACATATTAATTTATACCAAGCTGATAACGACTAATGATCACTTAGCTTTCCTTATGCATTCCATTAGAGACTCTTGATGCCTTCACTCTAAGAAATAGGGTGGAGATTTCAGGCATCAACTTCAAAGGTGATAGAAGGATAATTGGGGGAGCTGCAAATCTTTTTGGTGAAAATTGTCCCCTGTGGGCGACAGTCTATACCATGTCCAGCAAATGATCTTTTCCTGTTGCCACCCCCTCTGCTTATATGGTTGCCTAATTTCTCCGCTTACCACCATGAAAAGATCTCCCACAAATTCCTTCTTCTCAATAACTGATTTGTATTACTTAGAAAAAAATCAAAGTAATAACGTTTCTTTAGAAAGAAATAGAAAACAAAGGAAATAAAAAAAAAGGAAAAAATAGAAATCATCATCTTGCCATCTACAGAAGATGATGGTGTGAGAATGTCAGTAACAGAGGGGCTTGTGGTTGGTGAATCAGGTTGGAAGAGAGCCTCGAAGATCTGCCCCAAAGCTGTATTGCATAGCAAGCATCCTGTGGTACTTGGGGGTATTAGTAAGTTGCTGATGAAGATTCAGATATGGATGAAGCCCTGTCTCCCAGCTATGTGTGAATTTTATGGTATGAAACTTTTATGGTATATAAATCATATCTCAGTAAAGTAAAAACAAAAAGAAGAAAAGGTGGACACAAAGAAGAGAGGCCTTTCTGAGGAGGTAATGTTGAAGCTGACCTGGGGATATGTGCAAAGAGAGATTGCCTGAGGTTGGGGTGAACATGGCAGGCAGGGAGAGTCTGTGCAAAGACCCTGAGATGAAAGAGGACTTGGCATGTGTAACGAACTGGTGGAAGAGAAGGATGGCTTGAGTATGTTGAGCAAAAGCAGAAGTTTTGAGAGAAGAAGTCGGGGAGGCAGGCAGCAGTAAGCTTATGTAGGATGCTCAAGCCTGCAGTGGAGGGTGCTCTAAGCGCTATGGGCCGTTGAGAGATTTGAACCAAGGGAGTGACATGCTGTGATTTATAGTTAACAACATTTTTCTTAAGAAGAGTAACAACAACCAATACCGAGTCGTTACTATTCTAGGGATTTCCCATTAATAATTTATTTATCCTTCACAATAGCCCTGAGGTAGGTATCAAAAGTAACTTGCTCAAGAAATCTCATGGAGAGCTATGATTTGAGTTTAGTATATCCCACACCAGAGCCTGAAATGTTAACCAGTACCCTACACTTGAAAGTACGGGTGGACATACATCCTGTGCAGCTACACATGGCCCCCAGCTTAGAAGGATCCCACACTTGGTTAGTGCTCTGTCATCACCATCTTGAAATGCTTAATGATTTTTGAACTAGAGGCCTCTGGTTTTCAGTTTGTACAGGACCCCACAAATGATGTCGCCAGCACTTCTCCCTTCTAGAGTTTTTAGTACAGAGGGAGTCATTAACCCACTGAAGGTCATGAACAGGCTGGCCAAGGAGGAAGGCCACACCCTTAAAGTTAAACATGAAATTTCTCATGCATGTTCATTTTGGGAGAGAGAACTCCCAGCTTCCATCAGATACTCAAAGGGATCCATGAATCCAAAAGGGATACAACTCATTGATTTACTTGTGACCACCCATTCTGATATTGAGGAATAGTTAGATGATGGAGTAACCTTTTTTCTTATTCAGCTTCCTGTTATCCTGTATTTATCAATAGTCTTAGCATTAGTGGCAACAGTCTTTCCAGAAAATGGAAATAATAATAATTATTATTGTTTAAGTGTTATTACTATTATTAATAATAATAATGAATAAAAATAAGTAGAAAAGAAAGATTATAAGCCAAAGATTTTCTTTGGTCTGTTTTTATTTCTGAAGGGTACCTAAAATCGTGTATTTACCTCTACCAACAGAGTTTTTAAATCGCCCCCCCCGCAAAAAAAAAAAAAAAAAAACCAAAGGCAGTACTTCTGATTTATACGAATGTATTCAGTTTAATGTTTTTCACCAGGTTGCATGAATTCCATTTCTTTGTTTCAGAGACCAGCTTGGGTTATAAGGGTACTTTTCAATAATCATTATTATATCAGAAAATATTCTGTACCCAGAATATATTCATAATAATAAATATGAACATGTGTATTCTAGAATAAATAATGTTAATTGCTATTTTTAATCTTCTAATTAATTTATTCAATAATTAGTTATTACTATCACTTTGGAGCCTGGGCTTATTTATAACTAGAACAAAACTAAATTTCAAAGGTAGGTTCTCAATTCCATTTAAAACAACCCCCAATTAATTTCCAAGCTGCTGAACGCAAATGATGAAATTTTTATCTCCTGGTGCAAAATTTCCTGGACATTGTTTGAGCTCAGAAAACAATTACATACCCATGAAAAGAGAATTATCTACTTTAAGAATAATAGGAGTAGGGATCCCTGGGTGGCGCAGCGGTTTGGCACCTGCCTTTGGCCCAGGGCGCGATCCTGGAGACCCGGGATCGAATCCCACGTCGGGCTCCCGGTGCATGGAGCCTGCTTCTCCCTCTGCCTGTGTCTCTGCCTCTCTCTCTCTCTCTGACTATCATAAATAAATAAAAATTAAAAATAATAATAATAATAGGAGTAAAAATAGGCATCTGGATTTATAGTGAGATGGTTTCTTGTTCTCTCCTGGCGAGGCGCTAATGTCTCCACACGCCTAGCCTAGCTGTGCAAACCATGAGGTCCCTGGCTCTCTGAGCAATGAGACAAGCGTTCCCTGTGTCTCCCGGGGCTCTCCCAGGGCGACCCCACATGGGGACCTCCCAACTCTGTTTATTCTCAGAGTGAGCAATTGCATACAAATGGAAGATATTAGGACATAGGCCGCCAGCTCAGAATACAGAGACAACACAGAAGAAGATATTTCTATGAAAACAAAATATTAATTCTACTCTAAATCCAGGATGGAGTTTCCAAAGTGGAAAATCATTCCTGGAAAGAATCAGAGGTAGTTGGTTTAATTTCATTTTCACGTTTACCAACACAAAGTCCTGTCTCTTCTAAGGGCAAGAATGTACCCGAGGCACACAGACTATTTCTTGAGACAAAAGCAAGTATTTCTCGTTTGCCACTTAATATCTTTTTAATTTGCCAGACAGTTTTCTCTTCTCCTTATGCAAGAAAGGAGAAAGAGAGAAAGAAGAGGGGCAGGAGGGAGGAAGGGAGGGAGAGAGAGGGAGAGAAAAAGAAAGAAAGAAAGAAAGAAAGAAAGAAAGAAAGAAAGAAAGAAAGAAAGAAAGAAAGAAAGAAAGAAGGCAAACCTGCCATGGATTGTTTCCATGCAGCCACTGGACCTGGTAAATTGGAAAAAAACTCTTGCAACTGAAACCTGGTAGGAAAAAAGTTCTATCCGTTTTTTTTTTTTTCATTCCCAACTCTTTCATGGGAAAATCCACCAATTTGGGCGTAAAATAAAATGGTAAATTAGACTTACTTGGAGAAATAAACTGTAGAAACCATTCATCCATTATTTTTAATGGTCCTTTGCTACTTGATGGAGCAAAAATAAAACTTCACTCAGCTGGCAGATAATCCAGGCAACAAAATCCTCCTTCCATTCCTTATGAGATGATGGCTTTGAATGTTGTGTTTTATTTTAAAAGCCAAAAACCAAATATCTATTGAGAACATATGTTTAAGAGCTACACTAAGTAATCTTTCCACCATGGCATGCTTTTTTTTCTGGCTAAAAATATTCCCTTTCTATTATTTTCCTGCTGGTTGCTCTCTTAGCCAATATCCAGAGGTACTATTTTATTTATTGAGGGCCTATGGTACCAGGTATTTTGTATGTATTCTCTCATTTGATCTTCTCAACTATTTCAGGAAGTAGGAGTCACAATCCCCCTTGGCAGATAAAGAAGCTCAGGATCAGAGATCTTCATTCACAAAGAAGCACCCCACAGTGGCTGGAGTCAGGCAAATGGGGGTCACACCTAGATCTTTCTCACTGTGTGATTAGTCCAGTTATAACCTCTCTGGGCCTCATTTTCCTCTCTGTAGAATGGGGGAAATACTACAGGACCACAATCCCTTGGCCATAATTCTGAAGTCCAAAATCTCTGAAAATTAAAGTGCTTTCATAAAGCACCATCGAGCAGCAATGGCTTCACACCAACACTATTTTGGTAAAAACGACAGAACCATGCTGGCATGAGATTATTGATACTCTTTCTTTGCCCTGTGGAGTGAAGGTCTGAGCAGGGAAGCCAGCAAACAGCGGTTCCAAGCCATGTGCCTGATGTATTTGAGAGACAGAAAGAAAAAGCTTGGGGATGGAACTGAAACGTGAGAGGTGGGGGAGGCACCAGGGATAAAGTCAGAAAGGGAGATAAAAACCGTGTCACATGACAACGGTGCCATGCTAGTAATGGTTAAGTGGTCAGTCCAAGGTCACACTTCTGGTGGGCTGCAAAGCCAGGACTCAAGCCTGGGTCAACCCTATCAACTCATTGGCAAGTTTCTCGACACACATTATAGGGGGAAACTTATCTTTAAGACATCCTTATAAAGAGTCTCAGCAGAACATGAGAGACTCCTAACTCTGGGAAACGAACAAGGGATGGTGGAAAGGGAGGTGGGCGGGGGGTGGAGGTGACTGGGTGATGGGCATTTAGGGGGCACTTGATGGGATGAGCACTGGGTGTTACGCTATATGTTGGCAAATTGAACTCCAGTTAAAAATATGTAATAAAAATAAAAAATAAATAAATAATTACTAGATAAATAAATAAATAATAACTAAATAACTAAATAAATAAATAAATAAATAGTCTCAGATTCTGAGACTAGGGAAAAGATTCATAAATATGGCAGCCACTCAACTCCTATGTTGACTTTGGTACCAGGAATGGGTGCAACTTCAGTGGACTCTAAGTTCAGGGGGCTAGCTAGCATCAATGCTCACCTCAAAGCTGAGTTTCTCTGTAACATGGAAGCATCTTAGTGAAAAACCAAGATTTCCAAGTGAGGGGAGAAATGATATATTTCATAAATATAGTGTTAATATATATAATGTGTTGTAGGCACAATATAATAATAACAAAACCATTTAGTGTAAGATGGCACCTCATTATATCCCTAACCTTATACACTGCTTGTTACACATATCACCTCCTTTTATGTCCTAAGATTTAATTTTCATAAGCTAGAATTGGTGGGATATAGCTATTTGGTCAGCCTACTATGTGCTTTCTGCCCCAAATTTTCTACCTTCATCAACTTAAGTCCATAAACATTTCTTGAGCTTTTATTCTGCATCAAGCATAGTGCTGGCAACTAGAGTTCTAGAAGTAGAAAAGATATTGTCCTGAATTCTCCAAGCTTGTAGTAAGTACAATTTGTTTTCTTTCTAGCATGCCAAACAAGTGATATTCCGTTGTCCCAAAAAGTTGTGGGTTTTCTCCTGATTTTATTTATTTATTTTTAAAGATTTTATTTATTTTCTCATGAAAGACACACACACACACAGAGAGAGAGAGAGAGGCAGAGACACAGGCAGAGGGAGAAGCAGGCTTCCTGCTAGGAGCCTGATGTGGGACTCGGTCCTGGATCCCAGGATCATGCCCTGAGCCGAAGGCAGACACTCATCCACTGAGCCACCCAGGCGTCCCTGATTTTAATGATTATACCAACATTTTGCCTACTCTAACAATATGCTAGGCACTATGTTAAGCTTTGATGCAGATGACCTTACTTAATCCCTACAAAGTCCAATATTTAACGTTATCCTCATTTCTCAGATGGAGAAACTGAGGTGCTGGGGATTAAGTATCTTATTCAAGACCCAGAGCTTATAAATGATGGACCTGAGGTGTCAAACTTCAGCAAGTCTGACTCCAAAGCCAGCCCTCCTAACTATTGTACCATGATAAAACTTATATTAAAAACTTGTGTGTGTCCAGATCAATGCCAATAGCCAATC
This sequence comes from Nyctereutes procyonoides, assembly GCF_905146905.1. Taxonomy (NCBI): domain Eukaryota; kingdom Metazoa; phylum Chordata; class Mammalia; order Carnivora; family Canidae; genus Nyctereutes; species Nyctereutes procyonoides. Next base: position 8,650,862 of record NW_026575024.1, on the reverse strand, counting down.
TCCCTTCCACTTTAGCTAATACGGTCTTTTGCACAACAAGGCTCTCAAGCCTCTTCTTTGTCTTACCCTAGAGCGCTAGTTCAGGCTTTGCTCTTGAACCAACGAAGCACAGGGAATCCACATGCACTGGAGATTCTCCATACTGGCTCTGCCCCTCCCTGCCCACCCACCCCTTCCCCCCAGGATTTGCCTGGCAAGGCTATGCTCACTGGCCCTTCCCATACTGTCACTGCTGAGGGTTAGTAAATAGAGAACACACCCAAAAGCCTGTCAGATTCTTCTGCACTGGTGCACACACCCCAATGATGAGCAAACTCCTCTATCATTTGCCCAGGATCTTTGAATTTAGATGCTGGGTCAAGAAAGAATGACACTTTTGCAAGATGCTGTTCTTCAAGAGAAATGATATTTTTTAGCATCTTCCCTAAGCCTGCAACATAATAGGCAGGTATTGCGCTGCTGATAAATGATAGTTCCTTCAGGAAAAAAAAAATTACAACACTGTGGGTCATAGGCTGAGGCTTCTCCAGCATTCCTCTCTGCTTTCACAGTGAATGTGAATCTAGCCACAAAAGTCAGAGGTACCCGCAAAACAAACGCTCCTTCCTTTAACTCAGCTTGGTTTTTATTTCAAATTCCCATTCATCTCAATTAATAGGAAATGATGTCTCAGTCATTCCGGGAGGTTCCCATCCACTCTTTCTTTAAATCAGTAGTTTGTAAATGGGAATGATATGGCTCCTAGTGAGCTTTCCAGAAAATTCTTTCAGGGAGATGGTTGCCACAAAGATTGAAAGGTGATACTGGCACTTAGTGGTCAGAATCTAGAGGTGGCAAATATTCTGCAGTGCAAGAGACAATCCCACAAGCAGAGAATTGTCTGGGGATCTCAACTTTTGATGTCCACTAGACATCACTATAGATAAAGCACTAGCATATAACTCTGAGCCCAGACCCGAAGTCTTTTGGACATATGTACTCAAAGTATCCTTACACGGCTTTAACACACACTGAATTTTATAAGAATGTAAATGCCATATAAATTGAGAGGGGACTTTACTTTGTTCTAACCATAACAAGACTTGTTCTGCAATCAGAAAATCATGTTGTAAAGTCAATACCATGAATGGCATTCGAGTCTTTGATACAACACACAGGTCTTGACCTATATTTGTGGCTGTCGAGTTCAGTGTTTCTGCGTATAAGGACAAGCATCTCACCGCTTTATCATGTGTTCAGGTGTGGCAAGCTCAAGTATTTAAATGTTGACACACATAGCTTATTATAAATATTTTCCGCATATTTGTCCTTTAAAAAGTTATGATCAGAGATAGTGAATTTTAGGGAGTGTGTACACTCTGTCAATGCCCCACCCAATCCCAGAGCACTCATCCCCGCACATAGAAGGAAGTCCTCTGCCATCACCTGCCATCCTCGGTGCCAGGGCATTTCCCCTGACCTTGAAGTGGCCCTTGACCAATGGCACATGGCGAGATGTTGGATAATGCACCCCTCAGGTGAGATAAGTCTGAGGCGTGTTCTGCATGTCTCCCAGAAGCCCCCAGTTGGGTGAGCCACAGCTGCCTTGTTGTAACTTGCTTGATCACGCATCCTGAATTGGCTTTTTGTCCTTCTCTGTTTCATGATACCATTCACCCAACAGCGTTTCTAGAATCATCTCCTATATACAATACTTCATCTCATGTGTTTGTCTCAGGATAAACTTCCGGAGAACCCAACTTTCCAAAGTGTTCTTTCGGAAAAAAGGGGATGATGAGTGTGCTAACACTGGACCCCCTGCTCCAGGCTTTGTCAAACTTTCGAGTAGTGTACAATGCCAAGGAGTGTATCTGTGGGATGTTAACTATCCCTCCGCATATGTCTCCTCCAGGACAGAGACTCTCTCCTCATTCTGAGCCAATCCTGAGAAAGAGACACTTCTTCAGCATTGAGGAATCCAGCCCTCTTGCCTAGCTTCTGACCTCCAGAGGCTACTGTGCCAGTCCCATAGAAATAAAGCAGGTAACTCAAATGAGCAAAGCTGTCCAGGTGCAAGAAAAGTCATGCAGATAGAAACATCTTCTTTTTCCCACTTTTAATAGAAACATGGGGTCATAGAACATTTACCCTTCCGTTAAGTGAATATTTATTGAGCATCTATAATATGCCAGGCACTGGGCAGTGAGCAAAGCAAACAAAATCATTTCCCTTGTCAAGTTGGGAGAGGCTGCTCGGAAGCAAATACATGTCATATGGACTATGTGAAATGATAATCAGACTATAGGAAAAAAATAATGCAGAAAAGAAGGAGGCCTAGAGGGGAGGGTCAGCCAGGACCTAGCTCGAGAGTGAGAAATGGCAGCAGCCAGGCACCCAGGGTTCAGCTCCTCGCTAGGAGGGTCCACCCCGCAGAAGGTGCTCCCAACTCAGCTGCAGCGAATGTTGCGATGTCAGATGCCAAAGCCCAAAGCTGCCAGGTCTTCAGATTTTCCAAGGGAAACCTAGAGCTTTGTCATCCCCCTCGAGGGCTGCCAGCAAGCAGCACAAAGTTTTTGGCATCTTTCAGGTGTTCAAACTTTCTCCGTAGTGTGTTTCAAACAAAAGTCGGGAAGTTAGACAGGGCGGGGGTGGGGGAGCTGCCTTTTACACCTGCCCCGTTTTCCCCACGGCCATCGGTCCTCCCCGGAAGGATGGAAAGGGAGAGGGGGATGCAGAGGGGAAACCAAATCACAGGGGAGCGTGATCCGGCCCCACTCGCCTTCTCTTCCTCTCAACAAACCCAGAGTGCTAGAAGCATCTCCTTGCACAGCCAGTAATTGACTGGGGAGGATGTGAGTTCTTTCTTTCTTCAAACACTTCGGGATGGCATGTTGCTAGAGATCCCAAGGGGAACGCCCCAGATAGGAAAGCCAGGTTGGCTCACAGGAGCTCCTGCCTTGGCAGAGCCCAGCCAACATTTAGAGGGTGCGATTGCCAACTCTAGCGGAACTTCCAGCGGGAGTTTTACGACCCTCTTTCATCCAAGCCGCTATTTGGGCAGAGGCCTGATTACTTCTAATGACTCCACTTTGACAGCAGTGGCCAAGTCCTCTGTCATCCTGCCGTGGGCTGGAACGGCTCGGGGTTTAGGAGAGAGATGCTCCTTGTAAAGCACGGAGGTGCTAACGGGCGCTCTCCAGGATGCTGGCCCCGTGTGCCAAGAGGCAGAGCGGCCAAGAGCAACAATGCAAGTTTGCAGAAACCATCCTTGAAACAGGGGGATAATTCGTTTGCCCATTACTAAAGATGTCCTAACTCTTCACTAGTCAAGAGAATCTTTGTCCTTGAGTGTTTATGGATTTCTCTGGCTCCTGAAGAAGCCAAGGCCTGAGAATCAAGGGAGCTTTTGTCGTGAAGAGTGATGGTTGAGCAAAAATGATTGGCCTGTTTTCCGGTCCTAAAACATTCTCCTAAGTGCCCATCTGGCTCTCAACCATAGGTTCCTGGCATGTCGTGTGCCCATGTGGCAGGGATGTTGTTGATGGCTCTCCCAGGTTGGAGGGTCTCTAGCTGGCTCGTTCAACATGCACTCCTAAAATACACACACCAGGGTTCCCACACTGCCACCTCACTAGCTCTCCACCCCACCCCCTTTTGGGGGGGCTCATGATGTCTGAGGCTTTGCTAGTGGGAATTTCTACCTAGAATACGTCAAGTGGAAACTGAGCGACGTCTTAAGGCACACGTGTGTGTGGCCCTGGCCAGAAAGTGACCGACTAGATGCTGGGTTCCGACAGAGTGAAGGTGTGATTGCCCACCGCAGGTGACAAGCAATGGTGCACGGTGTGAACACGTGGTGGCCTGCTGGCATTGTCTCCATGCCACATGGCCCCTAGGTTTTCGGCCAATGTGCTTCCCTCCTATCCTTAGCCAAAGCTACCTGCCTAAGGGCCCCCACGCCTGGATTGGCTTCTCTTCTAGAAAAGTCCCTCCAGCTCAGGTCTCTGGGAACTCCCCCCCGCCCCCCGCTTTTGGAACTCATTTTCTTCTTCATCAACTCAAATCCCTTTTTGGTTGAATGATATGAAGATCCTTTTTTTTTTCTTGCCAAAACAGAGTTCCCTGTTTCCTCCATCACACACACACACACACACCTTTCTTCTGCTGCTCTTTCACTCTTCCCTGCTTCCAAATCTCGATTCCTTAGGCCCAAAGCCAGAACCAACGGTAATTCAGTTCCCCAAAGGCAAAGGAGGGCTCAGCATTTAAACATGCTGGAGCACAGGGATGGAAGGGGGAATAGCATGGCTACGTCCCTGCAGTAAAAGATCCTGAAAGCCTGTACCCCTCTCGTCTGGAGAAGGGGTTCTTGGTCCCCTGTCCCAGAGCGTTACTGCTCTGGTGTCAATCACAGGGAGCGACGGACTGCCCGTCCACCACGCAGGCAGGGCCTCTTGGACTCCTTCGGGAGAGCCGGGAGCCTGGCCAGCCGGGCACACCGCCCACACTGTTTCACTGAGAGCCTTTCTGTAGAGCCGAGATACGTTGCTGTCTTTCTGTCCACGTGTCTGCCTATCTGTCATGAAAATAGGTAGTGGGAAGCATTTTTATCCTATTTAAGAACTAAGTCCTTGAAAATACTTTTTTTGCCTTTTTTTTTTTTTTGCATGCAAACACATAGGTTGATTCCAAGAGTGATAATAAATATTTCGGTGCTGTATTCCAACTGCTGGGGATCTCATGCCAGCTCCGCCTCATGCTACCTTTGTGGAAAATGACTCAGCCTCTGCCAACCCGTTTTCTCCTCCCAAATGCAGGTGGCAATAGGCTTTCCTTCACAGACAGTTGTAGGTCTTCAGTGAGAGAAGCTACGCCGAGGGCCCGACAGATAAGAAGGACCCATTTCATCTGAGGTGTGGCCAGTGGGGTTATTACTAGGGTCAGGCAGGTAGACCATCCTGCCTGCCTGCATCCATATTTTTCCCCTTTAGTCAAGGGCTTATGTTATTGCACATTCTTGAAAAGTAGCAGAACCACATGTCCTTTCAAATAAGAATAACCATAGATACTCATATTTGGATCTTACGCTGTGCCAGGCAATTTGAATGTATCGTCTCATTCGATCCTGGCAATCATTCCGTGAGGTGTCACTCTGGTCAGCCCAGCTGCACAAATGAAGGGAAGGCCTGGGCCACACATCTTGATCAGGATTTATAGCTTTAAGTGTAGACACCAGGATCCAACCTGGATCTGACTCCATAGCCTATGCCCTTCATGAGGACTCCACTGTGCCTCGCTTTCCAAATACCAAACAATTCCAAATTTTGCAGGAACTTTCTTCTACTTAATCCATACCAGACTAGCTTTACTGTACACTTACTTTACATGATGATCCTAAGATGGTTAGCCTTGCTTAAAGTTGCAGAACCACATTCCCTTCCTCCCTCTCCTCATCCTCACCCTCCTTCTTCCCCATCCCCCCTTCCTCATTCTCCTCCTCCCCTTCTCAACTCCCTCCTCCTCTTCCTCTTCCTCCTCATCCTCCTCCCCTTCTTCCTCCCCCTCTTCTGTTTTCTTCTTCTCCTTCTCCTCCTTCTCCTTCTCTTCCTCCTCCTCCTCCTCCTCCTCCTCCTCCTCCTCCTCCTTCTTCTTCTTCTTGTATATTTTTTTACTGGAGTTCAACTTGCCAAAATATAGCATAACATCCAGTGTTCATCCCATCAAGTGCCCCCCTCAGTGTTCTTCTTCTTCTTCTTGACTAACAAATGACTAGAAGTGAAAACCAAAGCAGATTTGTTTTTATAGTTTCGTGACCTTCAGATATCAGAGAACAGTAAACATTGATACTATACAGTAGTTTCTGCACACTTGTTTATACATGCATGGCACCCGTTTCACTATCTAGATTTGTGCACTTGTTTCACTCCTGCACAGGACGATGGGACATTGCAACAGCTTGTCGAAGGCCCCAGGAGGATTGTCATCCAATGATTTGTCTGCTTATTATTTTTTTAATGTGTGTGTTTTTAGTCGGAGGTGGGGGTTGTCTTAGAGGAGGCTGAGTTGTCAAAAAGCTACAAGATCTTTACACAAAATGATTACTGCTAAACCAAACCAAAAGACCTACAGGGGTTTAGGCTCCATGGTACTTTTGATCACCACCATGTTATATAACAGTAAATCCAAACACTGATAATAATATAGGATAACAGGGACACCTGGGTGCCTCAGTGGTTGAGCGTCTGCCTTTGGCTCAGGTCGTGATCTTGGGGTCCTGGGATCGAGTCCCACATCAAGCTCCTCGCAGGGAGACTGCTTCTCCCTCTGCCTATGTCTGCCTCTCTGTGTGTCTCTCATGAATAAAATAAATAAAACCTTTAAAAATATATGTAGGATAACATTTTCACCTCGAATGAGCAAAATGAGAGGACATAAAAATGATGTTGGGGTCTGTCAATAAGTGAAATTTGTCCTGTATGGTGTACTGTACTTTATTACTTGATCCAATTCAATAAAATTTACTAGATATCTTCTATGTGCTATGCACTGTTCTAAGTACTGATGAGGATGGAATCCTGGCTCTTTGTTCTTGCTATAACATGGAGAAATAATCAATAAATTTGGACTACACAGGTAGTGACAAGTGCCACAGAAAAGCATGTGTAGGAGCAATGAGATGAGTGAGGAGAGTCCAGGCTGAAAAGATGACATTTTAGTAGGCACGTGAGTGAACTAAGGAAACAAGCCTCGGAGAAATCTGGGAAAGGTATTCTGGAGAAAGCAAGCTGGAAATGCAAAGTCCCTGGGGCAGGAATGGCCTCACTTATTGGAAGAGGGGCAAGGAGGCCAGTGTGCAGGGCAGGTGAGCGTGGAGGGAACAGAAGGAAAGAGGCGAGGCTGGTGAGAACATCATGAAAGCCTGTCTGAGCCAACACAATTTTTATTTTTACTCTGAGCTTGTGTGTTTCCTGCTTCGTTGGTGATAGAATCACCTTTTTTTAATGAAAAGATGGTAATGGCAGTGTTCTTTTTTTTAAAAAAAAACATTCTTTCTTGGCAAATTAAAGTGTTGGAAACTCTTTGTCAATTCCTTGAAATTTGTTGAAGTTGGTCTGTGAAATCTAGGAGTCTGGGATGTCTGCTCTAGGAAACATCTTGTGGCATTCTGTAGGCGGAAGCGGTACGGTGCAGTAGGAAGTGTGGGCACCTCAGCCCTCCTCTGTCGCAGACACACTGGGTGACATCACTCAGGGAAATTCTATTTCTGGGTTTCACTTTTCTAGCCTCTAAAATGAGGAGAGTGGTTTAAAAGGAGCCTGAATCCATGAAGGCGCACAGGACAAAGAGAGTCCACAGGTAGGGTAGAGTCAATAAGTCGAGCAGACCTGGCCACAAGGAGGGACAGGACCCCCAGAGCTGGGCGATGTGGCTCTTAATAAAAGGGGAGCTCTAGTCAGCAACATGGTCACCACACAGGAAAGAAACCCTGAGGTTACGGTCATCTCCTTGAACTTTTCAAGAAAAAAGCAGAAATTGTGGCTCCCTGCTTATAAACAGTCAAAACAACAACACTGTGTAGCCCACAAAACACATGGGTGGGCTGGGTTCAGCTACAGAGTGATATGTTTGTTTCCTAGGGCTGCCATAACAAATTACCACACACTGAGTGGCTTAAAACAGCAGAAATTCATTCTTTCCCAAGTTTTGGAGGCCAGAAGTTTGAAATCAAAGTGTTGATAGGCCCATGCTCCCTCCAAAGGCTCTAGGGGAGGATCCTTCTTTACCTCTTCCAGCTTCCACCATTCCTTGGCATTCCTTGGCATTCCTTGGCTTGCCACTACATCACTCCAACCTCTGCCTCTTCTTTGCCTGGCCTACTCTATACGTCTGTGTCTTCTCCCCTTCTCATAAAGGCCTGCTATAGGATTTAGGGTCCCTCCTAATCTAGGGTGACCTCATCTCTAATTGATTATATCTGCCAAGACCCTATTCCCAACTAAGATCATACTCACAGGAACCACCAGTTAGAACTTGGTCATATCTTTTAGGGGATTTGATTCAACACTCTACAATTAAATGGCTTTTATTATGAATCCTTTAGGGTAAAGGTTCTGCCCTAGAAATCTGGAAGCCATGAAGTGATTAGAACCTGCTCTGTAAGATTGACGATGTCCATCTCATTAGGAAGAAAATGATAAATGGAAGAGAGATGGTACAAGTTTCCAAGTGGCTTGTCCTAGGCCTCAGACCTGGACCAAGTCAGGCATGCTCTTCCTTCAGAACAGTGTTGGATGGTTTCCTGGAGCTGCCATATGAACTATCACACAGGGGGTGGTATAAGACAACAGAATTTGTTCTCTCACAGTCCTGGAGGCCAGAAGTCTGAGACCAAGGTCTCAGCAGGAACATGCAACCTTAGAAGACTCTAGGGAAAGATCCTTCCTTGCCTCTCCCTAACTTTCTGGTGCCTCCTGACAATCTTCAGTGTTCCTTGCTTGTGACTATATCACTCAGCTTAGGCCTCCTTTTATTTTATGTGTCTCTCTGTCCTCTTCTCTTCTTATAAGGACACCAGCCACTGGCTTCTTCTTGACTCTCAGTTCAGTGGAAATGGGGAAACCAGTTAAGAGGACAATGTGGTCAACCCAAAGAGAGATGATGATGAAGTAAAGCAGGATGAAGTCATGAGAAATAGTGGGATTCAGGACATAATTAGCACACACCCTAATCTCACAGTCATGAATTTAGGGGCAAGTCTATTCAAACCAGTACAGATTCTGTTGCCAGTAGGATCCCTCCCATCTACCTGACTCTGTGATGATCTTATCCTTGAGAGTCATTGCTGATCCGTCCACCCAGCTACTTCCTGCCAAAGCACGCAACCATTTCCCAACACCCACACCAATTTCCAGAACCAACTTGAAAAGACATTAGTGGTAGTTTCAAGGTTGGAAGGGAAGGCTTTATTTCCTCTAAAATTTTTTCACTTGGTACTTCCTCACTTCTAAACTTGAAGCTCCAGCAGACCCCCCTGAAAAACTACCTACCAGAACCATGATGTCTCACATTCAGGGGAGGAAAACCAAACTCTGTTTTCAGTTTCTTTGTCCTAGTGAATAGAGAACTTTAAGAAAAGTGCTCCACGCCTTTGCAAGTCATATTCCTTTATGGCCTCTTCCAACTACAATTCTTGACGAATTTCCTTCCCGTCACATTTCTGATGAGTCTTTTTACTGCTTTGCACGACAAAGTACAGCAAACCCTAAAATATGGATGTCTTGTTCTTGTGAGAAAATGGAAAAGTTCACAAGAAAAGAAAATGACATAAGATGAGTGAGTCCATTCTTAGCAATGGTATTCAAAAGTAAGGAGATTAGATAATGATGCAATTAGAGCCCATTTCTATGGTTTTCTATAATTTTGAACATTTGCTGACTTCTGTGACTGGTTTGGTATTTATTCTTATATCATATCAATTTAAAATCGCCCTGGATGCGATGTCCAAGAGGGATGACAAATTATGAAGAAAATATGTTCAGCGGAATTTTAAAAGAAGCTCTCTGATTTTGACCTGAGATGTTATTATGAGGCCAGCCAATCATCTTAGTCTTTTTTATTCCATCATTTGTGTTCCAAGTGTTTTAAATATTTAAATTACATTTCTTCTTATTTCCCTAATGAGAGTGTATTTGCATCCGATACATAATAACTGACTAAGAATGGCTTTCTTTTTATGTTTTCATTTTAGTGGAAATGGGGAAACCAGTTAGGTGGTCAACTCAAAGAGATGGTGCTGATGAAAGCAGGGTGGAAGTCATGAGAATTAGGGGGATTTAGGACATATATTAATTAAGTTTGAGCCAATAGGATTTGTGGATGGTTCAATCATTTGTGGATGGCCGATGGTGCAATCTACCAAAGCAATAGGTCAAGGCTATGTGTAAGATTCGGTGAGTGAGGTTTTTATAAAGTCAGAGTTATCAGGCTACTGGAACCAGGATCTGGGTGGGGCTCAAGTAGAACCTGGGTAGGATTCCTTCTAGGCCACTGATTACCTTTACAGTAGCAATTCCAATTTGGCTTCCTATTAAAAGGAACAGATGTCTTGGATTATATCACTGGTTCCCAAAGTGTGACATATTCACCACATACATCAGCAGGATTATTTTAAGTTTAAAAAAACCTACTTTGCAACACAGTTTCATCCCAAGTCATAATTCATGAAATTATGGCTTTGATGGGCATGTTTTTAAACTCTAATTTTCAGGCATTTATTTCACTGAGAATTATATTAGTCGTGTGCACATGCACACATTTGTGCATGCGTACACACACACACACACACACCAGCCCATCAAACTTATAATCACATGGAGGATGATTTAGGAGTGAGAGTCATTTAAAAAAAATAGTAAATTTTTTTAAGTATTAAGAGAATAATAATAGGGGCACCTGGGTGACTCAGTGGTTGAGTGTCTGCCTTCGGTTCAGGGTGTGATCCTGGGGTCCTGGGATTGAGTCCCACATCGGGCTCCCTGCATGGAGCCTGCTTCTCCCTCTGCCTGTGTCTCTGCCTCTCTGTGAGTGTGTCTCATGAATAAATAAAGAAAATCTTTGAAAAAAAGACAGAGAATCATAACTATATAGTTTCTAGAACATGGCAAAAATTATGAGGGTGGCCCACATATGAGTGCAGTTTGAAAACACAGAATTATATCAACTCTTATCCGCATGCCTGAAAGTGACAAGAGAATAAAATTCAAATTCAGTTAGTGGCAAGTTCTTCTGATCCATACTCTATATACTTCCACAAATCAAGGCGACAAACTAGCATAAAGCAAGGAGAATAAATGACAGAATCTGAGGGGTGATATGAGTGGTACTTATTCCCCAAATGAAATAATGACTTACTAAAGGAAAGTTGAGTGAGGAAAAACATTGATAATTGTCCAATAAATCTTTCCATGACCTCCCATTAGTCATCACAGCATTTCTGTCTCTTTTTAACCTACCAAGGAAGGGAAGTAAGATGGAGCACAGAGGCAAGCAATTGCTAGAAGCCACACAGTGGAGCAACAAATCTGCTGGTTTCCCCATCTCGGGAGACCGGCAGGTTTTCCCTTCCAGGGGCAACAAGACCATCAGATTGGATGCGAACCCATGTAGATCACCATTTGCTCATGTTGGAACTTTTGGGAAATGCTCCTGTACTTCACAGAAATTGTGTTTTCGGCCCCAGCCATGGGATCGGGATCGAGTTATCTCCTCATTAGCAACAAGGTCTGAAAAGTTCTGAACCGTTATATCTTCTCCCTCAATTGGAGACAAAAAAAAAAAAGGTGATTCTGGCTGCCATATAGCTTTACCAACTTGCCCTCATTTGTTTATTTATCCTTCTATTTATGGAGTGCCACCTACACCAAATATTGATATGTTTACAACAACAAGAACAGACACAATCCTCATAGGCTTGAATCTCACCATCTAGCAAGGAAGAAGTTCATCCAATAAATACACAAATAATGGGCAATTGGGTTTAGTGTCCTCAAGAAGTTCAAAATGTTGCACTAGTGTATATTACCAAGAGTCTACATCACCTGCATCACCTAGCCTTGGCAGGCGGAGAAAGCTGCCCTGAGAAAATGAAGTTTGGGGAGAAGTTAGCCAAATGAGGAAGAGACACCAACATGTACTAAGGCTCCCAGGTTTGAAGGAACTTGATGTTTGAAGAAGAGAAAGAAATACTAGTGCAAAATGTGTTAGGGAAGCAATTGTCCTGGTTTTCTATGCATTGCAGGGTGTCCCAGGATGTGGGATTTTCAGTGCTAAGACTGGCAAAGCCCTGGCAAACTGAAATGGGTGGGTCATCCTGGTCATCCTGGTAGAAGCAATAAGAAGAGTGGTCTTAAATAGGGCTGGATGGATGAGCAGGCACTGTGGTTTAGAATAACTAGCCCCTATTGGCGGATCCTGCCATCGTTTCTGACTCCTCAGAACCTTAGGAAGACAAGGGTATGCTCTTCTAGTTGTCTATCGTGACATAACAAAACTCCCTGAAACTTAGTGGCTTAAAAAATTATTTTATTGTTATCTCTCACAGTTCTGGAAGTTGACCCGACTCACCTGTGGTTCTCACTTGGGTGGCCTCATGCAGCTGCAGTGGGGTAGCAACAGGGGCTACAGTGACTTGAAGGCTTTACTGTGTTGAATATCCAAGAGGGATTTCTCCACTCACATGTGGCAACTCACATGTGGGGTGATTAGAGTAGCTGGGTGCTAGCTGGTTATTTCTCTCTCTCTCTCTCTCTCTCTCTCTCTCTCTCTCTCTCTCTCCAGCTTTCCCACATGGCCACTTAGCTTGCTCATCAGACAGAGGTGGTCAGACTTCTCACACAGCACTGACTTCCCCAGAGCCAGGATTCTAAGAGACCCAAAGAAGTTGCAAGTTCTCATGCCCAAGCTTAGAAGTCACTTCTGTTTCATTCTACTGGTCAAAGTGAGTCATAGACCCAGGACAGATTAAAAAAGATTGGAAGTGGTTCTCCTTATAATGGAAGGGATGGCAGAGAACTTGTGACTATCTTTATTCTTCCAGAGATGCTCTGGGTCAGTCTGCCTCTCAGAATCATGGTGGACTCTATTGGCAATAGGATATGCTTGGCTTTGTGGAAACAGATGAGGAGGCATCACAACTTTAACTCAAAAGTATACATTTGATCAAGGCTTGTGTGAGTCAAGGCCTTCTCAGAGGGCAACACTTTATAGTTCCTTTTAAGAGTATTACCCTTGTTCTTTTCACATCAACAAGACATCCCACGTGATGAGATAGAGAATGAGCAAATCTCTGAAGGTAACCTTCACCTCAGCTCAAAGATATTTATCTTTATCTGCCTTGGGTGCCTCATACAGTAATTTTATTTTCTTCTTGTGGACTCTTGGCATGTTGGGAAGGCCTACATCCTCCCATGACTCTCTATAAGTTCCCAAGCAAATAAGAGCTCTCTCAAAAACTTGGAAGCAAGACCATTCATTGCCTCCCCCTCACTTGTCCAAAATCAATCGATTATCAGAGGCCAGCAAAGGGTTAGGTAGATACATGTTTTAGGCTCTGCAGCCTTATAGACTCTGTCCCAACTACTCAACGCTGTCATTACAGCCAAAGACAATACATAACGGAGTGGAGTATTTGCATTCCAATAAAACTTTATTTGTTAAAACAAGCTCCTGGCCATGAGCCATTACCCATTCCTGGAATACAAGACTGCCTCAATTATAAATATTCTCCATGTGTGCTGGGGGAACTGTGAGGACAAAAATATCCTAAAATGAGGGAAATTCCAGCTTCTACTAGGTGATTCTATTTCAATGATAAAAATAATAGGACCTGAATGATTCAGTGGGATAAGCATCTAACTCTTTTTTTGTTTGTTTGTTTTTTATTGAGAGTGGTTTTTATTTTTTTATAGTAAATTTATTTTTTATTGGTGTTCAATTTGCCAACATACAGAATAACACCCAGTGCTCATCCCGTCAAGTGTCCCCCTCAGTGCCCGTCACCCATTCACCCCCACCCCCCGCCCTCCTCCCCTTCCACCACCCCTAGTTCGTTTCCCAGAGTTAGGAGTCTTTATGTTCTGTCTCCCTTTCTGATATTTCCTACCCATTTCTTCTCCCTTCCCTTCTATTCCCTTTCACTATTATTTATATTCCCCAAATGAATGAGACCATACAATGCTTGTCCTTCTCCGATTGACTTATTTCTCTCAGCATAATACCCTCCAATGGTGGGTATTTGTCGTTTCTAATGGCTGAGTAATATTCCATTGTATACATAAACCACATCTTCTTGATCCAGTCATGGTGCAGCCACTCTGGAAAACTGTGTGGAGGCTCCTCAAAGAGTTAAAAATAGACCTGCCCTATGACCCAGCAACTGTACTGCTGGGGATTTACCCCAAAGATACAGATGCAATGAAACACCGGTACACCTGCACCCCGATGTTTATAGCAGCAATGTCCATAAGCATATAACTCTTGATTTGGGGCTCAGGTCATGATCTCAGGATCTGGAGATGGAACCCCTCATTATTTCCGTGCTCACTGGGGAGTCTGCTTGAGACTCTCTCTCTCCCTCTGCCCTTCTCCCAACTCATATGCACATGCTCTCTCTCTCTAAAATAAGTAAATTAATCTTTTTTTAAATCCCCACACAATAGGACTTAATGCAAAGAACAAAAATGAAATAGTAGCCAAGGTAAATTTCACCCAAAATCTCCCACAGTTTGAGCGGGGGGCCAGGAAAAAAGTCTCCTCAAATTCATACAGAATTTGCACCTTTAAGTCCCAACAGACTTTCCCCTATTTCAGTATAGCTGGAACATTCATAACCAAGTTAAACCCCTGGAGAGTCCTTCATTCCTGACAGGGGTTCAATTAGCACGTTTGAAAATTAAATCAGTGTTTTCCAGAAAGTAAAACGTACACCCCTGATAATAAGTGAGAAGACTTAAGGTGGTATGATTCATGAATACTTTTTATTTGAACTGTCCAGTTGTTGATTATAAAATTTATTTTAATATATATTTCAAAAAGAGAACTGCCACATGGAACCTATTACTTCACAGATGCTGCTAAGGATAAGCTAAGAAGGTATTTACATTTTTAAAAAGTGAGCTGGTTAAATAAAATTAGTAAAGAAAAACAATACTAGAGATGACCAGGAATAGGCGGAAAATTGTGAACAGAGGAAACAAATGATTCTTTCTTGGGAAACTCTGAATCCAGTGTTTCCCCTCCCACCATGGCGATTCCAACACTGGACCAACCCCTCAATGAAGACGGCCACCGTGTGATTTTGTTTATTTGTTTTGTTTTTTTTAATCTCTCACCTGACACTCTGTTTGCTACATAAAAGGCCTTCAGTAAACATAGAATGGGAGAGTAAATTAATTAAGTTGTCATTCAAATTATTAGGTAAATTTTGAGTCATGGAAAGCGATCTGACACGAACTCAAGGATATAGTATTTCAGATGCTTCTGAACACAGTCAGAAGTTCGGAGAGCGGAAGGGATGAGCTTGTTTAAAATCAGTCAATTAGAAGTGGACAGTCCCTTGGGATGTCTTTGCCAAGAGAAGCCCAATCGTGCCATAAATCAGGATGTCTAATTGAAGCAATGTTTTAGGAATTAAATAGCAATTAAATCAAATGGGAAAGTTTCTAAGGGACACCTTTGACACTATGGGGGAAAAGTCAAAACAACCCCAAGAGTCTATGAGAAAAAAAAAAATGGCTTTCTTCCAAGGAGCTTGCTGGTTAATAATTATCAGAGACATCTGTGATTAAAATCCTCTTCCTTCCAGAGGCTTTATGATCTTGCCACAGACCTTGCCACAGATCTTGCCTCATGCAAGATCATAAGCCAAAGCAGAAAAATCGCTGAAGTGCCATAAATGAAGCCAACCAAGAAAAGGGACTTGGAAAGGGATGAGATAGCACACAGTTTGGCCTGCCGAAAACTAGTTTTGAGAAACCAGTTTCCAGAATAGAAAGCATAATCTATGTCTGTTTACCCAGTGAAAGTAATTCGGGTCATTTCAACATCAATGTCACCGACTTCAAGGAAAACCCAACTTGAAGGCTGATAAAGGCTGTGTGTGTGTGTGTGTGTGTGTGTGCGTGTTATGAAAGGTTTATCAAAAACTATGGTAAATTTGTCCAGTGTTTCCAGATATGTGAATCTCATCCTACCATCTGCAAAAGAGATGATTTTAGCTAATATGGGGAGAGCTGGAATTTAGTAATCGTAATTAAACAAAAATACACCCAACACATCCATGATATTATGAATTGTTGCTTAGAATGAGGTTCAGTTTTTTTTTTTTAAGGTGTGTTAATTTTTCTGAAAAATCTATTTAGGAAATGACTGAATACAGGTCTAGCACTCATACAATGAAGGTTGTTTCCCAAATGACCAAGGGTTGTGAGTGCTATTGTACAGCAGAGCTGGGGCCCTTTCTAATACACAATGCAAAGGAAGGAGTCTGCAGCCTTTGCGTAATAGAACCCAATGAAGACAAAAATAGTAATGGGGGATACAGAGCAGGGATGCAAAATTCACTTTCCAAGCTTAGATTATCCAGGTGAATTATCTAATTGATCGGTTTGATTATGAGACCTTGAAAAATAATCTTCATTGCCAGCATTTAAGTGAACGAGTAGCCAAAGTCTTATATCTCAGAGGGATTATTTATGTGATGGTTCAAGGGAGTGGCAGTTGTGTATATCTCTACTTTTTAAGGATAATGATTACTATTATATTATTATGTGATTATATATTTATTATATAACTAGAGCTAGGAATTCAGGTTATAGTTCAAGCACACCCTATGTGGAATCTCAAGTTAGTGCTTCCAATTCAGGATCCAATGTTTAGTAGCTGTGTGACTCTGTGTGACTTGTGTATCCACTAAGTCTCGATTGTATCATCTGTAATATGAAGATGATTATGAAGATGTAATATGAAGATGGTTCATATCTAATATGAAGATGGAATATGAAGAATGGTTCCCACCTTTGAATGATGATTACATCGGAGAATGCAGACAATTTCTATAAAATACCAAGCATGAAGTGGGTCCACAGCGCATGCTGATGCCACCGGATTCTTCTTCAGAGAGAATTCATATATGGTAGGCCCTTGATTATCTGAAGCATAGACTACAAATCTTTAAAGACTCCAGAACCACACAACATTCTCTCTATTGATCTTGGATTTCCGAGCTTAGAACTATCATTTTTGAGACCTTCCAACAGTCTCTTTATCCCCATTGTTCACTGAGCTGTCTGCTTCCATTGGACAGCCATTCTCACAAAGGAACAATGCTCTAGTACCTTAAGAGTGACATAGGTCAGCCAGCAATTTCTTCTCAGCTGAACTCTGTGCCCTTCTTGGGAACAAGAGAAATGTTGGCTTTACTTGGAGACAAGCGAGATGTTGGTTGTTTCCAAAAACTCCTCTAAGGCCATGAAAACCCTAAGGCAGGGCTGGCTCCCACCATGCTGGAGGATGGAGAGCTGAGGGCATTCCCAGTGCTGCAGGAGCTGGGTCTCCTTTTAGTTTACCTAGGCAAATTTTTTTCATTCCCTTCCTAGACCTAACCCCAACACCAGAACCCTTCCTCAGAGATCCTCTTGAGACTCCTTTCCTTCACCAAATCCCAACATTTCTTTCCACCTCTGGTGCTAGGGTGAGGGATGAATGAGGGTAAAGCCTGGCTCAGAAAGTGTTTTATCAAATCTATTGTTTATGCCAGGTCCTGGGTTTCTCTGTGACTCTCCCCCATCCAAATCGAGAACAGCCAAAGGAAAAGAAATTAACGAATCTTCCCAATGTTATCCCACCACATGAGCCAACACGACAGAGGGTGCCGAGGTGTGGGTGAGCGCAGGGGGGCTGCGGGAACTCGGAGCAGCTGTAAGGGCAAGTCAGATGAGACAAGAAATAGAAGGCTCAGGATAATGATATTTACATTGCTCCTCTTGAGCCCTGCTGGCCTTTCTCAGGCACTCTGTGGCTCCCAGGAGCCTGCAATTTCCTGTCTGGCTTATATCATTCAAGCCTACAGCGTCTGGGACCATAGAGTCACACAAGATTGATAGTAATGACACATGTGTCCACCAAACCCGAAACTCTAAGGACCAAAGAGACAACGTGCCATGAAGGGAAGGACAAAGTCCTCCAGCTTGGGCTCAAGGCAGGCAGGACAGCTCTCCATCTCCTAGTTCTATGACCTTGGGCAAGTGACTGCTCCTCTCTCAGGCTCAGTTTCTTTATCTGTAAAATGGGATACTAGCCCCAACTACAGGGCTTTTGAGAGATTATCTATGAAAATGCTTTTTATGCCAAAAAGACTACACATCATTTTTATTCATGGTCTGCAACCAGCTTCAACAGAGCCCCAATCCTGGGGTGTACCCGAGGAGTCTTAAGAGGTGGATAAATCTATGACTTTTATTTTACAACTATTTGACCGTTACAAAAACCATGCACTATTTCCATTTCCTCCTAAAATACCCCGTTTATTTGAACTTACTAGTTATTTCGATCCTGGAAGTTTACCATGATAAATGATCAGCTGTTCCCTTAATGTAATTTCAGGAGGTAACCCAAAAGCTTAGCTTCCTAAAGAAGCCAGATCTGGACTTTTGCAATTTGGAGTGTTCCCAGAACACTCTGGAGGATGACATGGGAATTCCACCTGAGAATCTGCATTTCGCCCTTTTGCTATTTTGGAAATCTGAACCGGTCAGAACGGTGCCCCTGGGAAGGCCCTCCCCCCATGACCTTGGTCAAGGGGAGGTGTGAGAGCCAACCAGATTCCCCAAGGAGCTATGAGATGGAGGGATTTCTTCCAGAAATACAGGGAAATTTATGTGGGGAGCACACAGTTGGGAGCCATGAGCTGGTCTTGCTTACAGACAAATAGCAGGAAGGAACAAAAGGGAGAGGAAGGAAGACATTCATTATCGCAGGCGGGAGATTTGACTGGAGCTGGAAACCCCAGAAAGAAGGTAGGCAAAAGGGCAGTCCCCAAACTATTCCATAAATAAAGCCATTCGCTTCCAGCCATGCACAGACATATTTATTTAAATCAAATTAGGATTAGAATACAGCATTTTTAACTATTTTATTTTTTGGCCTTGGGGTGGGGTAGGGAGGGGAGGCATCGTATATTCCATATCTTCTTGATTTATGGCCTCACTTTTGTGACACTCTGGAAATCCTGCCATAGTAACATCGGTTAAGTATGTGCTGGATTTGCCAACTACAGTCCTGACAACCAGTCCCAACCTCACCACTTCCCAGCTGTGTCCCTTCAGCAAGGACCTTGACCTCTCTGGACCTGGGTTCAATTTTATAAAATGATGGCCATGGCTATTTGACCCAGTTCTAAGTGCAAATAAATACTCCTTGAGCAGAAAAGATGAAGCAGGATGGGCCCTGTGGTACCTGCACTTCTTAACATCCCAAATCAGCTTTTTTTTTTTTTTTTTAGGCATAAACAGAGGACACATCTAAAACTGCAGTTAAACAACATTGTATTTTCTCTTGGAATAAAGGAATAAATCTAGATCTAGTTAAAGAATAAAGGAATCAATCTGGATCTAATTGCACAGGAAAAGTATCCTGCGTACAGTAAGAATAAAATGGAAACAAAAAGCAGAAAGGTGATAAACCTTTCTTAAAAGGGATTTTTATCACTTTGGAACATCATATTACTGCCTGGTGATATTTCAGCTTTTCAAAAATAAAGAATAGAGGAAAATTCAGAAGCAAGTATCTCACATGCACCAGTGCAGGAGATATCTTCACCCCCACAAGAAGAAAAAGGCCAGCGCACGATAGTGATATACTGCTCGGGTCCATCCCCGGCCTCCTCGGTGTGGGAAAAGCAGATTACAGCCATAAGTGGTGAAGGACGAGCTGGGGACTGGCAGTGATGGGGAGGACGGGGACGCTAGTCTCCATTCATGGAGCAGGACAAGGCTCTCTCACAGTCTGTCCCCAATATTTTTCTTACCCGCCTGCCCCCGCAGAGATGGTTTTAAGGTCAGTGGTAGACCTTGGGCTTTAATCCAGGGTCCCCAGGCAG
This sequence comes from Nyctereutes procyonoides, assembly GCF_905146905.1. Classification (NCBI taxonomy): domain Eukaryota; kingdom Metazoa; phylum Chordata; class Mammalia; order Carnivora; family Canidae; genus Nyctereutes; species Nyctereutes procyonoides. The sequence goes on along the minus strand of NW_026575024.1, from coordinate 8,631,229 downwards.
AGTTCTACTCAGTTAGGCAGTAACTGGTCTGCGGGGAGCTCCACTCATTCATTCCATCCGGATGATTTACCTCCTCTGCAGGCACCCCCGGTGGGGTTCGAGGGGTGAGAACCAGGAAAAGCCCAGTGTCTGCCTGAGGTGTCTGCCTGAGGTGAGAAGGAGCCTGGAACTTCTAAGGTTGCAAACAGAATGTTCTGGAAGCAAGAATCTAGGGAGTAGAGCAGGAGAGTGGGTCAGAGCAGCAGGGGCAGAAGGCTTGGGTGGGGGTGCAGCTCATCTAGGGCACCATGGTGACACCCCCACCTCCAGGGAAAACAGGGCCACGCATCATCCCAGACACAGTGGTGATACCCCCAGCTCGCCCCACCCCCAGTGAAGACGGGGCCACACAGTCAGCCCGGCCTTGGCCTTCCACACCCACCAGCACCCACCAGTCCCCGCACCAGCTGCACCCGCCATCCCGCCTTCCAATGGAACCCACCCCTCGCGTGCGCCTTAGGGTGGCCTGAGCATCCCAACTGCGGTGACAAGGCTCTGTATTTATATAACAAGCCTTGCTCGGGTATTTTTAGGCCCGCTGTTTAGAAACACACAGAGGGGGGAAGAAAGAGAATAAATATGGAAATCAAATGTAAAAACTTCTGGCTCTTGCAACCAGCTTCCTGGGGGAATTTTTTTCTGTGTTCTTTCCACTTCTTCCACTCAGCAGAATGACTGCTAGTCATTAAGGAAATCTGTGAGGAGCTCACGGTACAGGAATTGTACACCAAGGCTCCCATCCTCATTTGCATATCCCATTTTTTGATTGGCAGCTGTACATGAAATGCCATATCAGTTGAAAGTATGTTGTGAGCTGGCACTAATGATCCTATGGCTCCAGGGAAACCTGCCATATTGTAATTTGGCTATCAGGCATGAAAGAAATAATTCTAAGTGCCAGGAATGCAAGACTGAATAAATGTTTCACTGCTGCAGGTTGCCAAGGGTGACACTTCTGATTTAGTATAAACGAATGCCCCGTTGCCTTTGGGGTACCGGGAGTTTGCATTGTATCTGAGCTGTGTGTATAAAACATTAGTCTAAGAAAATGGCTTCAGTGTAAGACGAGAAACAGAGGCCTGCTCCCAGAAGGCTGCGGAATGTTTACAACTAATCACTGGATGAAAGGATTTTGCTACCTTCTATAATGACAGGCAAACAGGATTTGCTTTTTCCGAGATGGAGAATAATGGTTATGTTAACTCTGCCTCGCCTTGCCTTCTTCTTCTTCTTCTTCTTTTTTTTTTTTTTAATGAAATGCTCTTTTGTAAAGAAAATCACATCTGTTTCCTTTTATATATGAAAGGGATATAAATTCTTTTCTTCCTCCCTCTGTGTGAATAGCCTGTTGGTGCACCTCAGAATTAAATAACCCCTTCTGATGTCACCCGGATTTCAGAGGTCTGGAAAGATGGCTGTCACTTCCATCTCCTTGGCTTCTGACTTCACACACTCGCCCATATGGAAAGGAGCCTTAGAAGTGGGGAGCGGTGGCTCTCGCTCGAATTTTCATCAAGGCCCCGATGCAAATTGCTACCATCTCCGGCCCCAAGGGATCTCAGGTTCTGTTAGGAGCACCCCATGTGCCCACTGCACGAAATGCAGATGGCAGTTGTCTAAAGGGCAGTGTCATCCTACAAGAAGCGACACAGGGAGGGCTTTGGCTCCTGGTCTCGCTTGGCCTCACTTGGCCCCACTTGGCCCTCCAGGTCCTGGTGGGGGGATCACGTTCAGATGGGTTCTGTGCTTCTGTTTCTGTTGCAAGTACAGATCCGGGTTCCTGTTAGGCAGGACAGAACAGCAGTCATAGAAAATGCCAGGGGTATTTTGCACTCGAGGCAAAAGCCAGCAGGGGTAAATCGAGTCAGGGTTGGGGGATGTCCAGACATCTCTTATTCTCGGTTCTCCATTTGGGAAGAAACCAACCTGATTCTCGGGCTCTGCTTTTGAATTGAAAACTTCATTACTGCTCCTCGCCTTCATGCTGGTAGACTTTGCAAACGCAGTGATGAAAAGCTAAGGATACGCTAAAAGATCGTGAAGAGTATGGTCGGATTTACCCATCAGTGCCAAACCACCTGAGAAAACTCTCTTCGTACCAATCCGTTGAGCAGTTCTGCTGTATATTTGAAACATTTTAAAGACTCCACAACAAATAGCCAAATATTTGCTGAGCACCTCCTATGGGTGGAAAAGTATGTTATATGCTTATAATAGGATACGCGGATCCCATAAGATACAGCACTTACAATGTTTCTATCCCATAGGGAACGGGTTTTTAATTGAGAGTAAGATATGTTGAAGACATTGTTCATTCAAACTCCCATTTTTCATGCCTTCATTTGACATGGAAATTAGTGATCGTTTGCTCTGTGGCAGATTTTCAGGACACAAAAACAAGTGAGTCGGAGCCCCTGTCCTCAAGTAAGTCATAGTCCCATGGGAAACACAAATAATACCCAAGCCCGCTGTGATGGCACGGGCACCCAGTAGGTTCCGAGGCCAATGGCCAAGAGCCAGATGGTTGTGGTCACCGGAGAATATGCCAGTTGAGAAATACAGGGAGTGTGTGGCCAAGATCTTGTCTGTCACTTTCAAAGAACATTGTAGATTTCTGTTTAAATTCTGAAAGCCTCTCTGTGCACCTACTCTACGCCCGCTACTATACTTAGGTGTTTTGACATATGCTATCTGGTTTAATCCTTCCAATGGCAAATTATTCACCGATATTAAGATGATAGAGGTTCGATATTAAAACAAAATGAAGTAAACCCTGCAGGCCAGCAAGAACAGACTAGAATGCTTGACCGTTTCTCCATTTGTTATCAGACATTTTCTAAAGGTGTAATGATTTGAAGGCCCAGACATCTCCATAGACTTCCCTCAGATTTGTTCCTTTAGGGTAACTCAAAACATCTAAAACATGAGTAGGCATAAAAATGACTAAAATAAAGAGTTGACTCTACAAAACCATTCATATTGTATTTAAGGGGGATTTAAGGGATTTTTTTTTCCAAGGGTGATTTTTGTTCTGTGCAGTTTTTGCTTGAAACAGTGACTTAGAGCCCAAATCCTATATGATAATGTCTCTACTGCCTATCGAAAGGGCTATGAAAACGCAGAGGAAATTGTGTCTAACTCCACCTTAGGCCTGGAGGAGGGGTAGTCATGGAAGACTTCATTAAGGAAGTGACTCTTCATAAGGAAGAATTAGTAGAGAACATTCTTCCAGGCAGAATGGCCAGGACAAGCAAACGCCAGGAGGTGACAAAACATGCATGCTCTGGGTTAAAAGGCTGGAGGTAAAGTAGTGACAGAGATGAAGCTAGAAATGTAGGAAGATGGCCACGCTCTGCCAGTTGGTCATTATTAGGTTGTCTATCCTCTTGTTTCAAGATCTCTAGACCTGTGCTTTTCAAAGGAGGGTGAGTTGGGAAGAGATCGGAAATGCTACTAATAGCCAACACTGCACAGTACGGACCCCCACGACAAAGAATTCTCTGGCCTGACATGTCCTAGAGCTGAGGTTGAAAGAGCCTGCCCTAGACCATCAGCTACTAGACCAGTGCTCCCTGTTTTCATATTGTTTTGCCGTCTTGGAGGTAAATGAAAAGCTGGTTTAAACTTTGTGTCTTGGAATAAGGATGTCTCAGGACAAATATTTATTTGGATCTCCTTGTGAGCTGGGCTGGGGTGGGGGGTGAGAGGCAGGGGAGAGAGTGACTTTAGAGAGAAATATTAACCTTGCAAATGTGCACATTTTCAATTCACATCCTAGTGACAGGCTACAACTTGTAATCAGTATAAAATGATTTTCCGGGAGAGTAAATGCTTATTTTCACTGTCTTGATGTTGGCACTGGATTACTTGGTATTAATCCCAGGGTGACACAGTCACATTTGGAAGCCGTGAGATTTATTTGGATGTCTTGTGGGGCCAGGGGCAGCCTTCATTTTACATCCTTGATCTTGGAGAATTTAAATAATAGAGCTGCTTTCCTATATGCACCAGTGGTGTGAAAAGGAAGTTATCCACCCAGGACAATTCCAAGAGCCACACAGCCAGGAGAAGGGAGGACCGGATGTCACCATATTTGTTGTCAACCCCATGCTTAGCAGCCACAACTACAACAACAGCAAACAAAAGGCACTTATTATACATCAACTGTGTGCCTCTCCCCTGGCGTAAGAGAGCAAGATATCAGAGAGCTTGTACCCACAGGCTCTGGAGTACATTATAACAGCCTCTTCCCCGACAGACGTCCACACCATGAGGCTATGTTGGTATAATTGTCCCGACCAAACATCTGCCATTACTATCTTTCATCCATAGCTTTCTTCTAGAGCAGAGGTCAGCAAACTTAAAGGGCTACATTATAAATATTTTCGGTTTGCCAGCCATAAGCTTTCTTTCACAATTAATCCGCTCCATCATAGTACGAAAGCTGAAAACAATATGCAAACATATGAGCATATTTGTTTCCAACGACTACATGGTGTTCCAATAAAACTTTATTGACAAATAAGGCAGCAGAGCCAGATTTTCCCAGGAGGCTATAATTCACCAGCCCCTGACTCAGAGTAGCTAGTACCATATTTTAAAGACATTGTCTTCTGAATATTTAAGCAATACTATTAAGAATCATAAAACTATTCTTATGTTTTGACTCAATAATTTCACATCTCAGAATCTAGTCCTAAGAATATCTTTGGATCTTCACGTATGAGTTCTTGTACAAAGATGTTCACTATAGCAATACTTATAATAATGAAAATTTGGCAATTTTGTTGGCCAAAAACAGGCCGTCAAGGAAAACTTCTTCCATCACGGAACGATGGAATATGGGGCAGACTTTAAAGCAATTATTCTGAAGCATTTTAATGATGTATAAGATGTGGTGTTAAGTCAAGAAAAAGTGAGATAGAAGTCTGCATACAGTTTGATCCCAATTAAGCTTACATCTCCACATTCATAGAAAATAACTCAAAGGAAATATACTCAATTGTTAAGTATGGTTTATCTCTGAATGGCGAGATAATGGAGTGATTTTTCTTAAAATTAATCCCAGCGTGGAGTTATTTAAAAAGGACGAGCGCTGGCATCCAACCGATTTAGCTTTGCTCTTTCACTGTATAGACAGGTCCCCTTTGCAAGGTTACTTAAGCCCTCTGAGCCTCAGTTTACTTCTTTGCAAAATGCGTATAGCACCTGACTTGCCGAATTGTTGTGAAGATTAACTAATGCGATATGAGAAAAGTGCCCGGCAGAGTGCTTGTAACATAGGAAGTACCCAACAAATGGTAGTTGATAATATCATCATTCTTTGTTCTAAGCAGTTTTCCACCTTGATTGTAGTGGTGGTTACATAAATCTACAACGGACCCAACTGCACAGAGCTACACACACACACACACACACACACACACACACACACAAATGATCAAAACAAGAACTATAGTCTAGTTAACAATATGATACTAAAGTCAATATCCTGGCTTTGATATTGTACCCCAGCTGTATAAGATTGATGCCACCACTCGGGGACTCTGCAGGGGGAGGGTAGGTGAAACTACTATTTTTGCAACTTACTGTGAGTCGATAAATATTTTAAATCCAAAATCTTTTAAAATACATTAAATCTTTTAAAAGATTCCAGCTGCTTCCATAATTTGCATCTCTTACTCATCCAAGCGAAATAGGGAATGGTAGCGAGGGGTCGTTTGATCTCATTTGCAAAAGGTAAAACTGACACACTGAGTGACTGTTCTTCAGGTAAGTCAGAAAGGCAGCAGGAAAAAAACAAAATCGAGTCACTGAATATTGGATCCTCCCCAGTAGCTGGTCCTCCCCCAGAACTTGTCTTGTGTCTTTCAGGGTTAATGTTCATTCAGCAAGAAATATGTCCCATCCTTTAGGTAAATGCCAATAGAAGGTATCCTCTGGGTAAAGGCCTCAGAACAGAACCCAGAATTCCATGAACAGACATTCCTGGGTGATGTTGGGTGTAAGGAGAGGCAGAAAGCAAGCAATCCTCTCAAAGAAAATGATAATTGTTCAAGTGTTTTCACATTGGTATTAGTTTTATTATTTTTACGTGTACTATTAAAACTGAAAATAGGTTTTATATAAATTAAGAAAATAGGCTTGGAGTTAGTAAAATTGCAGCCGTGCTTGCCAAAAACTCGATGCATTAATTCAACAAATATTTGTTGAATGTCTACCACGTGCACGTACTGTTCTAGATGCTGGAGATGTGCGAGTGATCTAGACTGAGCCAGTTTCTGTTGAAGAATGTAGTTTGGGTCAGAAAGCAATCAATTGTTAGGGCGCCTGGCTGACTCAGTCGGTAGAGCATGTGAGTTTTGATCTCAGAGTTGTAAGTTTGAGCCCCACACTGGGTATAGAGATTACTTAAAAATAAAATCTTAAAAAAAAAAAAAAAAGGCAGAGATGCCTGGTGGCTCAGATGGTTAAGCATCTGCCTTCAGCTCGGGCCATGATCCCAGGGTCCTGGGATAGAGCCCCGCATCCGGTTCCTTGCTCAGCAGGGATCCTGCTTCTCCCCCTCTCTCTGCCCCTTCCTTATTTATATTCCCTCTCTCTCTGTCAAATAAATAAATAAAATCTTTAAAAAAAAAAGCAATTGATTACAGCCTGAGCTTTCCCACTAGCTTGCTATGTGCCATAAAAAGCTACGTGGACTTTCATCTCCTCCTCTATAAAATAGGTTTTTGGCTTTGTACAGTCATGACAAACACACATGCTCCCTAGATCCTACCTCTTGTTTCTGAGGCAGACATCACTAATCAATCATGGCATTCTTCCCCAATGAGTTTCAGGGAAGACACGGACTTTGCATCCTTCAGAACAAATTGACTCTGTTGACATTTTGAGTGGGTAACTCTGTTGGAGAAGGGTGCTCTATGCATGATAGGATTTTAGAATCGCCATCTACCTTCTTGATGCCAATAGCACACCCTGCCCTTTCCCCGTTGTCACAGCCAAAAATGTCTCCAGGCATTGCCAAAAGTCCCCTGGCAGGAGAGCATAGTGACTCCAACAGAGGAAAACCACTGTAAGTGGATGCTGCCAGCGATGAGAGTCCACAGCAAACAGAAATCATTTGCCATCTCAGAACCAGCTCATTTCCTCCCCTCTCTTCTGACCCTTATATTCTATGATTCCAGTTTATGGAATGATAGAGTGAACCATATTGCTTGCTTGCTTGCTTGCTTGCTTGCTTTTAATGATCCAGGGGAGACAAATTTTTTCGATGGGAAACTGAGTCACAAAAAGATTAAATAACTTGCCCAGGGTGCATTCCTGAACGTGCAAACACACATTTGCACATGAGCCCACTGTGCCCTGTCCGCTGTATACTCTGGGTCTACTCCAGATGACTAGCCTGAGAATGCCAACCAGACAGACCATCCACAACGCAAGCAGGAGCCTGGACTCATCAGGAAGCATTTGTCTCCAAATTATGGACAAATGAGCATTTATTGTTGTTGTTGTTTTGCTGAAGAAACCTATGTGGAGCAAGACCCCATGGCTAAGAGGAATAGAGGTGACCCCCAAAGGTTTGCTTTCAGGAAGCTTCCTAGAGTGTGTGCATGTTGAAGGAATAGAGAGACACCTACATAAATTCCAGTACAAACCTCAGCTCATTGGTCGGGCCAGTTATGGCATGTGTGTTACTCAGGAGAAGTGCCCATCCGTCATAAAGGATATTTGTAGAAAGATATAAATCTTTGCTGCAGCCTCTCCCCAAATGCCAAAGGAGTGGGGCACCTGTTCATTAAAAATTGCTTGTCAATTCCTTTCACCCATCCACTTGCCCCAAAGCTCCATTCCTCCTGAAATACCAGGCGTCCCGAACAGCTCTCTCCAAAAATGCTCCCAAGACCCCTCCAAGCCAGCCTCCCCTGGCCCTGTTGCTGCTTCCCACTTCCCATCCATCTCCTGTTGTCTTTCCCCAAGTGACTTACCTGCTCTGTGAGTGTAAACAAATTAAGACAACACTGGCTCCACCAGCAGCGTACGAGAGATCCCCTTTCTCCGCTTCCTCACCAACATCCACTGTTTCCTGACTTGTTCACTGTAGCCATTCTGACCAGTATGAAGTGGCATCTCATTGTGGTTTTGATCTGGATTTCCCTGATGCCGAGCGATGTGGAGTATTTTTTCATGTGTCTGTTGGCCATTTGGATGTCTTCCTTGGAGAAGTGTCTGTTCATGTCTTCTGCCCATTTCTTGACTGGATTTTTTGTTTTTTGGGTGTTGAGTTTAGTGAATTCTTCATAGACTTTGGATACTAGTCCTTTATCTGATAAGGCATTAGCAAATATCTTCTCCCATTCTGTAGGTTGTCTTTTGGTTTTTGGGACTGTTTCTTTACTCCATGTGGATTTTGAGCAACAAAACAGAGGATCACAGGGGAAGGAGGGAAAAATAAAATAAGATGAAATCAGAGAGGGAGACAAACCATAAGAGGCTCTTGACTACAGGAAACAAACTGAGGATTGCTGGAGGGGAGCAGGGTGGGGGGATGAGGTAACGGGGTGATAAGCATGAAGGAGGACACATGATGTGATGAGCACTGGGTGTTATATGCAACTGATGAAAAACAGATTTCTACCTCTGAAACTAATAATACACTATATGTTAATTAATTGCATTTAAATAAATCTGAATTCAATTTAAAAAAAAAAAAAGAAGCATTGGCTCCTTTGATTACTCCACTCCCTCATTTCCTAATAGAAAGAGCAAGGCCTAAGAGCCATGCTGGTGGAGAAAGTTCTCTCTAGCATACAGGGAAGGGGGAGAAGCTTCAAATACCACCACAGGGAGGGAGAGCTTGGCCACAGGAGATAGATGGTGAAATGCTACCAACAATACAGACAGATAACACTCAACTGGATTAATTCAATGATATCTGCAAAGGCACTTCAAAAAGTGTAAAGCAAAATATAAACATACTGTTTTGAAGAAGCAGTTTCTGGAATAAAAAAAAAAATGTGACTTTTAGATGAACCTTGAAGAATTGATAGGATCCGGACCTATGGAATTAGCAGTAATGAGTGAGCAAAAGAAGAGCAGGTCCAGATGGCAGCACCAGTAGGAGAAAAGATTCTGTACAGGGAAGGGATTGGGTGTGTTCAAAGGGCCCAGATCGGTCTCCCAAGTCAAGCTTCTTAAGCTTATTTCCTGTCTGGGGCACTCTGTGACACATCTCCAAATGGAAAAATCATTCCCAGTTGAGCTAGCCAAATATCTTGAATAAATAATGCAGAAATTATGAAGACATTTTCCAGAGGACCCCAGCATTTCCTGTCTTGACAATGAGGCTGGATTTGACATCAGCTAACTCAAAAAGTTAAAAATAAAAGCTGTGGCCAATTCAAACTTCCCTTCCAAACTGTTTTTCAATAATCTGAGATTGGGCTGTGAGACAGTGCTTGTAACTGATTTCTTCAAACCATCTTAGCATGATTCATTAATTCATGACCACAGCCAAGTGGATGTGCCATTGGCTAATCTCTGTCCTGGGCTGAGGGGACAGGAAGGAACACTGAAATGAATTATGACTTCATTGGCCAGGCCATGAGATGCTAAGAGTCAAGGGGGCTTTAAAAAAGGAAATGTTCCCATAACGTGCCAGATGACTTTGGGCTAATCAGAGAAATGTAAGTTGAAACACAAAAAGAATTTTGAAGGGAATAATATAAAAATATTAGCTCACCTGTATACAATACTTCCCACGTGCCAACTACTGCCCAGATTTATCCCACCTTGTCTATTCCTGCCGATGACCCTAAAAGAGATAGGTACGTATCCCCATTGTACAGATGAACAACCTGAGGTGGAGGAAGGTAAGCAACTGGCCCAAGGTCACACCATCAGTAAACCAAAGTCAGCACGTGTCTTCCTAAGGAATCTCCAGAGACAGTGATAAAGAGAGAACAGTGAGAAAACCCTGCCCCCAACCCTAAAATTCACAGAATCCATAGTGCAAACCACATCATCATTTCCAGGAAGACTAGTTGTTCATGATCAAATGGAGGCAAAACCAGGGCAGAACAAGGGTCTCTTGCCCCCAGGTATCATGCATCCCCTTGGGCATCAGTTTTACCATCTGTATAATGGGCATCAAAAATCCCCCAAATGATAGTGTGTCTAGGAAAGCTCATTGGAAAATAATAGTACTCTAAAAATATATATATTTTATAATTAGGAGTACCTGAACTCAGACAAATCGGTTTGAATCAGCACTACCAGTTATCATGAGTTTTATCCAGGGGCAATGTAGATCCTCCCCTAATTATCAGTTTCTTCGCTGAAAAAATGAGAATAATAATCATACCTATCTCACAAGGCTCTGGTGAAGATTAAATAATATTATGCATGCAGGGAAAATGTCCTTTGCACTCTCCTTTGCACATAGTAAATGCTCAATAAATTCTAAACAATAATAATGAGGAAATCATAGCTACAACAGGTGCTAGGCTGTGCTTAATGACAACAAGATTGCAACACCTATTTTGACGAACCAGAGCCTTGTAGCTCGAGTAAGAAATAAAATAAATATGCAAACGACAGAACTTTAACCCAATAACGTGACCACTCCCTAAGTTTAGCATATTACTGGAAATCACTAATGGAGCGCTGCCCATTATTCATGATACGAGCAGTAAGGAATCATGCATAATGGAACAGAGTCCCTGCTAACAGCAGATTCACGCACGATAATTTAAACTTGTTTGTATGGAAATAAAGGACGAATCTTTGAAGTGAGCCTTAATGAGATGCCGCTTGATCTTCAGTGTATCCTGGGAGAAAGAGTTCAATTTTTCCTCCAGCATCCGGCTCTTGTTGGTGGCGTGTAGGAAAGAAAGGGCCAGCTTAAATTATGAATGGCCCTTCTTGTCTTTGTGATAGCAGGTGAGGAGTGGGGGTGCTCCTCCCGAGGCGTGGGGGGGGGCAGGGATGGAGAGAGACAAGCAGTTCTCCTGCAAGGTGGTTTCTGAATCAGAAACTTGCAGGAGGGTTTGATGGGCTGGAGTCTCATGGAAAGCTAGAGTTACAGACCCTCCGAGCCCAAAGCAAGCTGCTGGGTCCCGGCCCGAGGGGCTGTGTCAGCACAGCCCTGCACACACACACCCCCCACATTCTGCAGGTGCACGAAGGGGCCTTGGCTCCAACCCGGACCTGTGCCCAGGAGACCTGGCAAATGCTCGACACCGCCAGTCACCTGCTGAGCCACAGCTCCCAAAGGCCAACGATGTCCAGGATCTGGTCAACTTGGCTTGGCGGTCCCAAGGTCCCAGGGAGTGAGTTTGTGTTTTGGTTGGCAGCCGAACAGTGGGTGGCTGTGGAGTTTCTTAAATCACTGCTTTTGAAAAACCCCAATTCCAGCTGCAGGGGTGGTGTGCCTCCCTGGGTGGCCGAGAAGACCCCGTAGGGTGCTGAGCACGGGCTGGCTGCCCACTGTGCGGCACCCACTGTATGCAGGTGCTGTTTATTTTCTTTTCCCGTTTATCATTGATTTAGGGCATCTTCTTGTCTGTGGCCTTTCAGGCTCAATTAATTATAACTAAGCCCCTGAGGCCAAGTGTTCGTTGAACTCCTTCTGCTGTCTGGACACGGAGACACAGCATAACCTGCCGTCACCGTGGATGGCGCGTGTTGAAACTCCCTCTGTGGCATGCCCCTCGCTCAGGACGCTCCTTACATTACTGCCTTGAGTGCATTCAGTTTAACTGCATTTACTCACTGTGGAGGAAAATATGAGGATTTTCCTATGAGGAAAAATATGCTTTCCAGCCCCATTTCACAGATGAAAAAACGGAGGCACATAAGGTGAAGTTATTTGCTCCAAGTCACAAAGTCAATAGGCAGTGGAATCTGGGATTTCTTTTTTTTTTTTTTTTTTAGGATTTCATTTATTTAAAAAATTTTTTTTCATTTATTTATTCATGAGAGACACAGGTAGAGGGAGAAGCAGGCTCCCTGTGGGGAACCTCCCTGATGCGAGACTCGATCCCAGGACCCCAGGATCACAACCTGAGCTAAAAGCAGATGCTCAACCACTGAACCACCCAAGTGCCCTGGGATCTGGGATTTCAAAGCAGACACCTGTTTGATTCCTGGGCCCACCTTCTTAATCAGGGTCTGTATGGCCCCTCCCTCATCTGCTTCCCTAACCTTAATTAAACTTTCAGCTGAGCTCAGTGAAGGGAGCAAGTGCACACACACACTGAGGAAGTTGATCCCAATCCCTCCCCATACACAGATGTATTATATACCTTAGTGACCGGGAACTCCTGCACAGAGCAAAACCCGGCAGGAGATTCTCCTGACCTCCATCGCCCACCTCACACAGACTCAAAAATTCAGTTCCCAGCCTAATTTTGTCTCAACTTTCTAAAGAAAATCTCTCATTTTTAAACCAACACATACTGAGCACTTGACACGTACCAGGCACCATGCTAAGAAGATTCCATGCGTTCAATCATTTTATTCTTCAAACTATTATTACCATTTTACCAACAAGGTGGCTACTGAGGCATCTACAAATTAAGCAACCAGCCCAAGGACGTGCAGCTGGGGAATCAGGCCCCAGGACATGTCCCTGCATCGTTCATGTGATACGCACATGCTTATGTCTGGGTGCCTGACGCTGCTCTCGGTTTGGGACTATAGCAATGAACAAGACAGAGAAGGTGCCTGTCCCCAGGGAGCCTACATTCTAGAGGCAACAAGACAGGTGATGAATAAAGACACATCTGAGACAGTATAGAGATCATTTCCATGACAAAAATCAAAGCGAAGAAGGAACTAGAGAGTAAAAGATGTGGTAGGGGGTGATGAGTTAAAACAAAGAGGGATGCTAGAGAGGGTGATATTTGAACTGATAGGAGACCCGAACAAAGTGGGAGAAGTGGCAGGAACACATTCCGGGGTGTGGGAGATCACATCCAAAGGCCCTGGGGCAGGAGTGAGTTGGGGATATTAGGGAAGCATCCAGAGGACCCTTTTTGCCCCAATTGAGTGAATGGGAAGGCTGAATCATGTGTAGGCACGTGGGACTGCAGTTAGAATCCGATTCCTCGTCTCCTATCCACTACCCTGTCCTTTGTGTCCGAGTCTGCAAAGTATCGACTCCAGTCCTAACATCTACTTTACCTAAGGGTCCTTCCCTCTGCCAGTTCTCTGAGTCTCTCTCATAAGGTTTAGAGAACTACCAGATAGAGACGCTCTGGAATCCATCCTCTTTTTAAATAATGGGGATTTGAATAGGATACACATCCACCAAGAGGTGAGGAACAGAGAGGGACTCTCTGAGAAGCATCTGGGCACAGTACTTTTGGGTGTTCACAATGTGCCTGCTGTCACCGGCACCAGCCTGGGTGTGTATGTGGGGAGACTATGGGGTGGAGCAGTATCGGTGTGGCTCCTCCAACAGAAACGCTTCCATCGCTGAGAGCTGTGGGGTGAGATGACATGTCAGGATTTTCAGTAGTGAAGCGTATCAGTGGCCGCCACCCTGGCCCCAGATCTGGGCGTTGAGTCTTGCCTGTGTCTAACTGAAGGTCTGAGGTCCCACGTGGCATCCCACCCTCCGACTGCAGTAACCCTAGTCTACTTTGGCTATTTCTTTCTGCTGAATAGATGCATCCTTTACACGTTTGATTACGAACCACAGCCACGAGCCCCAGAATTATAATTAAATAAAATAAACAGGGCAGGGGATGAGCATTTGAGGAAATGGCAGTCTTTGCCATCATCGAAATCTTTATGCATTTCATCTCCTCATTATGCTAAGATGCTGAAAGAACTGGATTTTTAGAACATGACCTGGTCTTTGAGCTCAGAAAAAAAAAAAAAAAAAGAAAAATACACATTTCATGTAGTCCAGACCTCGTGTCTACTCAATTACAAGTTCAAGTTAACCACCTCGACATCTTAGGGACGCCCTTTTTTTTTTAATCTTTCTTTTTTAAAGAGCAGGTTTGGAATTTCATCGTATTGAATATAAACGGGAAAAAGTACATTGCAGAATAAAACTCAAAATGCTTTTATGGAATTTTCATTGTAAGGCTGCCTGTAATAGAGTTGACCTCATATTCACCTAAGATTTCTCTGGCTCCGAGTTCAGATTTCATGCCAATTAACATGTTAATGACATATATCATTTAAAGAGCTCATCATAACTTTTATCACATCATGTTACATCTATTTCCTTGTAATTAAATCAGAATTACAGGGTGTAATTACTTTTCTTTTCCTGAATACCCATTCCTTTTCAGACATTTAAATTCAAGTGCAAGTACTAAAAGACACTTGAAAGTAACAACCTAATAAAAATATTATCAATTAATGAAAGTGTTGGATTTCTCCTACAATCCAGTTTCCTTTTCAACAAATTCCTTTCTCCTGTTATACTTTGGATAACACGTAATGATTGGTCGTATCCAATCAAATGCTTCTTAAGTTCTTTAAATCCTCAGGGCCCTACTTTCCATTAATATGCAGTGTTCTCACGTGTAAATATAATTACATACAATTATTAGAGGAAAAGGATCAGATAAGGTTTATTAAGGAAATATCCTATAATTACCCAAGTCCAGGACTTCCCTTTACGTGTTAACTCAGCCAAGGGTTGGAGTCTGCAATCACTCCACCTGCAAAACAGCTAGTGAGTTTGATCTGTTTGGAGAAGTGCAGGGTTTATGACAGGACGTAACTATGGGGGCGCCTGGGTGGTTCAGTTGATTGAGTATCCGACTCTCAGTTTCAGCTCAGGTCCTGACCTCGGGGTCATGGGGTCAAGCCCTGTGTTGGGCTCTGCGCTCAGCATGGAGTTTGCTTGAGATTCTCTCCCTCTCCCTCTGACCCTCCCCTCTGCTCTCTCTAAAATAAACAAAAATCTTTTTTAAAAAATTAATTAATAACATTAATAAAATAAAAGACTTAACTATGATAATTCCATAAAGATTATGGACCCAGAGGTCACTTTCTGACCACTGTCTCATCTTCCAGACCTTTCCAAACAATAGATTTAAGACTTAAAGCTACATAACACTTAATTTTTGAATCTCCATATAACTTCAAGGTAATATCTAAGAAAATACAAGGAATTCCCAGGTATGTGATCTTCTATGATGATCATAAGAATTATGCGGGTAGAATTACCAGGAGATAACATATAATATTTGAGGAACTGGGCACTGGAAGATGGGCAGGAGAGCGACCCCTTTGTTGTCAGGGAATTCCGGGTGCCTCGATCAATCCGATCATGCACTCAGCAAATATTTATTGGGCACCTACCATATGCTAGGTACTATTATAGGCCTTGGTGATAAATAAGATGATCAAGGTCACTGCTGCCAAGGTGCCAACATCCATCCCATCCTGAGAGAGGAGGAGAGACAATAAAGTATAAACAACAGACAAATAAGAGAATTACAGCTGGTGATGAGGAGCCAGAAGGAAAAGATAACAGATCTAGGTGATGTGATAAAAATTGATGGGCTGAGGTGGGTTATCCCATACAGGATGGTCAGTGAAGGCATCTCTGAGTTGCCTGATCTTTGAGCTGGGGCCTGAGTGATGTGAAGGAGGCAGTCAGGGGAGGCTCAAGGAGAACAGAACCACCAAGTGTCAAGGTCCTAATGGGAAGTGAGTGTGATGCTTTGGAAAAACGTGGAGGAGGTGGGTGTTGCTAGAACAGAGTGAGCAAGAATACAAAGATGGCAGTAGAAAGATGGAACCACTTAGGAAGCTCTGTGGGCCATGAAAAGTAGTATAGTTTTTTGTTTTTTGTTTTTCCTAAGAGTGACAGGAAGCGATGAGAGGGTTTTAAGCCAGGAAGTGACATAATTCGAATTACATATTGAAAAGGATCGTCTGGGGCAGCCTGGGCGGCTCAGCGGTTTAGCGCCACCTTCAGCCCAGGGCCTAATCCTGGGGACGTCGGGCTCCCCGCATGGAGCCTGCTTCTCCCTCTGCCTCTGTCTCTACCTCTCTCTCTGTCTCTGTGTCTCTCATGAATAAATAAATAAAATCTTAGAAAAATAAATGAAAAGGGTCGTCTATGGTGTGGAGCCTAGATTCGGGGGGGGGGCGGGAGTAGAGGCAAGCAGACATGTAGGACACTGTTGGTGCTTTTATGTGAGCAACAGCAACTGGCTTGAGTTAAGGAGGTGACGGTGTAAAGGTAGAGCCCTCAGTTTGGCAGGCGGGCGAGCAGGTGCTACTCCGAGGGCTTGTGGCAGCTTGTCGGAACCCCTGCATCCTCTGCAGCATTTGTTGAACAAATGTATTCTATTTACTATGTGCCAGGCGTTGTCCTAAGGCGTGCGGCTGCAGAAGTGAACAAAACAGACAACATCCCTTGCTCTCACAGACCTCAGTAGGGAAGAGAAACATCCAATACAAAACCAAAAAATCATATAATATGTCAGGTGATACTAGACATCTTGAAGAAAACTAAAACAAGGCATGAAAATGGGAAGGATAGAGAACGAGGGAGGGGCAACTACTTCAGATGACATGCCCAGGGACAGCCACATGCCCCTGGAGGGCGTGACAGCTGCTCAGACCCAGGTGAGGTAGCATCAAAAAATGTCAGCTCTTCCCAAATCTCTCTAGTCCCACCATGTCACCTCTTTTTTCACTTGATGCCAGCCCCAAGCAGAACTTGGCACTGCTTCAGTTTTCCTCAAGAGGATCCTCTCCAAACCAAAGCACTGATGAGGAACAGAGACATGGGTAAATTTTCACAAGGGAAATGTAGAAGCGGGGTGACAGCACGCCGCTGGGCAACACCTGATGAAGTCTCTCACGTATTTCTCTAAACAATCCCAGACAGTCCTTTCTCCTCTGCCTGTGACCCAACTCAGCTTTATTCTTGATCCCTCTGGGCCCTCCGGCATCCAGGCCTGCTTCCCTGGACGAAGCAGGCGATTCTAGTCACTCCTGATTCCTCCCACAAACACCCCAACATGTTCCGTGATACAAAGACGTTTACTGAAAAAGTCACCAGTGACCATTTGGCCCTCAAGGGGCTTCATCTCCTCACACCCATCCCACAGGGCTGGAGAAAGCACTTCTCCCCAAAACACTCAGCATGTCCTCCAGGGGGGGCAGGAGGGGGAGTTTGCTGAACCCCATTGTCACCCCGCAAATGGGTTGTGGGTTGGTGTGCCCCTACAACTTTCCTTCTTGTTAAACCCAGAATCTTCTGGAAAATGAGCAGAGACAGAAGCCATCTCTGCACACCTACTTCCTGTCCATGGTCTATGTTTTCTCTCGCCTTGCGTCAAGTCAGGGCCAGAGGAGGAAGTAGCTGAATTCCTGCTGTGCCTCTAAGGACTTCGGTTTCAGTCAGGGGTTGGCAAACTGTGGAAAAACCAGTGGAAATATGGTGCTAGAAAACAACCCCACCCAAATGTTTGCAGATCATCGGTGGTTGCTTTTGTCCTGCAGCGCAGAGCTGAATCCTTACACAGCCCCGAGACAGACCATGTGCAAGACGGACTGGTTGCAGCTACGCTCCAAAACATCTTTACTTCTGGATGCTGAGATTTTAATTCCATGACATTCTGACATGTCACAAATACTATTATTCTTTTAGAGTCCCCCCCCCCACCATTTAAAAATGTGAAAACCCGACAGCCCGGGTGGCTCAGCAGTTCAGCACCTGCCTTTGGCCCAGGGTGTGACCCTGGAGTCCTGGGATCAAGTCCCACGTCGGGCTCCCTGCATGGAGCTTGCTTCTCCCTCTGCCTGTGTCTCTGCCTCTATCTCTCTTCTCTGTGTTTCTCATGAATAAATAAATTAAAAGTCTTAAAAATAAATAAATAAATAAATAAATAAATAAATAAAAACCATTCTTCGATTGCAGGCCTTCCAAAAGCAGGCGGCAGGATGAATGTGGCCCACGGTCCCTAGTTTGCCACCCTGATTGAAGGGGTCACTGGCAAACATCAGGTTCTCGAGATTCCTGAGTCGATCACAGCGTGGCAAGGTCTCAGCATCCTCCTGGGGAGAGAGCAGAGCCCACGTCCAGCTGGGCCTGGACCCTCCCTCCACCCCCAGGTCGCCAGGGCCCAGAATGCTAGTCCTCCCCCAGAAATGCAGTTCCCTGCAGTCAACCAAGTCTGGAGCCTGAGCTCTCAGGGTGTGGCGGGGGAGCCTGCTTGTTCACCCCAATGTCTCCAGCACTCATCCCAGAGCCCAGGGCTCGAGCAGGGACTCAAACCACATTAGGGGAAGGAGGAAACCGAGGACCATTCAAAAGACAGAGCAACTGTGGCGCGGTTTTGAAGCCATTCTCTGATCGTGTTGATGCTTCTGATAAGATAAAGCCATTACTTTCTAGCCAAATGAATAATTAACCATTTCTCAAAACCTAGAGGGATGGACCACAAGGATGCCAGGGAGCAGCCCGTACCTGGAGTGACACATCTAAGTGATTTCTTGAAATGCCGGGGCCGCACTCTGCAATATTTCCATCGATTTCAAATGAGCGCAGGCCATTTCCTGACAGTTTAGGGGAAAGGGGCCAAAGAGTGAGGTTCGTCTTCTGTCGCCAGCGTTTCACAATTAAGAGCTGGCCTTGTTTAAAGCTCACCCTGTCATTACCTTGAATATGGAGATCGGACCCTTTGATCCAAATGGAACCTGACTGCCTGATACAACTCCAAGTTAAGTGGCTTCCCATCGCATCTCTCCCTGGCGCATCGCGCAGGCCGCCGACGTCTGGGCTGTTCTGGGGATGGCGCAACGGAGAGCTGATGTTGCGTAAACTTTTCTGCTGTTGTTTCTTTTCCAACTGACAGCTTCGCCCCGCACCCTAGGCCTGCCTGCTCAGCTCGAGGAGACGGTCCCTGATTCCCTCTCTCCCGATTAGCCTGGGCAATGATTGGGATAATTTAGGACTTACACCGCTTGATCATCTGTACAGTTACAACAAATAAAACATTTTAATATGAGCAGTCACTGCATGTTTACTGTATCATATTGCTGAGAGCTGAACGGATGCCAAACGCTATCACACGAGGGGGGATGTGAACTCTAGAATGATGACACAAATAAGGAAATTACAAAAGGCCCGACAAATGGCATTTGTGTTAAATCAATAATGCTCTGTTTGTTTTTTTTAATTCTAATCTTTCTTCGAAAAAAAATTATCTTTCTAAACAGTTGGCGATTCCTATTCTTGTTCGTCTTCCTGAACATAATTAAAAACATGTTGTGGCGTCTACTTAAGACATCAACTTTCCCAAGGCTGTCTTGTCCACTGCGTTTTAAACAAAGACACTTGTTTTGGCATTGTGCCCTTAATTAATCATTTGAGGCTTTATTGCTGTACCAAGGGAAAAAAAAAAGTGTCTTTGTTCAATGATTCATCACAAGCCCAATTTCTGCAGAACTTAATCAAATACAGAACCAACTTTCTAATCAGTTTAAATATTTTTTAAAGATTAATGTAGGCCTTGTTTTCGGTATGTTGTTTGATAAAGGGAATATTGATACGTGACACCCTGTTACTTCAGAATTCTGAGGAATTCTTTCGTGGAGATGAGACGGAGCCTTTGCTTTCGGAGTTGGGACTGGAAGCCCTTTATCCACTGAGCAAACAGAACCTTTGGTGGCTCAGTGAATGGCACTCAGCATTGGAGACTTGCCAAGGTGGAAGCAGAGCCTTGAGTGGCCCATTTGGAAGGGACCTAGAGATCAATTGACACCTCCTTTGCAAATTTTATGATTCATCCCAACAGATGGGGTGCATCACGGGATAAAGAGGAGTCAGGGAAGCGGAAAGCCTACCGGGCCGATCCCACTCACTCCAGTGAGGCCACCAACTCTTCCTATTTTCAGTCTGCCTGGAAACCACTAGCATGAGGGTTTACCCCACTTCCCTTCTCCAGACACGTCGTGGAGCAGACTCCACCTAGAAGCCTCCCTCCGAGGCAAGAGAAAGCTTGAACAAAACAAGCCATCTCTCCGTTATACCAACTTAGATCTAGGATCTTGAGAAAGGTCTCAATGGGATAAAGAAGTTACTGGAGGAGAAGGTACATGGGCCCCCAGGTGGCTCAGTGGTTGAGCATCGGCCTTCAGCTCAGGGTGTGATCCTGGGGTCCTGGGATCGAGTCCCACATCGGGCTCCCCACGGGAGCCTGCTTCTCCCTCTGCCCATATCTCAGCCTCTCTGTGTGTCTCTCATGAATAAATAAATAAAATCTTAAAAAAAAAAAAGGAATCATTGGAATCGACTTACTTAGTGCATCACGTTCTGAGCCTGGTGTCCAGGACACCCAAAGAAAAAGCTCTGAGCATTCTGCACTGTTATCACTTCACAGTGGCAGTATCATCTCTGCTAGATTTGTGAAAATTTAAAACGTGTGCTGTTGATCATTAGTACGGTTTGGAAAGCGTGTTAATATGAGTCATAATTCAACGTTCCCTAGCTCCCAGTGCTCTGAGACAAATATTATTGCCACTGTCATTTATGGAGTCCTTCGTTATGCCAGGCACTGTGTTTAGCACTTTTGGGGGCACCTCCTTCTATAAGATAAGACATACTGCCCCCATTTTACAGATGAGTAAATAGAGGTGCCCTCTGGTCTAAAGTTCCTCCACAGCCAGAACTTTGGCCTCGGCGCCCCCCTGACCCTCCGAATGTGATGCCGAGTCCCAGCAGGGTTCCAAATGCAGGTCAGCCCAGCCTTGGCACCAACTGGACGTAAACAGAGGCGGTCACTACAGGCAGCTTCAAGAGTCTAGATCTCAGGAGAAGGCTGCGTCTCAGCTGTCAGGTGGAGATCGGGGTTGGGTACTTGCACAACCTCCCCGTACCTTGAACGTGACTAATCATGGGACCTACCTCTCAGAGGGATTCACCGAGCCCATCTGAGCAAGGGCGTTTAACCAAGAGCCCACACATAATATAAGCATGAAGAAATGTTAAAACCTGTAGCCCTTTGTTGAATAGGCATATCGCCTCAAGAGGGATCAAAGCATCGCTTCACTTCTTTCTCATTCAAAAGCTTTTCAGAGGGAGTAAACGGGCACCTCCCTTGCATCAAACCCGAGACTTTTCTACTAATTCCTGGGGAAGACAGGCCCATGGTCACTTCAAGACTCAACTTGGGGATATGATTCTGAAGCGAGCACATCCTTTCTCTCCTTTTGCAAGTTTTTTCTCCTGCTGTGGGTCAGAGCCCCCTGGGAGAGGGGCTGGGCTCCTCTCTGCGTGTCCTCCTGGCTCCCCGGGCCTCTGAGCGTGGCTTCGGTGACCCCTGGGAGCCCACGTCTGTCAATGTGGTGGGCAGTTGAGAAAGGGCTAAGCCAAGAAGGGGGTTCCCTGTCTGGGTGGCTCCTGGTCTGTGCTTCAAGCCAATTTATAGCTGACCCTTTTATATAAATATTTTTTGAAGTCAAATATACATAACCCAAAATTTACCAGTTTAACCATTTCCAAGTGCATAGTTCGGCGCCATCAGGCACATTGACATTGTCCTACCACCGTGACCTCCGTCTAGCTCTGGGAAGAATCTAATTCTTTCTCTCTGGGTGTCCTGGTCCGTTCAGGCGGCGGGAACAGAACAGCATAGACTGGGTGCATTAGAAACAACAAAAATTTACCTCTCACAGATCGGGAGGAAGCCTGAGATCAGGTGCCAGCACAGTCACCTTCTGAAGGGAGTTCCACCCTGGGCCCGGACGGCCCCCTGCTCGCTGTGTCCTCACCCTGCGGAGAGGGCAGGGAGCTCTCTGGAGTCTCTTTCATAAGCACACGAGTCCCATTCAAAGGCTCACGTCCCAACATTGTCACATCGGGGTCAGGATTCCAACAGAAGAATTTGGAGGAGTCACAAACATTCAGCCCACAGCTCCTGGGACGGCGACTCTCTATTCTGCTCCCAAGTGTTGGGGTTCCCTGGCCAAGGGACAACTTCATCGAGCACGCCTCAGCACCGTCCCACGGCTCACTCCTTCCTGTGCGGAGCCCCCCACAGATACCCCCAGCCCCTCCCCAGATAAACTGTCAGAGGTCAGGCTGGCCCAAGAAAGCAGCTTCCTCCTGCAATGCCATGGGAGCAGTTAGAAACCCTCTGCTCTGGGCGGGCCCCAGATCTCAGCCCCCTCTGCCTCAGCTCCCTGGGTGGGGGCCAGGTACTAGGGCTCCCTATCTCCCAGCATCCGCCAGGACATCCCCCAGACCACCCCACGCTGCCCCAGCTAGACCTGGGGTTTTCTTAGTTGGGGTTCACCCAGAAACCACCACTGGGGACAAGAATCCATGACCCTGGGAGACACCAGTAGGACAATGAGGAAGTGAGACAGGGAAAGGAAGGCGGCCAACACAAGGTGCCTTATACAAGCTGCCATGTGGGCAATTGGCACTTCGTCTAGCAGAGAAGCCTGGGAGCCAGTGTAGAAGAGAGGCCTCCACTCCCGGAGGAGAGAGCTGGGGAGATTGCAAACCAGCCATGGCTAGGTGGAGGCCATGAGGTGTGCTTGTAGGTGGTAATTCGCCGTCCATGCAGCTGCTGCGAAGGGCCAGTGCTCACCTGTGGCCACACGATGCCCTTGGGTAAAAGTGTGCGGCGCCTGCCCCTGGAAATCCTGCAGTGGATGGTGGACGGGAGTGGGAAGGCTGAAAGGAGAGGACAGGGCACCGTACCACCGTCTCCTCCCCCAACCTCAGAGCAGGATACCAGCACTTTCTCCAAGTGCAGCTCCCGCATCTCCTGACATGTTTACTCGTCTTGAGCCCCTGTAGACCCTCCTGCAGGAAGGTCACTGCGAAGGTGAAGGGTGTGGACCCATGTCAAGATGGCCTTGGTTCAGTCTCAGCCCCACCCCTTGTGAGCACACATTAGGCACCATATTTGTTTTGTTCTCCTGTAAGTCCTCAACACTTAGCAGAAGGCCTGGTATATAGTATGTGCTCAGTAAATGTCACTAAAACACACGCAGCCACGTAGCCATGCGTTCATGCATGCGTACGAACATAAATGCTATATGTCAACAACCTAGAGCAGGTATTCTGAAGTCATTCACCTCTAGGAGCCAGACAGAAATGAATTAAGAGAGCCAGCATGGGAGGCAACAGGGAGTGGTGGGGAGTGTGGTGAACTACTTGCCCCCTCCAAAAGGGGTAGGGCTAATCGCTTCCATACAGAAATTTGGACTGAGTTGCCAGTTGCCAGATCTCCTTCCCCCCCAAACTTTATTTTTCAGAAGAAGCCATTATGTGAAATTTTCTGATCTTTAACTCGTTGACAACCACTCCAGATTTCTCAAATCCCCCGTGCAGTTCAACAAAACAAAACAATAACAACAACGAAACATATCCTCAGGCCAAAGTTCTCCAATCAACAGTTTGAGGCCTCCGCTGTCAAGTAACACTTGAGATGGAGGAGGTATTTTTCTTCCCTATCTTCTACCGATTGTCGAGGCAAAGCCAGAGCCAGAGATGTTAATCGCACCAGTGAGCCAGGCCACCTAGAGGCAGGTGGAGGGATGAGATGAACTCAGCTGGTCGTCCCCATGCCAAGGCTTCTGTTCATCCCAACTGAGCCACTGGTCCTCTGCACACAGAGAGGGCAGGGCCCCTTTGCCAGCAGCCTCCCCGACTCCAAAACACCCCCTCCCTTCCCCATCTGCTTATGCCATCAGCTAATTAGCATGACTCAGTGGTCATGAGAAGTCCAGGTGTCTTGCCAGAGCTAAGCACCTTATGAACAATTGCATGTGTGCGGGTAGGGCTGCTAGGCGGCTAGCAAATGTGCCTTCACGGGGGCAAAACAGGAGAGTGGCTGATGGGACGAGCTTTTTCTGCTACAGGACAATGAAATCAAGACGCTTAAAAGTCACCCAAGATGAATTCAGGTGGTTTTTGTTCTCTCCAAAGGAGAGACACACTCGTGGTTAAGACAGAAGTCCACTCCACTTAGCCCCCATGGATTAATAAAGGAAGTAACACCTTCAGAGAAGGGAGCGGGCGCCAGTGATGGGAGTGTAAATGGTTTTACCCCTTAACCGAGCCGTTTGACAATTTTGTCAGCTACAGAATTTTAAGTGTTCATTCCCTTCAAACTGCAGGTTTGTGGCTGGAAATATACCTTTTACATGGATCTGAGCATGTGTATGAAGTTATGTCCATAGGAATATTGCCTGCACCTATAGGGCACCAGTTAAAGCCTTAGACTCAGGAGAAAAAAAATGAGTGGGAAATTCAGAAAGGGAGACAGAACATGAGAGACTCCTAACTCTGGGAAACGAACTAGGGGTGGTGGAAGGGGAGGTGGGCGGGGGGATGGGGGTGACTGGGTGAAGGGCACTGAGGGGGGCTCTTGATGGGATGAGCACTGGGTGTTATTCTATATGTTGGCAAATTGAACACCAATAGAATATAAATTTATAAAAAAAAAAAAAAAGCCTTAGACTCTGATGCCAGACTACTAGGTTTGAATCTTAGCTCTACCACTTGCAAGACGTGCAACCTCGGGCAAGCCATTTCACCTCTATATGCCTCAGTTCCCTCATCTGAGAAATGGGTCTACTAAAGTACCTATTTTGGGGGCACCTGGGTGGCTCAGTGGTTGGGTGTCTTCCATCGGCTCAGGCCATGATCCCGGGGTCCTGGGATCAAGTCCCACATTAGGATCCCCGCAGGGAGCCTCCTTCTCCTCTGCCTGTCTCTGTGTGTCTTTCATGAATAAACAAATAAAATCTTTTCAAAATAAGTAAAGTATTTCATGTGGCACGTAGGAAATTAAATTAATTATTATAGGCCAAGTACTACTTATATATGGGTATTTTCCACCCACTGGAATTGCAGAAGCATTTTTAGAGTTTCCTTACCAGGAGATTCAAGATAGCCTTTAAAAAGAAAGAAGGAGCAGCACCTGGGTGGCTCAGTGGACTAAGCGTCTGACTCTTGGCTTCAGCCCAGGTCATGATCTCAGGATCCTAAGACAGCTCGCGCTCTCTCTCTCTCTCTTTCTCTCTCAAATAAATAAATAAATAAATAAACAAATAAAATCCTTTTTAAAATTTAAAAATAAATAAATAAAAAGAATGAAGTAAATCCCCATGTGTCCATGTAGAACAATCATAAGATTTAGTCTTTTTTTTTTTTGAAGATTTTATTTATTCATTCATGAGAGACAGAAAGAGACAGAGACACAAGCAGAGGGAGAAGCAGGCTCCCCGCGGGGAACCCAGTGTGGGACTCAATCCCAGGACCCCGAGATCACCCCTGAGCCAAAGGCAGACGGTCAACCACTGAGCCACCCAGGAGTCCCAAGTTTTAGTCTTTAACGGAAATATCTAGGTCTATAGTATTCACCTTTGTATTAAAAATATATAAATTATACTCAACAAAGTTGTTTCTAAAAAGTAATTATGTGCGTGTATATAGGCATTTCTGTTTATTTATGTAAAAATAGTTCTGGAAACACCAGAAATGAGCACTGGGGTTGGAGATCTACCTTTGAGGAGTTTGGACTTTTTTACCGAGTTCTTATGCTATTTTCTTTTCCCCAGGAAAAATCTCGTTTAAAAGAAAAAGCCAGGCTGAGCTCAGTGGCTAATAACAGACAAAACCAGGGACCATGAACTCGAATTTCCAACTAGATCTTTTTGATCTGTCTTGCTGATAAAGCTTCTGCTCCCGGTGAAGTCCCCCAGGCTCCCAGGTGGGGCAGATCTGTAGTTAGCCCCGATCCTGCCACTCCCCAGCTGGGTGACCCGAGACAAGAAATGTCACCTCTCTGTACCTCAGATTTTTTCAGATCAACAGGAGCGGCTTCTTAAGGGTTTTTAGAGAACTGATTGAGATAATGTTTGTAAAGTGCTGAGGACAGGGCCTGTCATATATAAATAGAGGTTATTATTATATATGGTGGCTGATTTCCAACTACAAGCTTTACAAAGGTGGCAGCGAATCAAGATGTTCACTATTGTCATTTATGCAAATGAAGAAGACAACACCTAGAGAAGAAAATATCTTTCCTGTCTCTCCTCTTCCTTTGTCTTTAACATACCCCATTACCAAAAGCCCTTAAGGCTTCTGTTGATAACTTACACAATAAACACATTAAAAATCAGTGAAATGCCAGGTTGGCGATTGTCTAAGATTCATTTTTTTAGTCCAATGCACAGCTTGGGAAATGCCTGTGGGAGAGAAAATTAAAATATGCAACAATAAAATGATCAATATAGTTGATTCTAGAGAAGCAGGCACTACCGCTCCTCCTGGTGTGCCCTGACCTGTGGTCCAAGGCTCTGCTGTCTGTTTCCACGTGTTCTGCTCCTGTCTTTGCTCTCACCCTTGCCCCTGCCCCATGCACTCCTACCCACACAGGCCTCATCAATAACACACTATTTTTTTTATTTACTTATGATAGTCACAGAGAGAGAGAGAGAGAGAGAGAGAGAGGCAGAGACACAGGCAGAGGGAGAAGCAGGCTCCATGCACCGGGAGCCCGACGTGGGATTCGATCCCGGGTCTCCAGGATCGCGCCCTGGGCCAAAGGCAGGCGCCAAACCGCTGCGCCACCCAGGGATCCCAATAACACACTTTTATTAACCTAGTAACATACCTATGTAACCTCACCCATACACTCCCCCCAGAATCCTATAATATCTTAACCCCATAATATAAATAATAAAAAGAAAATGCATAATAGTAAAACAATATATGTATGCATTAGATGTCCATGCGTGTGCATATCATATATGTATGTGTGTATATGTGTGTGCGTTGTGTATGGGTGTGGACATGTGCACACACACCAACACACATACTCAGGCAACACCGCATTAGGAGATGTAAGGGAAAGTCTGGATTAGGAGAAGATAGATGATATTTTTTTTTAGGTTTTTTTTTTTTATGACAGTCACACAGAGAGAGAGAGAGAGAGGGGCAGAGACACAGGCAGAGGGAGAAGCAGGCTCCATGCACCGAGACCCCGACGTGGGATTCGATCCCGGGTCTCCAGGATCGCACCCGGGCCAAAGACAGGCGCCAAACCGCTGCGCCACCCAGGGATCCCCTGCAGTCAGCTTTCATTTGCTTATAGATTTCCTCTGGACGGTGAGCAACTTGGGACCTGGGCCTTTGCTCTTTTTACCTCTATGGCATCACCATCTAGAACAGGGATTGCCATACTAGCCTGGGGCCGAATCCCACCCACCACCTTTGTGTGTAAGCAAAGCTCCCTGGAACACAGCCACACCCGCCCATTACTGTGCAGACTTTAGTGCTTCATACAGAGATCCAAGGGCCTGAGGAACTCCAAAATATTTACTACCTGACGCTTGAAGGAAAAGTTTGCCAGCCCCTGATCCAGCATCAAGCAGAGAATATAGAGGGATGACCCATAAATATTTGTGGGTCACACAATCAAGGTATACATGTGAATAATGGTAACAATAGGACTTCCTTTCATTGTGTAGAGAAATAATCTATTTTTTTAAGATTTTATTTATTTATTCATGAGAGATACGAGAGAGAGAGAGAGAGAGAGAGGAAGAGACACAGGCAGAGGGAGAAGCAGGCTCCATGCAGGGAGCCCCACGTGGGACTGGATCCTGGGACTCCAGATCACACCCCGAGCTGAAGACGGTGCCAAACCGCTGAGCCACCAGGGCTACCCGAGAGATAATCCATTGATTCACTTTTGTCTCTCATACCCTCTTGAACTGCATCCCCAACTGTGAATTTTTTTTCTTTTTGTAACCAAGTCACACTCATTCTCTGGGCCAGCACTTTGGAGAATCCCTGAGTGGAGCTGGGTTGTGGGGTGGGGCGGGGCTTGAAAACAGCAAGCAGAACCATCTGGAGCGTAGAGCACAGCAGGTACTCTAAACCTTGGTCCTGCCCTCAGGCTGAGCAGGGCTGTCCTAGGCCAGAGGGTGTTGAGCCGCAGCCCTGGCTTCCACCCACTAGATGGAAGTAGCACTTCCCCTCTGCCTCTGCAGGGTGGGGGGGGGGGGGAATACATAAGAACTGAGTCCTGGGGACATTACACACATATATGTCCCTGAGGATATTCCCCACATTAAAAAAAAATCCTTAATGGGAGCTTGACACAGCTTCCCTCTGTAGTATATTCTAACGCCCCAACTCAGGGCAGAAGGAAATTCCTGATGTCTAACCTAAGTCTCTTATGCTGCAGCCACCCCTTTTTTTTCCTTACTCTGTCACCACTGAAAAATAAAATGCAGAACTGATGCTCCCTAATAACCCTCCTTCTGTGACAGTCTCGCCACAGGGATTGCTGGGACGTATATAATGCAATCAGCCACTCGGCCTGCAAATGCTCCTGAGCCCCTGCCACCTCTGCCCCACGCTGCTTCATGTCCTGCCAGTAACACAGGGAGCAGGACAAACCAGGTTTCTGATCTCGTGCAGCCACCTGTTAGTGACAGGCACAAATAAGCAAGTGAATAAACAAGATAATATCAGTCACTGATGAGTGTTTGGTGCCCGAGGAGTGAGTTACTTGTCAATTGCACTCAGCAAGGTGGAGGGCGCTGGGGGAGGCGGGACTGGGTGGCCCCCTAGCTGGGACGGTGAAGAAGGACCTCGCTGGGGAGGGCCTGGACACCCCAGAAGCTGCCCCCCAGAGGGAGAAGGGGGTGGAAAGGCCTGATTGGAGATCATCATCCATTCCCACTCTGTGCTCTGACGTGGGGGGGGGGGGCTCTCTCTTGATGCTCCTCACTGTCCCCTTTCTTCTGATGTAAGGGAAGAGCCTGGGGCGTGGATTGTGCTACAGAATGCAGTAGAATGCACCACAGAATCCGCAGTTTGGGATTCTCTGAGCAGCTGCATGGAACTCATGACTAGCCCCATGCTGCTGAGGATCCCACATGGATTTTCCTAAGTGACTATAGTCGGTGCCAAAAGGAAGGGGCTCTGGGTTTTCAAGAAGATTAACCCCAACCTGAAGTCTTCTTCTCTGCACCCCTCCCAACCCAGCCCAGTCTCCAAAGGCACCAACAGGAAGACAGCACAGGGAAGAGAGTAAGCAAGGTTAGGATGGCTAAGAGGAACTTCAAGTGGGTCCCTGACCCCTTTAGGCTGGAATTAAAATGTCCAGGTTGTGCTCCTCTCTCTCCCAGCTCTCTACAGTCAGCTCCCTTTTTTCTCCCAAAGGATGAGCCATCTTGTGGGACAAACCTAGTCCCAAAGGTGAGGGGGGAATAAAAGAACTTGAGAAAAACCAGACTTGTCAAAAAGTTGTAGCTAATTTTGGAGGCAAAAGGGAAAAATCAATTGTCTCAGGGATTTAGTCAGCTTTTATGGGCCAGGCTGTTTTGTTCTACTTGTGAATCTCCAGACATACAGTAGATAAGAGGGTGAGGTTCTGATCCTGTAGACATAGACATAAATCTGGGCTGCCATTACTAACTGCCACACCCCAAGGAAGCCACTTAAACTCTTTGGACCTTCGTTTCTTCCTCTGCAAAATGGAAGGTCTACTTTGCAAGGTTGCCGTGGGGATGAGCAATAACGTAATGTGCGAATGGTCAACATCATCCTCCCCGTGATGCATGGAGCTTCTACTGTGCACAAGGCACCGTGACCATTCTTTACATAACTACCTAATCCTCACAGCAGCCCTACCTGGAGGGTCGGTAATCACCGTCCCCATTTCACAGGGGAGAAAAAAGAGGCCAAGAGATGTGGAACAGCATGCCTGAGTTTGCCCACTTTGCAAGGAGCAAAGCCAGGCCAGATTCATTAGATCCCAAATCCTGGGTTCTTAACCACAGCCCCCCCTTTGTTGTGGGGAATTAGTAAAAACCAGTCGTCACTGTGTTAGGGTTCTAACCACAGGGAGACCAAGAATTCGTGGATGAAGGCCAATCTGCCCTGACTCCCAAAAACATAGATGGTGTGAGTGAGCTGCCGATGCCACACTGGACCAGGAGTGGCTTACTCTGCTAAGTGAGCACGCCTGTCACGTGTTGCAAGCATGTTGTCCAAGGGCCCAAGTGACACCAGGCTGCTGGTTTCCTCACATAGCTGCTTAGCCTGAGGGTCAATGTAATCATGCAGTGACCATCCATTCACTTCTCCCCTCTGGATCTCTGCCCACGCATAAAGCAGGGATTCGTGAATTTACTCGTTCATTTATTCAATTCGCATTTACCTGTTGAGTGCCCACCTGTGCCAGAGACTCCTGGGTAGAGGAACTCGTAAGATGACTGTAGACCCTACACTGGTGGGGCCCACACTCTGGAGGGGAAAGAGATTCAGAAAGTAAAACATACAACATGTTCAGGGCCACACAGAAACAATCCCTGTCTGTGCTGGCAGGGAGGAAGAGGGGTCGGAGACGTCCTTGCTGAGAGGCGGGCAAGGTGAGAGAGTGAGCTATGCAGATATCTGGGAAGTGAAATTCCAGGTTGAGGAAAGTAGAAATGACCTCAAGGGCTCCGAGGCATGTACATCAGCTGTTAGAGAAAAGTTTTGCAGGTTGCATTCCTTGGAACACCAATCCCACCAGATGCTCACTGGAAAAAAACTTATGGAACCTAATAAGATTTGCAAATACTGCGTGCTGCAGATCCCAGTTTTGGAGAGGAAAAGGAGGAGAGGAGAGGAGAGGAGAGGAGAGGAGAGGAGAGGAGAGGAGAGGAGAGGAGAGGAGAGGAGAGGAGAGGAGGAGGAGAGGAAGGAAGGAGAGGAGAGGAGGAAGGAAGAGAAGGAAAGAGAAGGAAGGAAGGAAGGAAGGAAGGAAGGAAAGGAAGAAGGAAGAAGAAGAAAGAAAGAAAGAAAGAAAGAAAGAAAGAAAGAAAGAAAGAAAGAAAGAAAGAAAGAAAGGGACCAGGCCAAGTCCTGCGGTAGAGTCTTGCTCAATGCAGGTTCACCCCAACATACTTGAGGATACAGCCATCTCTTCACATAACACCTGCCGGCATCCCACAGAGCTGGGTTTCCATGGAAACCAGTTTGGGGAAACTGCGATTTAAATGAAGGGCCCTTTCTCTACCATGGTGCACAATGTTTTGATTCTCTGCCCCACATGGAATCACTGCACAAAGACTCGTTGAGCTCCTCCTTACTAAGTGTGAGTTGGGGTCTGGGTGGAGACGCGGTAGGGACAAGAGCCTCTGTCCCCACTGCAAAAGTCACATCACAAAGCAGGTGAACGTGGGCCAAGGAAGGTCAAAGGGTGTGGATGCTGTTGCCCCCCTCGGAACTCAGTGACCCAAACTTAGCAGAAGATGGTTTTGGGGAACTGAATGGAACAGACCTCTGGCCAACCCTGGCTCTGGTCTCTTGCAGTATTTCAGCGCTGTACTGGGAGAGCAAAGAGGACTCTCCCAGATCCGTGAGGCTCTACAGGAAAGAGGTGGTGGTTACTAAGGGGGAAGACAAAAGGAAAAACGCTCCACAACCTGTACTGTCTCAATACCTTCTCAAAAGGAAGGGAACGGGATAATCTTCAGAACTGCCCCCTGCAGATCTTGTTTCAAACACACACACACACACACACACACACACACACACACACACCCTATATATGACCCAGCCTCAAGCATCCTTGGAGTTAGAATGAATGGACCTCCACAGAGATATACACACTCGCCAGTGAGATCCCTCCTTAACCAGCTGCATAGGATTAATTTTCGAAGGCTGGGCTTTCCTCATGCCGATCTAGAGTCCAATGGTTAGGAAGCAATGGTGGGAGGAAGGGAGAACAAGACAGCATTGTTTCACTGGTAAAATGTATTTATTCTAATCACTGCTGAAAATTCCAAAACTTATCTCCTTCGGTTTACCATCAGGACTTCAGAGGCAGCGTGACAGGTGTTACGAGCATAGATGCCAGTGATGACATGTACACTCCGTAGTAGTGATGGGAGTTCCTGCCTTGGGCCAGCCCCTAGCGAGGACATTGCCCTTTGAACCCCTCAGTGCATGCTCCATTTTACAGAGGAGAAAACAAAATCCTGGAAGGGTGCAGTGATTCATCTAAGATCACACAGGAAAGCACACAGCCAGATTAGAAACCCAGCACCTTGGTTGTCTCCTTGTGAAAAGTATGTATTTGGACTTTGGTGTGCTTGGACATGAGCCCCAGCACCATCGAGCTGAGGTGCTTTGCATGAATTCTATACCTTTTTCGGAATCCCGGCTTCCTTACCTGTGAAAATGAAGATAGCCTTCTCTATACCCTGGACAAGGGTAGCCACTTAGCCCAGAGGAGGGGCCTCAATCAATCCTGCATTCTTGAAGTGGGAGCAGATGGGGAGCGGGGGGTGGGGCAGGCTGCCTGGGAGACCTCTAGATGGGAGGTGGGGACGATTAAAACAAAACAAAACAAAAATCCACATTCATTCCTTCATTTGGTGTTTTCTTTAGTGGAAGAACATTTGCTTTGTTTGAAAAAAATCCCCCAATATCAATGTGTTCTGGAGATGCCCTGACAATCTGCACACATCACCTCATTCCATACATTTAATCCACACAGCAATATGGAAAGGAGCATTGGTTCGCCCCATACCCCTTGACCAGTTGGGCAACTGATGCTTCAAGAGAGTCCATAACTCATCCAAAAAGACGAAGCCAGCAAGTAACCAGTTCATACACCAAACCAGTGGTTCTCAACCATGGCTCCTGGGGCCGACAAAGGACATTTGCATTATCTGGAGACATTTTTGGTTGTCACAGCCAGAGAGTGGTGATACTGTTGGTGTCTAGTCGGTAGAGGCCAGGGATGCTTCTATACACTACAGTGCACAGGACAGCACCTTCCCCCACCATCTCACTACAAGTAATTACCCAATCCTAATGTCAATAGTACCAAGCTTGAGAAACTTTAAAAAAAAATGTTTTTAAGATTTTATTCATTTATTTATTTGACAGAGAGCACAAGCAGGTGGAGTAGCAGGCAGAGGGAGAGGGAGAAGCAGGTCCCCCATGGAGCAGGGAGCCCGATGAAGCACTCCATCCAGGCCCCCAGGATCATGTCCTGAGCTGAAGGCAGATACTTAACCGACTGAGCCAACCAAGAAATTTTGTTTTAAATCTAGGTTTCTCTAGCTCCAAAGTTGATGACCTCTCACTACTTTGCCTCATTTACTGAGGGTTTCTAAACCTTGAAAGTATTGATAGTTGAGGCCAAATAATTCTGTTGAGGGGCTGTCCTGCAGGGCATGTGTAGGGTGTTTGGCAGTGTCTCTGGCTTCTGTCTATTACAGACCAGGACCTTTGCACCCTCTGAGAGTCGTGACAACCAAAAATGTCTCCAGACATTGTCAAATGGCCCCTGTCCACTCCTTGTACCCCAGGACTCTCTCTCTTCCTTCCTGTGTGAAGGGGCAAGTCACCCCAATTGAGAACCATTGCCCTAACCCAAGGGAAATCAGTTTAGCTATGAAATGAGAAAATATTCAGAGAATAATGTGAATAACTATTACTTAAATATGGGAGGGGAAAAAGTAGATGCATGTGTGCGTGCCCAGGTATACATTGAATACCTGGGCACGTCTGGCAGAAAGAAATATTATCTCTTGTGATTTCCTGCCGTGGTATTGTTGAGGCAACAAATTGACCAACCTCTTTATTTCGCAGCATATGTGTTATCACTTCTGCCACACTGAGTCTCAGGGACGATGCACCAGAATAGAAATGTAGAATAGCGTTCCCTTTTTTGTTATTGTCAATGTTCTATTTATAGAGTACCATTATTATCCCAAAATGACTTAGATCTTAATTTGAAGCAATGTTACCAGGGGGAGGAGCCGCTGGCAGCGCCTAAGACTCTGCGATTGACCCCACAAGGGGAGGAACTGCCTGTCCTCAGACACTGGGGTCGCAGAACGGTGGCCAAAAGCC
The DNA here is from genome assembly GCF_905146905.1 of Nyctereutes procyonoides. Taxonomy (NCBI): domain Eukaryota; kingdom Metazoa; phylum Chordata; class Mammalia; order Carnivora; family Canidae; genus Nyctereutes; species Nyctereutes procyonoides. Next base: position 8,597,307 of record NW_026575024.1, on the reverse strand, counting down.
AGAGAAGGTCCAAGGTCTAGTACACACGGATCAGGTCCTCATTTCTCTGGAAGGAAGCCTGTCCTTCCCCCAGTAAACTAAACATTGACATCTGAAAAACATGAGGCATCTTCACTGGTGTTCATTTATTTATAACGTCCATTAGGGTGGAACATTATTCGGCCATGAGAAAGGAGGAATTCCTGCCATTTGTGACAGTTTCATGTGGATGAACCTGCTAGGTGAACTATGCCAGAAAATGATAAATCCTGCATGATCTCATTTATACATGGAAGATTTTTTTTAAAGTTGGACTCATAGAAAGAGAGTAGAATAGTGGTTTCCAGGGATGACAGGATGGGGAAAATGGGAAGATGCTGATCAAAGGGTATGAGCCTTCAGGGGCACCTGGGTGGCTCAGTCGGTTGAGCATCCGACTCTTAGTTTTAGCTTAGGTCATGGTCTCAGGGTCCTGAGATTGAGCCCCATGTAGAGCTCCACACTCAATGGGAGGAGTCTGCTTGAGATTCTCTCTCTCTCCCTCCTTCTACTCCCTCGATCCCTCACTACCTCTCTCTTTTCCTCTCTCAAATAAATAAATCTTTTTTTTAGAAAAGGGGTACAAGCGTTCAGTTATAGATGAATTAGTTCTGGGTAGCTCATGTCTAGCACGGCGTGCATAGTTAACAATATTGTACTGCGTCTGTAAAATCTGCTGAAAGAACCAATACTAAGCATTCTCCTACATACAAAAAAGGTAACTCTGTGAGACGATAGATGTGTGAATTAACCTAATTGTGGAGGTGACCATTCCACAAGGTATATGTATATCAAATTATCACTTTGGGCACTTGAGATATATACAGTTTTCTTTGTCAGTTATACGTCGATCAAGTTGTTGGGAGGAAAGAATTTCTAGGACTGGGGAAATTGAGATACAGTCAAGAACTAGCAAATTTTTCATGTTGATATAAAGCAGGGGTCAGGGAATTTTTTCTCTAAAGGACCAGAGAGTAAATACGTTAGATTCTGCAGGTCGGACAACCCCTTTGCACCTGCTCATCTCTGCTGCTGCAGCATAAAGACAGCCATGGAAGAGCTGTCAGAGAACAGGTGTGGCCAGGTTGCAATAAAACTTCATTTGTGGATGCTGAAATTTGAATTTCATGTAATTTTTATATCAAGTCTTTTTTGTGTGTGCAACCTTTTAAAAATGCAAATATTATTCTTTGCTCCTGGGCCATATAAGTGCAGACAGTGGGCTAGATTTGGCCCATCCACTTCTTACATGAAATATGACAAAAGGACCCCCCAAAGCCATCAATTCCCACTCTTCTGTCCTTAAGTTGAGGCTAATCACCTGGGACCTTTGGAACTTGGGGTTCTTAGCACTCCAGGAATTAATCTTGCCAATACCTGAACTTCTGAAATGTTGTTTTTATAGGACTAGATAAACATTGTTGGACAAACTAGGAGTAACTTAGTGCTGGCTTTTTTCTTTGCCTGTTATGACTCCATGAAATCAGTGTTTCCAGTACAAAGTCACCAATAATTGGATTTCTTTAGGACCTTCTGGTTAAAAAATAATAATAAAATAGAGACAAGGGGGAAAAAAACCCTCATGTTCTAAGCTTGGTAACACACAAAGCTCTCAGGTCGTGTATAAAAGGATATATGAAAAATATTCTCCAATGTCTGACTTTCTAAGCATAGTCAAGCCTCCATGCTGAGGGCAGAGACGCTTAGCTCAGAACTTCCTGATGATTATAAATTCTTCATCAACCCTGGATTAAGTCTTTTAAAGGGATTTTTCTTCTTCTATTTTTTTTTTGAGTCACCGTGATCATAATTTTCAGATTTTCGACTACTTATAAAACTTTTTTTTCTTCCCCTCTCACAGCGAAGGTCAGTCACTTTTAAGATATAAGAGAATTTGAGAACAGATTAATGACAAAGACAAATGATGATTTTTATTTTAGCGGAAGTTTCGGTGCGTTTTCTGCCCAGCCTGGGTACTGATAATAAAGTACACTTGACATATAACTGCGTAAGTTCTTTGCTTTAAAGTTCAACAATGGATCAAAAGAACGAATTCTCTCTTTAAAAAGAAATGTCCTGGAAGGAAAAAATAAAAGGAAGGTTGGGGGGACCTCATCCATCCCTTTTGTCCTGTTCTCTTCTCTTTGTGGCCCAGAGACAGAGCATTGGGTGACTTCTTCAGAAAAGAGATCAGTGAAATTGTCAGTTGATTACTTCTCCTTGATTAGCATTTATAAGAGCCCTGTGATACAGTATTTGCATTCCTATTTAGCCGTGATTTTTGTGGGGCACCAATGATTAAACTTGTCACGGGGCTTGATTGACGGGGTCAGATCTTCACTTTCTACTCTTTTGAAATTAAAAACAAATGTGTCAGCTCCCTTCATGGGCCGGAGCGCCGTGAAGCTCGCCTGCCTTGTCATTGCAGATAGGTCAGGAATGTTTTAATTTTAGGGATGGATTCTGCTTGTCAAGTAGAGTGTGATGGCGTGTGGTTCTGGAGATGAGATGTGAAGGGTGTAAAACAAAGAAGAGGAAGAACAAAGACAAAGACACTCACATTATTAGACAGATTTAATTAGTCTGAATGGATATTATGCTAGATGAAGCAGTGAGCTGTGAAATTAACCCTTGATTACGGATTGGCGGATCATACTCATAAAGAGAATCAAACCTTTGTGGAGAGACGTGAGGTGTGATTTCAGCTTTCTCTACCCTTCTGGGGCGCGGGCCAGATCCCCACCCCCACCACCCACCCCGCTGTCCTGAAACGCCAGAATCTGTACGAGAAAGCGTGCAAGTTCACCTTTAGCTCGTGCCAGCAGGTGCACCCAGAGAAGGGGTTCCATCCAGCTTTCCCCACTTGCAGAGTTCAGAGAAGGCCACAAGCCGACGGTGGATGGAGGTGAAGCTCAGTGGCTAGCAGTGATTCGGATTTCCCATTCCAAGATCGAGACTACAAATGGTCAAGTCTGAACGAGCGCTATTTATTTTGAGCCTCAGTACCAAAGAGCTCTACCAACTGTAGGGAGGGCACCTCCCAAGAACATCTTTGATACAATCTTCCCAATGGGTCTCTACCTCTCCACAGTCTTCCCCAGCAAATACCAGCTTCATCCTGACTCCCAGGTATTCCAGGCATATTAAAAGAGAGACGGGAGGCCGAGATACCTGACCCAATATTGGTGCCCAATTAAGCAAAACTCACCTATGCTAGGGACATCCTCAAGGAGGGGACGGTTGTGAGGGACAGTGCACAAAAGAAGGTGTGTGGGTCTGAGATAATGTGGCCTCCCAGAAATCATTAATTATTCAAATTATCAGAAGAGTATGAACTAAAAAAAAAAAGAAGAAAAGTGGAGGGTATGAACTCTGCTGAGAAAGACCTTGTACAAGCTATACCAACTACTATCTCGGCCTTTAAGTAACTTGGTCTAGATGATTCCCTAAGCACCAGTTCCAGGAATGGGAAGGCTCTGGGGGCATCTTACAAAGGAGTGTCTGTTAGGCTACCTGGAGTCTCGTGGAAAGTCATCAAATCAGGTACTGAGGAAATGGAGTTCTAGAACTTCCTTTGTGGGCCTTCTCCAAACTCAGTCTTCTCATTGGCTCACGGGAGAACAAGTCCTTCTCGAATAGCCTCTCATGACTGTGCTGAGCATGAAGTCTGAACTGTGTCCCTAACATGCCAGAAAGGTAGCATGTATTATTATTATAGTTCAGTGTAGACAACATGGCACCAACTCTAAGTCACTTCTCTGGCTCATCTTTTTCATTACAACCTCTCACCTTGACTGTGGCTCCATGCCGGGAAACTCCTAGTTGAGGAATGCCCTGGACAAGCAGATCACAAATGTGGTCCTGAGACTCTGGATCAATTGCAATCAGTTGAAAATGAATTTATTCCCAATCACTGTTGAAGGCTGAGGGTGGTCAAGGAACTCATTGGCATAACTCTGGAATTTTTTTGAATGTCAGAGACAGAAGGAAATTGTAACTGTTACCTCGGCTCTGTTCATGGGAATATGGTGTGCGCGAATAACATGCTTCACAGGTCAAGGTCGGGAAAATCCTTTGGCTTATGGTGTCTAGAAAGTCAGACTGTTTCCCCATGTAAACGCAGTGACATTTATAACTGCTTGGAAATGAAAATTGTTTTCTTCCCAAAGAGGATGTTCTGTTTCTGAAGAAATGCCTTTTTAGCCTTGAGTAATAAGAGAACTAACCTGCTATCTCCAATGTGACTTCACTGAGCTTTAGAGGAGGAAGGGACTTTACGAAATCGGCTTATGAGGGGATTCCCAACATTTGGTAACCTTGCTCTTGAACAGACATGGAGTGATTTGGATGATACTTGGATGAGCTCTTTTTTTCTGGTTATATTTAGTTTTTGTTTTTTTTTTAGAGAAAGAGTGAGCAGGGGTAGGGTAGGGCAGGGCAGAGGGAGAAGGAGAGAAAGAATCTTAAGCAGTCACTGTGCTCAGTGCGGAGCCTGACATGAGGCTCCATCTCACGACCCTGAGATTAGGACTTGAGCTAAAATCAAGAGTCAGATGCTTACCTGACTGAGCCACTCTGGTGCCACATTATATATCTGTTTTAAAGGATATTCACTGCTGTGTTTCAGGGTTTCTCAACTTCAGCACCGTGGACTTTGTAGGTTGTATCGATCTTTGTTGTGGGGGCTGTCCTGTCCATTGTGGGATATTTAGCAATATTTCTGGCTGCTACCTAGCAGCTGTCACCACCATCACTACCCCAAAGGGACAACTAAAACGTCTCCAGACATTTCCAAATGTTTTCTGGGGAGTCAACAACACCCCCGGTTGAGAAGCACTGATAGATATCCATCATCGCATGGATATTACTACTCAGGATAAGGCTAAAGGGGAAAAAAAAGTGACTCAAATTAAAGAAACATATTAGGTTAACACAAACAGTAGAGAGAATACAGGTGTTTGTGATTGAGAGAATACAAGCTCAAACAAATAGAATACAGGCAGAAATCAAAAAGATTATGCATGACAGCAAGAAGTTTAGGGAAGATTGGTTTAGCCTTAAGTCCACGTTTGACAGATGGGGGTAACTAACATCCAGAACATGAAATGGATTTGACAAAAATCACTCAGCTGTCTGTCCTTGTGTTAATCTTGCGAAGATAACACAAGAAAAGCACGTCACACAGTGCCTGGCACAGAGCAATAATAACAATCCCTAATGTATATTGAGCTCCTGCTATGTGATGGGTAGCGTTTTCAGCTCTTTGCATCTAGTAGATCATTTGATATTTACAAAAACCTTGTGAACCACTCAGAAAAAGATAAGGAAATATGTGAGGCAAGTGTTTGGTGGAGGGAGGAGGAGGATAAGCCATCTGATGGAGCTGTGGGTAGAGCATGGGATTTGTCATTTAGGCTTTCATGCCATAGTTTAGAATTTTCCCCTAATGCCTACTATGTGCCAAGTAGTAGGCTCCATCTGACCCAGAATTAATATTTAACCCATGGCTGTTATTATTATTAGCTGTTCTGCCCATGGTTTTGTGTGCTCTTGTTGCATTATTAGGGGAAGCTGATGGCTATTTCTGCATATTATTCATGCCAAACTAGAGAATCTGGTTTCTCAGTTGGGCTTCCAGGGATCCCTTTCCAGTCAAAGAAAAGCAGGTTGGTTATAAGTCAGGAGTGCTTTAGGCTGCAAATAAGAGACTACACACAGCAATTTAAACAAATCATGGTTTTCTTCTCTGGCCACCATGCCATCCAGGAGAGACTGCTGTCCCATTGGGTCAATGGTTTAATGATGTTAGAAGGTGTCCCTTGTGAATCTCTCAATTGTCATCTCCCTACGGCTGCTGCCACTAGACATGGTGGCCCTATGCAAGGTAAGAAGAGGAGTAAGATAACTGTGTGTCCTGGCCACCTTTGTCCCCTCTTCTCAAGAAGGCCAAATCTTTTGCAGAAACCCAGCAGAATTCCACTTAAACTTCCACAGCCAGACTGTGTAATTTTGTCATCTCTAGTTGCAAGATCCTGTGACATGAGTATTTGGTTGGGCACATTGCCACAGAAAACAAAGCCAGGATTTTATCAGCAGGGAAGAAGGGGGATGGATATTGAGTAGGCGACAGTCGTGTCTATCCTGAGGACTATCCCCATGACAAGGATGCGCTGTCACCCCTCCTCTCCCTTCCTCCCCCAGGTCCTCCTTTCCCAGCAGCCAGCAGGGAGTTGGGGATCTAGTTTCATTCCAAATGAGCATTCATCAATCACCAAATGCAGACTAAGTAAATATTGTTGGTCCAAAATGTTCCGGGTGCAAGGGACTATATAAACAATATTAGATGCCATCATCATCACCATTATCACCACCACCAAAAATATGACCATCTGAGGACCGACCATGACCACTAGGTATTTCAGATACACTATCACATGTAAAAGTCACGAGGGCCCCACGGAGTTATCATCATTCACATTTTACAGAAGACGAAATAAAATTTGCAAAAGATAAAGTGGCTCCTTTTAGCTCCCTCAGTGAAGTAGCAAATCCAGGCTTGAACCCAAGCCAGAGGAACCCCAAAGCCACTGTCTCCACCTTCTGGGTGTTAACAATACAGCAAGGGTTGCCGTATCAAGATGAACCATCACGAGAAGTAGTTTCCCAGCCCTGCAAGACAGAATGATAGCAAATGGTAAGCGAGGTGGTCCTGGAAACAGGGTTTGGAAGAAGAACAAGGATGGTGGGTTTCATGAAGGCCAGACGTGGTCAAGCAAGACCCTTGAGCTGTCCCTTAGGAGAGATTTGACTCGATTTGCACGTGGTTATTAAGGTCAGTGCCAGCTCCCAGCTACAACCAACACCCAGACACGAAGAGCACTGAGGAAGTCTGGACAGCCACAAGGCAAACAGAAACCATTATGCTCCGTGTAGACGTAGTTGGAGTTTCTAGGCATTTCTGAGGTTTCTCAAGGTCCGCTCACAAGCCTGTGGCCACCTGCCTCACACCAAGGGCTCCAGGTGTTCACAGGGCTCTGGCCAAGCTGAGAGCAGCCGCCTCAGGAGACCAAGCTGCTTGGGCATATACCAGGGCCACCTCTGCTTCCTGAGCATGTTTGTCCAAACTGGTCCACCTAAGGCCAACCCCAGATTCCCCCAAGTGGAAAAAGAGAATGTGTGCTTTCTCTTTGCATATTTCTAAATGCCTGTGAATATAAAAGAAAGGAAACAAAACCCCAGAAGCCCAGGATATATGATATCCCAAACCATGAAAAAGACAGGAAACTTTCTGAATCGGGAATCTAGACCTTTCTTCAGGGAATTCCCATTTGGTTTGGAAACCATACTGGCTCTTTAAAAATTTAGATAAGAAACTATTTTAACTGAGTGGAGGTCAGTTGGAGCAACAATTTCCGAGTACATGCTGTGTGCCAGGCACCGTGTGTGATTCTAGAACAAGATGCCAGAAAATGCAGACTAGTGAGACCAAGGGGGAAGCTAAAGCAAAGGTAGCAATAAAGAGCTCACTAAGACGAAGACGAGGGTGTGATGGGGAGCACCGATGCAATAGCCCTCTTCTTATCTGTTTCTTTTTTTCCAGAATGGTGAGCGCATAGTGCAGAAAGAACTCCAAACAAAGGTCAAAAACTGATTCATATGAAAAAATCAAAATAAGGAAAGACATTAATAGTACGGCGGCAGAGAGCATTGACTTGAGCATCAGGTTCTCCTAAGTTCTAGGCCCAGTTCCCCTGCTTGCCAATGGTGTGACTTCGGGTGAGTCACTTTACTTCCCTGAGACTCAGTTTCCTCATCTGTAAGATGGGTGTGATAACACTCTGTACATCCTAGGCCCAGTGTGAAAATGTATTGAGATAATGCAGGGGAAGCCCTCGGCACAATACCTGGCACGTAGTCAGTTCTCTGTTAATTTTTGTTTTCAATAATAATAATGATGGTGCTTTATTGTTTTCATCATGAGGCTTAGTGCGGAGTCTGGAACATAGTACACACTCGGTTATGCTCTGCTGTGGTTGCTTTCGTTGCTGCTGACGTATATAACACCGTCTGGCAAAACAACCACTCAGTGATCGTGGCTGCCACCTTGCAGAGCCCCGATGTGTGAGCGTGAAAACTTCGCTGTGGGACAGTCTCTGGGAGACTGAGCCTATGGAATCCCCACCCTTGGTAAACAGTGGTCGGTAACGTGCCTTCTTTTCCTTCCCCTCCACCAAACCACCCATTAATCCCAGTCCTGCCCAAAGTCATCCTGAAGGCAAAATTCACAAAACTGAAGCCAGGGTTTCTGAGACTGCCCTGGGTGGGACCCACTCTACCCTGGGTTCTATCTCCGCGTCTACACTTGACACCGTGCGTAACAAACCTCAACAAAGATGCCGAGAGTCTGGCCTCAGGGTTTATTCCAACTGGGTTTTCCCTCTTTCTCGCGTGTTCTTGGCCCAGAAACTCTGTAGGATCCTGCTACAGGCCCCAGGCTTCCCTGGGAGTCCCATCTTCTTGCTCCCCTTGCCTCCTCCCATATAGGGCTTTCCATTACTTCAAAGCCTTGCCGATGCACCACCTCCTCTAGAAAGCCTCCCAGTAGCCTTGGTTTTCCCAAACTAGAAAAGATCCTCCCCTCCTCTGGGCACCTACAGAGTCTTCGGGTGTGACATGTATCAATCCGTATCTTGGTTTATCATCATGCAGGTGTGAGTCAGGACTATAGATTACATGTGAGAAAAAATCCACTCAACCCAGCTTAAGCACAGAGCAATTTACTGGCTCCCGTGAAGATCAAGGTCACCAGCTTCAGGCAACGCTGGATCTCATGCTGGATCTCGTGCTTACACGGCGTCGTTGGAAATCTGGCCTTCTCTGCCCCTCAGCTCTTGCTTCCTCTGCAGGAGCGTAATTCCCAGGCACGTTCTCCACCACGTGGTGGCTCAGGAAGCACCCCAGGTTGAGGAAGCACCCCAGGCTGAGCCTCTCCAAAGAAAGGAGTTCCAGCGAGAATCTTTCACTGGACCAACGTGGGTCGTGTGCCCATCCCTGGACCAAGCACTCTGGCCAGACCAGAACACGGGGGTTGATTGGCCAGGTTGGAATCGGGCCTGGCCCTGTGTCTCGGAAGTGGGGTGAGCCCCACGCAAGCACCTGACCTGAAAACAACAGAGAAGTGGTTCCCCGAAGGCGAATCAGCCTTGTTACCCAGACAGAACAACAATTACCTGCGGCAGGTATAAAATCCCCGATGATTCATCTTTTGGGACCTCACAGAGCCTTCCATTCTGTTCCTCATGAAATAAATACTGGGTGAAATTAGCAAATGAATGAATGAATGAAAAACACAAAGTCAGGAGGCTAACGCACACCCCGACCGGCTTTGCGCGCTTCTCCTTCTGGTCGTACGGGCCACGGAGATCACGCATCCATGCGAGTGTTTCTCCAACTAAGTCTTTTAAGGAAAATCTCAGCCAACCAGACATCACAGAGCCTTCCATCTGGAGGCAGAAATTATGCAGACGACACTAATGTTTAATAATCCGAACTGCCTTGCTCACTATAAGAAAAAAAAAATGTTGTTTTTAACCTAATAAGAAAGAATTCGCTGTGACCTAGTCCTTGACCTGTCTGTTTGAATCTTTTCTTTCCAGCCATTTCTGGTCATGAAAAATGGGCAGGATTTCTGGCATCCTTTATGCTTCTGTTATTAAAAGCAGGATCAGTTAATAAATAATTATGATGCTTAGTTTCTAGGGAACAAGGAGATAAGGGCAGAACACTTGAGTCTCACAAATTACATGCTATAGTATAGATTTTCACCCAGAGTGGAGAACAGCCTAGCGCTCTTTTTCTTTCCTGTGGCATGAATTGTTCTAATTATACGTGCAAGATCCTCTATCCCCAAAGATATGAGTTGGAGGCACTGTGTCTGTTCTTTTAATTCCAAGAAGCATTTGCAGTTACGTGTTCCCACCCCCCTTGTTTTCAAACTGAATTGTTTCAGTGGTAGCTTGGTGTGTCAGCTTGTAAGTCTATAAAACAGTTTTATACCAGCTGGAGATTCAACATGCTACATGAATACATAACAGTGCCTAACCAAGAAGGTTTGTAATTCAGTAATTAGCTGTAATTAATGAACACAAAGTGAAGACTCATTTACAGTTTAAATTATCACATTAGCTCCTGTCACCCTCTATGTACACAAAACAGCAGGAATTCAATTATTTTTATTCTTCAAAGCTAATTTAAAATTTAAGGGATGCCATTACATGAAATAATAGGTAGGAAATGTAATCGAAATCACTGGGAACAGTTGGCCGTCCTCAGAATAAAAAAAAAAAAAAAAAAAAGAATGTGATCGCTGACGATTTGGAAATGTTTTTTCATCTGTGAACAGATGAAGGATTGAAATCTCTGCTCTTTTCAGTATATTTAATTTAAAAGAGGAAGCGAGTTCGGCGGTTGCTGAATCTTTGTGCCGGGAGAATCATTGTGCATAATTGTAAAAGCAGTTGATAACCGATAATGCTGTTGATAGTAACAAGATGACAGCCCGGGAGGCTCACGTTCCATTATCCTTAATGGGGGCTGAGTCTCCTGCAACCGCACGCGGGGTTCCTGGAATTGTCACCCATTTTTGATGCATAACTTTCGCTTGGGAGACCCTACGTCACTGTCACATTGCTGTCGTCCTCAATTCTTTGTACGTATAGATGATAAATATTCTTTAATTCATCCATCGAACGTAGAGCCAGCAGCTCCTCCGTCTCGGGCACTGTTGGGAGTGCCAGGGCCACAGCAGCGGGCAAGACACACGCACGCTCCGGGTCGCCGGGCCAGCATCCCAGTGGCAAGAGACCCGCCGTGGCCTGGGGTTCTCAGCTTGGCTGCTAATAAGATCACGGGCGGAGCCTTGAAAGTGCATGGAGAGCAATGCCCGGGGTCCGGGCCCGACTGATGGGAATCACCAATCTGGGAGTCGGGCCTGGGCATTGGCATTTTTAACAGCTCACTGGGTGACTCTAAAGTGCAGCCGGAGTCGAGGGCGAAGCGCCTAATGAATCAGCATCCCCTGGGGATGAGGACTGTGACCGAAATGAGGCAAAGGAGGGAAGAAGGTGACAGGTGGCTGCTCTAGACCGAGTGTTCGGGGCAAACTTCTCTGGGTGGAGAATGGTGGGGGGGAAAAATGAGCCAATTCTGGAAAGGTCTGAGAGGATGTTGTCCTAACCCAGGTGTCAGCAGAACTTGTCCCCTCCTTCCTGTCTCCTCCTGATCCCCCTCCTCACCCTTCTCCTCCTCCCCTTCCTCCCCTCCCCTTCTCCCATCTTCCTTTTTCTCTTTTTTTCTTTCTTTCTTTCTTTCTTTCTTTCTTTCTTTCTTTCTTTCTTTCTTTCTTCTTTCTTTCTTTCTTCCTTCTTTCTTTCTTCCTTTCTTTCTTTCTTTCTTCTTTCCTTCTTGGCACCTCTAACCCTTTAAAATGTGAACACGTTTTCAGCTCAAGGGCTATACAAAAGCAAGCTACAAGCTGAATGTGGCCCACTCAAACCATGTTCCAGAGGAAGACGTTGCGCAAGTGCAAAGGCCCTGAGGCAGATATGAATTTAATGTATTAGAGGAGCAGAAAGAAGGCCTGGAGTAGGTGGGGCTTAGTTGGAAGGGAGGAAGAGAAGCTAAGGCTCAAGGCATGGGCAGGAGTTTAGATTTTATGTTTATCTATAACGGAAAGTCATTAGAAGACTTTAGGCTGGGAATGAATGAACGAGCTTAACCGTGTGTGTGTGTGTGTGTGTGTGTGTGTGTGTGTGTGTGTGTGAAGGAGACGGTGATGTTCCCACACTCAGCACAGCGAATCTCCCTGCAGCTGCCACTAACCTCCCTCCGTGGCAGTTTCAGAAGGAAAAACAGCCCCGCGTGGAGAGAATGCTGTGTCTGTTACTTTCTACTTCTTCGTGACTGCACTTTCTCCCTCCTCTTCCCACGTTCATTTTTCTTTTTCCTTTAAATAGGCCACTCGAAGCCGCACTGTCTAATTTTTCATAGGTGACCGACTGCTGAGTGGGGGTTTAGGTAGACAGAGGGAAGGCGCTGATAAGCCGGAGCGCGGATTCTATTAGGGAAATGCACTGGTAATTAATGAATCCTGCCAGTAATTGGGAAGGTGTGAGTCCCCGTAATATCGTAATGATAGTCATCCGTCTGCGCGCCCCCATCACTCGGAGCCATCCCTCACGGCTCTCTGATCTCCCACTCTTAGCCATGCAAATCTCCTGACAGGACGCTGTGTCTCTGTCTCCCTAATTGGGCAGTATAGAGTTGTTTATGGATATTGTCGGCATTTAGGCCCCGGTTGGAGGTTGTTCAAAAATCGTTAGCAAAGTTGCCTTAACAGCGTTGTCAAATATGTATTCCCCTGTTTCGATATCTGTTTTTAAGCTGGCAGAGAGCTTGGCGATGAAATTAAGCTGTGCATTGTGTGGACCAGAGCTCCGTGTGTGATGGTTATTAAACCATTTTGGAAGTAAAACCCAATTTACAGTAATTTCTCATCCCGCTTCAGAGAAAAGTTCAGTTGTGTGCGCAGGGGCGGGAGGCCTTTCCCATAGCCCGTCCTGGGTTGTTGGAGAGAGCACTGAGTGGGCCAACCCATCCCCAGACACAACCACTTGCAAACATTGCGGTTTGCACCAAGAAGGGGTCGTCGGTATCCATCACTGTTTAATTCCAAATGGGCACCTTTACCGGAAGCGTTTGCCACATTTTCTTGCCAATGTGTTTTCCTGCACGCAAGTGGCCACCCTTTTGTCTCCCCCAACCAAACGTAGTGATGAATTATTTGAAGCACCATGAATTTTTTTAAAGCCGTTATAAATCTGGTAAGTGAGCTTAATGTTTCTGTCATGATGTTTAAGAGGGATCTTTTAAATATTTAGAAAACATGGGAAGTACCATTTTAATATATAATCAACACACTTTAAGACTATTCAAATATGAAATAGCACAGTTCAGACTGCGTCTTTAACAATCCCAAAGAGCAGAGAAATTTAAGAAACGCCGGTCTTCTTTTTTTTTTCCTCCACGGACGAGCACAGATTTGGAGGTCTTCCAGGTGGAAGTGGATTTAGAACAGGATTATCCCTCTCACTAGCGCTGGGTGGCCTTGATTGAATTGTGCAGCCTCTCTGAGCTTCCGGTTTCTCATCTGTCTCCCCGGCCCTCGGACGTCGTTCCAAGGCTGAAAACAAGTCAAAGGGTGTGAATGTACACACTACATGGAGAGGGCTCTGCGATCGATCTAGTAGCTCTGTCACTTAATGGCTGGGAGAACTTGGACAAGTCCCTTAACCCCTTCCGAGCCATACTTGTCGCATCTGTAAAATGGGCCAGATAACACAAAGTCCATAGGGTCGGTCTGAGGAGCAGAGATAATGATTTGAAAGTACCCATGATGAGCTTGAGAAATAGCAGTTCCTCCAGCAGTGGTGGCTCATGCCCACTGAAGCTCGTGGAGGGCACACAGGGGCCCTCAGGGAACGTGCTGGAGTGAACGGAGGAACCATAAGGCATCACCCATTTAAGAGATGGTGAGCACTGTTTTGCCTGCCTTCGCAGTCTGCAAACTTGACCTTCACGTTGGCTTTCCTAGCCATTTGGGAAAGAAACACCAGCAATGTGAGGACCAAGGGAAGGATTAGAGAGAGGAAAAGTATCCCCAGGAACCTTTAGTCTAGAGTGGAAATAAGGCAACCAACACCCTAGGTTGCCTGGGGCGGAGGGCTTTCCCAGTACAGGACAGCCCCAGACAAACCAGTGGTCACCCTATGTTTAGACAGAACTCCTCTTCCAAGCATCAAGCCCACGGCTCTGCAGGCCATGGCTTACGACAGCCCCAGGCCCCCAGAAAACCTTCCTTCCTATTTCTAACTCCGAAGTAGTTGTGTTTCTCTATAGAACAATCTGGAATGTTCCAGACACTCTCAAGAAACAGAAATGGCTGCTAGGCAATGTCCTCCCTCCACAGTGGGCTCAGGAGCTCGACTCTTCCGGAAAGTTCTACAGGTACCAGTGACAGAGCTGCTGATGGCCGTCCCTACTGGCAGCTGCGGCTCTGTTAGTGCATGGTATGGTGGGAGCAAGCAGGATCAGGGCAGGGTGAGTCCCTTGCTGTCAGCATTGCAGTGTTCTACCGGGAATCACCGGGAAGCAGTTGAGAGAGGTTGACATGACTGCGAGGCCACTCTGGGGAAGTCGATTTGGCAGGAGTTAATCAGGGAGCCCTGTCAACATTTCAGGGACCAGCTTGTGGTTTCCCGTCCATCCACAACGAACACTGGCAGCCTCCCTAAGTGCCCAGACCCACTGAAACTTTCCTCTGTGGCCACCCCAGCCGAGGAAGCATCTGGGCGACTCTGAAGGGTCCACAAGCCCTATAACCTTCGGTGCTTCTATCGCAAACCTCCCCGGGTGGTCTGGCTCAACAGCCAGGACTCGCTCACCAGTCTTTGTTCATCCCAATAGCAAACCAGCTGGATCATCTTGCAATTAAAGGTTTTATTTTGCATCTTGGCCCTCAGCCCAACTGCTGGCTCTTTCCTTTTTCTCATCCCCATCCATCCCTTGCTCCCTTGGATCGGAATGAAGAGCTGCAACGAATGTGTCTGCCAGTAGGGCCTCTGTTGTGAGCACCAAGGCTGCCATGGTTCAGTAAGCCAGTCTCGGGCTGGAATAACACACATGCCGGGGCCGCTAACCTCAAATATGAATACGCTGGCATTTCACATCATAAAGAATAAAGGGGGGAAAAAGAGAGGGAGCAACTCGCAGGGAAATGGACTTCTCTGAATGCAGCCGCTACCAACTCTCGATGCAAACTGCTGTGTGGAATAATTGTCAAATGCTTGCATAAACACATAAATAAGATAAATTTATTTTCATTATTCATATTTGGTGCTCTTTCCTTCCACTTATTTATGCTTTAAACAACAGTTACAGTAAATATAACGATAAAAAAGTGCCTACAGTGGCCAGGAAGATGATCAAGAAGCCCTGATATACAGCAATTCATGTTTCTTCTTGACAATCACTAACGAATCTTAACTGGAGCCATGTTACGTTCCCATGTGAGTGATAAGCAATGATTTATTATGAAGTGTCATGAAATCGGAATGCCATACAGTGAGACATGAGCTAGTGGAAAATGTTTTCCCTGTTTCCCAACCTCATTACTCAAAGATGCAGTGTCCCTTTACCAAGCCTAATTTAACTGACTTTTTTGAGTACTCTACTCATTGGCGATGGAAATTGGCCAAGGAGAGGATGTCCAGCGAAGTCCGATGCCTCATGCCACAGCTCTAGTGTAGCTGGTGCCAGGGCTGGCCAGCAACCCGGGAACTGTGCGAATTGGCCAGCATTCAAAACTATGATCCCAGGAATCATCTCAACTCCCGGCCAGAGCAGCAAGGCTACTAATGCACTGTGGGGAAATGAAACCCACAACAAGAGAAGAAACCCAAAGGGCAACTTTGATGATTTTGGACCTTGTATGATCCCCATGTCATGCCGTCCTACTTGGAACTCCTGTCTTGATTGATTAAAACTTGCCCAATGGTAAATGAGCCAGCTGAGCCTACAGAAAGAGCCCAGCCTTTAGAACCAGCTCTTCCACGTACCTCCATAACTGGGGTGGTAGATGGCACCAATGGCCCCAGTCTTTACCCTTCCTATCCATGCCCTTCACCCATGTCACTTTGTAATACCCCCTCATCCTGAATCTAGGCTCAGCTGCAAGGCTTGCTTCTGCCGATCAGATGTTAGCAGATATGATGCCAACAATGGTTTGAAAAGATTCCGCGATGATTGCACTTGCTTACTCTGTACCTATGCCAGTGCTTTCACAACAGCCCACGCTAGCCTCCCAGAGGATGAGAGAGATGTGGAGCAGAGCCAGGTCACTCTGGTTGTCCCAGCCTTGGTACAAGGGAGTCCAAGGTCAGCTCTTCCACTCTTTCTCTACTACCCCCCACCCCTCTACTACCCTTCTTCCTCTGGGCCCCTTTTTTTCTTGGATGTGTTGAATCCTAAAAGGAGGGATGGGAGGGAAGGAGGACAACCCCTCATATTAATGAAGCATCTTCTTTTGTCAGCCAGGGCCCCCTGTGGGGTTGGCATCTAGGGTCTGACTCTCTGGTAGGGTTCCATGCAAGATCCAAATCCTGATGTAGGAGATGTGCTCCATTCCGGATGACTTCTGATTCCCCTAAACACTTCCCCTGCCCTCTCGTGGTTCACTCTCCATGCTCTTGCCACTAAATGCCTCTTTTCCGTCTAGGGCTGGGTACCACCAAGCAGCAGGAGAGCTCTTGACTTACAATTTCCACATCTTTTTTTCTTACCAAAAGTGTGAGAGTGTAAGGAGCTGCCTGTCCCTCTTTTGCTCTGCCTCCTATCTCCAATGTCTTTTGCTCCTTCTCAATAGTCATGAGTGTAGACCAGAGAGTCTGCTGCATAAACGTTGCCCAACAAGAAATCAGGTGCTCCTCTCCCCTCCTCACCAGAACCTACTCCTTCAAGTGCTTCCTGCAGAGTCACTCACCTGGCTTCTGTGGTCCCCTCGACAGCTTTTCAAAAATCCCTCTAGTCTTTTCCTAGATGGGTTAGTGGCAGGTAAGAAAAATGGTGATCAATGACCTGTCCTACCATTTAATAAATCTCGTGAAAATAGCAGTTTCTCCACTCCCCCTTTCTATTTTTTTTTTACTTTATATTTTGAAATTATTTTAGACTTAAAGTAGCAAAACTAGTAGAGAGAAGCTTAACCCAGCCTCCTGTGATGTTAACATCTTACCTAACCGCAATGCAATTACCAAAACCAGGAAATGAACATTGGCTCAATAATATTCACTAAACTATAGACCTTACTTGACTATTACCCTAATTTCCTCTTGCAGCTCCTAAATTTTGCTAATCTAGGCTCTCACATTGGATTTAGTTGTTGTGTCTCCTTCTCCTCCCATCTGTGAAAATCCCTCAATCTTCCCTTGTCCTTTCTGACTTTAACACTGACTACAACCGATCAGTTGTTTTGTAGAACGTGTCCCAGTTTGGGTTTGCCTATTATCTCGTCATGATTAGATTGAAGTTATGTGCTCTGGGCAAGAACACCAAAAAAAAAGGAACGATGTGCTTTTCTTGGTGCATCATATCAGAGATTCCACGATGTTGATATGTCATTACTGGTGATGTTAATTTCATTACATGGTTAAGGTGGCATGTGGCAGCTTCCTTGAAAATATGAAGTGTGCAGCTCCAATAATCCTTAATTTTGTGGCATTAGCCAAAGTGTCACAAAACAAAGAAATTCCATTCAATCTCCTATTACCCTAACTGTGTTATTTGGGACATATAATTTAATGTTTCTCTGGACCACATTTTCCCCACTTGAAAAAGGAAAACCATAACAATCACCTCACAAGATTGCTAGAAAGATTAGTGACTGTATAAGCACTGTCTTTGGCAGGTGGCCGAGTAGACCCTCAAAAGAGGATCCTTCTAAAAACTTCTTGAGCAATCTGCACACCCTTACAAAACACAGTGCATGTAATCATCATCTGTATATGGAGAGGACAACTGGGACAGACTTTATCACAATATTCTCTTCTATAGATCTCTGATGACTCATCACCTCCCCAAATACTTTGCTGTTGTCTGCCCCAGATCACCCCAGACTGCCTTTTTGATGTTAATTAGTAACCAGTCTGAACCACTGGGTCATGCTGGAAGGCAGGATCGCATGGGAGTTAGACATCTGGTCCCCAGAATCAGAGAGCTCTTGGTTCGCATCCTGGCTGGGATCTTTTGGGCAAGTTGCTAAGATTCTCTCGGCCTGTCTCCTCACTCCTCCCCATACACAGGGTTGTTGTGAGGGTTAAATAAGAAGTAATAGCTCTCAGCATGGTGTGTAGCACCTAGTAAGGATGCAATAATTATATAATTCTCTGTAACTACCATTTACTCATTCAACAAATGTTCATGAGGCAACCACCATGTGTCACACACTGCTGAAGTGTTCGGTAATAGCCACTGAAGAAGGTAGGCAATTTCCCTGGCCTAACTGAGTTTATGTCACAATGACAAAAAAAAAAAAAAAAAAAAGAAAAAAAAGAAAGAAAGAAAGAAAGAAAGAAAGAAAGAAAGAACGAAAGAAAGAAAGAAAAGAAATACATGAAATACATAGACCAAAAAAAAAAGGGAATAAGTAGCCATCATATCACATCTTTTAAGCACTGTGTTGGGTAAATGAACTTACCAACACTTCCCCAAACAAGCCTCCATCCTTACACCTGGCTGTTCCCTCGATGTGAAGGATTGCCTGCCCCATCTTCCCGTGTTAAAGTCCTCTCCTCTTCTTCCAGGCCTATCTCAGCTTCCCCCCATTTCTTCTTTTGTTCTCTGATTCATTAATTATATGTGATTACTGCCTCATGGCACCCATCTCTCCCCTCCACCCCTACATTAAGAGTGTCCCAGGGTCTTTCCTGTGATGCTATTACTTCTGTGCATGTTCATCACACCACTTATAAGCCTCCAGAGCAGCCTTAACTTCCCTTTGGCAACACTGATCTGTTTTTTGTTACATGGTTTGTGTTCAACCTTCTTTGCCAGATTATAAGTGTGTTCCCTGTGAGCAGAGACCCCATCTGCCTAATATACTTGCTGAGACCCTTTTTTTGAAGTCAGGGCCTGACATGAGTAAATGTTCAAGTGCTTGCTGATGGAACAAATACATCAACAAGTAGCCATATCTTAACCCTCCTCCTAAATTGTGGCTACGCCTTACTCATTTAACATTTGTTGAAAGGAACTGAGACATAGCAATACTGGATATATTTGCTCCACCAATTATTTTGCTTGTGCTTTTGACCTCCTCATTTTACTATCCTTAAAATACATCTCTTTCTCCTTAAAGAGTTTTTTTGTTACATTGCAAGAGATATGTGAAGGTAAGAAAAAGAATACATGTAAGGCATTTTGGTTGCCTTGACGATGGAGGCTTCAAAAATCACAGGGATTGCTTTTGTTGCCAATATATAGTCTCTGATTTTTCTTGAACTTATACAAAAACCGTCTGTCCTTATTCTATTATCTCTGATGATTTAGCAAGGGATTATTACTAATTTTACTGGAAAGGAAACTCTGAAGACCACATTTTTCCCTCTAGTACTCATGTAGGCTGCCAGGAAAAGAAAACAAAAAGTGCCAAGTTGTGGCTTTGAGAGTTTATCCTCTCCCTACAATGTCCTTCTCTTCTTCCCACCCTTAACACCACTCTTCAGGCTCAGAAGCCAAAAGAAAAATAAATAAATAAATAAGTAAAAGAAGAAAGAAAAGAAAAAAAAAAAAAAGACCATAAATCTCACTTCCCCAGCCTGAAGTGCACATCTTGGGAAACAGATTGGAAAATCTTTCTGGAAAAAGTTGACTGAAATTTGAAACCCATACGTCATATTGTTTATGTCATTCATGAAAAACATTATAAAACTCTTCTAGATAAAGGACAGTCTCAAGTTTTTGCACTGCACACACAGAGTGTGAGAGTTGTGATGATTCCTCTTTAGTGACAGAATGTAATCTTCTTATTTCCTGGTTCATAACCATCTAGATCTAAAAGTCAACCAACTAAAACATTCAAATGTGCCATAGGGAATAAAGCATTCATGTTTTTATAAACCATACATCCCAAACTTGTTTTGGAAAGCAGATCTTATTAGATATTCAATATACTGGGCCAAAGAATAATTATTTTACTGAAAATGTCTGTGCTAACCTCAACGACTTAGAGTGCTTAGGGATATCTTGCCTCTGCGCCCCAACCACGCTGGCTTTCTTTCAGTTCCTTGAACAAGTCAAATTCGTTCCTGCCTAAGGGCCAACTATTTTGGGTCTTCTCTAAGAATTCTTTCTTTCTTTCTTTCTTTCTTTCTTTCTTTCTTTCTTTCTTTCTTTCTAAGATTTTATTTATTTGGGGCACCTGAGTGGCTCAGTGGTTGAGCGTCTGCCTTCGGCTCAGAGCATGATCCCAGGATCCAGGATCAAGTCCCACATCAGGCTCTTTGCAAGGAGCCTGCTTCTCCCTCTGCCTAGGTCTCTGCCTCTCTCTCCATGTGTCTTTCATGAATAAATAAAATAAATCTTTAAAAAAAAAGATTTTATTTATTTATTTGAGAAAGAGAGGGAGAGCCTGAGAGAGAGATCATAAGCAGAAGGGAGAGGCAGACGGAGAGGGAGCAGCAGACTTCCCACTGAGCAGAGAGCCCAACGCAGGGCTTGGTCCCAGGACATTGGGAACATGACCTGAGCCAAAGACATATGCTTAACTGACTGAGCCACCCAGGTGCCCTAAGAATTCTTTCTTTAATCCTTTATCTGGATGGTTTTGTTTCAACTAATTCTTCAGATCCTAACATAAAAGACCCTCCTCATAGAAGCCTATTGTGACATCCTCTCTCTCCTCCAAGATATACCCAAGCACACATGCAGACTAGATTAGAACCCCTGTATTTTCTCATGAATCCACATGATTTTCTGCATAATGTTTGCCTCTGTTGTAATTTCTTAATTATTTGTGTTTGCCCCAAAATATTTTCCTCCCTAGACCATAAAAGTAGGGATCGTTTCACTCTTGATCATCACTTAGTATATAGTAAGCACACCGTAGAGACATAATAATTAATTGAGTGAATTCATTGAGTTAATGAATGGGTTTGCTAGTAGGGTCTGGAAAAACCTAGCTGAGGAAAGTCTAAGAAGCAGGTCAAACCTGAATATCGATAGATTTAGGATTACTCAAGAGAGCACAGTCTGAAAATAAAGACCCAAATCATAGTCAAGGCCATGACCTAGAGTGCCTTGTCCAGTGTGAGGAACAAAAGGAAGTCAATGAATAAAAGCCTCAGATGAGGGATCCCAGGGTGGCACAGCGGTTTGGCGCCTGCCTTTGGCCCAGGGCGCGATCCTGGAGACCCGGGATCAAATCCCATGTCGGGCTTCCGGTGCATGGAGCCTGCTTCTCCCTCTGCCTCTGTCTCTGTCTCTCTCTCTCCCTGTGTGATTATCATAAATAAATAAAAATTTAAAAAAAAAGCCTCAGATGAGTAATGAATGGGACAGGAGTGGCTTCAGATGCAGTTCATGCAATGGGTCAAGGTAAGTGGTTTAAACCTTAAATTGTGAAGAGTTTGAGGGACTTTGAGCCCTTTTTTTATATGACCCAGAGGCCAAACCTACATTTGAAAAAGAAGGAGAACCTTTCATCAAACTATCTTAGCTATGTGAACTTAAGCCAATCATCTCTGAGACTCAATAGCTTCGCCATGATATGGGGGCATCAACACCTACTTCTACAACAGGATGGTGTGTGTGCATAAAAGAATATTATATATGGAAAATTTTATGTCAGAGTTCTTTCAGATTCTTCTACTCAGTGATTCCAAGAAGCTCCTATCCAAAAATGAGCTCTGCCTCTTTTTGGGTTTTCTCAAGATATATGTTACTGTTAGCTGTGTCTGCTTTATGAACCCTCTAGAGACTAGAAGCTTATTGAAGGGAAGAGACTTGTCTTACTCAACACATGTCTGCGGGTAGATTCCTGGTAGCACGCAGGTCGGGTCAGGAGACAGAAATGCTGACCCTCTTCAGGGTCCCATGCATAAATGAAGACCACAGGATTAGCAATCAGCTCCAAGGCTGGATGTGATCCTTCCACAAGTAACCATTCTTTGGAAACTATCTGACATCACATAGGAAACACTTGATAAATATGGAATGAATGGATGAATGAATGAATGAACTTGCCTTTGGTTATGCATAGCAATAAAAAAAAAAAGAAATTTAACTTTGTCTTCTAGATTTTGAATGCCTCTGCCAGCACCTAAATCTCTTCCAGGGAGGGCAGATGGCGGCCTGTACAATGAACAATTTAATCTTTAGAAAATGGAACAACTTTGCCAACAAACTCCATTTTTCTCCACGAACACATTGTCAATAACATGTGCTCTCAAATATGTGGTGAAATTGATGACTGGGCCCTGATTTATGGAAACAACAACAAATTAAATGATTACCTTTCTCTTTCCTAGCTTGGGGTCCTTCTGACCAGCCATGAATTTTTCCCCCCGTGTTCTAATAATAAAGGAGGTCTAATCAAAATTCCTGGCTGTCTGACTGTGTATGTGGAGTAGAAGAAACAAAGAAGAGTGTCCAGGGTATCTTAATTTAAAACCACGGGGGGAAAGTCACTTATGTGATAATGAAGATTTACTTAGCAAGCCGCTGGTGCCCCCTCCTCATATAAAAGCAGATATTGAGGGAGTCTTTCATACAAACACTTTCATGGCCATTTATTTAGATCCTTGTAAGAAATTTCCTTGGTTTTGGATGAAATTGAGGCTTTGCATTTGCATAAAAATAGACCAGGGTTGGGGAGGGGTATTCAGAGAAATAAAAATCTCCAGATAGTAGCCATATTGAGTAATTAAGACTGTTCCTAAATCACTCCTGGTTCAGAAAAAGTCCCCATCCAGCATAGTGGTTCTGAACTTGTATTTGGATTAAGGACTTTCTTGAGAATCTGATGAGAACTACAGATCCTCTCTCCAGACAAGATGAATAAACAAATGAGTATTTACAAATGCATACACACATATACACCAAAAAGCAAAATTTCACTTATAATGTCATCTCTTGTCTTTGCCATAAACTTGATGAACTTGAGTAACAATTGCTGCTCAAAATTCTAGACATCACCAACCTTCCCATAATGCTCGTCTTAGGTTAAGAATCACTTCACTGAAGGAGCCTTTGTTTTCCTTAGGCTATGAGAATTTTTCATTGTTTCAGGCTGTGAACTTCTTTGTCCATCTGGGGAATCCCAAGGAGCCCTTCTTAAAACTAATACTTTTAAAGACATAAAAAAAGTACTTAAGAGTTTTTTAAGAATCATGGAAGTACAGTTATCAAATACTAAAGAAGCCAATGTGTCACAGTGTAATAAATGAATTTATGTACATTAAACAGCAGGACCAGCACTAAGGCTAATGATCACTATGATATCAAAGTAAAGATAAGTGTATATGACGCTGCAAGATATCTTCAACAACTGTAATGTGACATAAAAGTGCCTGTAATGTTTTGGTGAAAATATTAGTGGTGAAAATCTTTTTTTTTTAAGATTATTTATTTATTCATGAGAAACACAGAGAGAGAGGGAGGCAGAGACACAGGCAGAGGGAGAAGCAGGCTCCATGCAGGGAGCCTGACATAGGACTCGATCCCAGGTCTCCTGGATCACACCCTGGGCTGAAGGCGGTGCTAAACCACTGAGCCACCCGGGCTGCCCTTGGTGGTGAAAATCTTGATATGGCTACTACTACTGTGATTTGGTGTCTACATAACAGATGTGAAGGAAATACTGGATTTCAGTTAGAGGTCTGTGAAATGAAAGATGTAACTTTCTTTCTCATCCAAGTTTCATTGGATCCCTTGAATTCAATGCATGGCTGTCAGGTGAAGGTTTGCTTCATAGCAATGGAAATGACTTCATGCATGTTTCACCATCTTATTTTCCCATTGCTGCTTACCAAACACTGCCTAATTAACAGGGTTTTGATGTGACTATGGCATACCTTTGATTGGCTTGACTCTGAAGTGATGACTCTACCTACCATGCCTATGGCATAGAGGCAGCTAAGAGCAAAAGAAAGTTCTGTTGAAGACCTGTTTAACTAGAACATAAACTACAAGAAGGCAAGGACCAAATCATCACATTCCAAGTGGAACATCCAGCACCTAGCCCAGAGCCAAGCATGGGAAAATCTCTTAGTAGATATTAATGCAATTAAGGAGTATATATTAGCAACCTGCCATGTAGACCTTCCCGGAGTGTTTAATCCAAGAAGCCAGCATTTCATGGATGTCCCTGTCTATAGATCTTTAAAGAAAAGTGACCCACTATTAAGTAGAGGGAAGTCATATCCACAGGTATTCAAAAAAGAGTTATTTCCAAAAAGAACAAATGATGGGAAACTTTCCCTGTATAGGACAGATAGTAAATATTCTAGACTTCACGAACTAATACAATCTGTCATAACTGCTCA
Organism: Nyctereutes procyonoides; assembly: GCF_905146905.1. Lineage (NCBI taxonomy): Eukaryota > Metazoa > Chordata > Mammalia > Carnivora > Canidae > Nyctereutes > Nyctereutes procyonoides. The sequence goes on along the minus strand of NW_026575024.1, from coordinate 8,573,134 downwards.
GCTCTGCCCTTGTAGCATGAAGGAGGCCATAAATAATATGTAAACAAATGTGTGTGTGTGTCAATAAAACTTTATCAATGGACTCTAAAATTGGAATTTCATATCACTTTGATGTGTCATGAAATATTATCCCTCTTTTGATGTATTTCAAAGTCCTTTAAAAATGTAAAAATCATTCTTAGCTCGTAGACCATATAAAGACAGGCCGCAGATGGGACTTGACCCAAGGGCCATAGAGTCGGGGATGCAGCTCTGATTTTACTCTTGGTTGCTAGTGGGTTGGTTTTGCTAGCCTGGGCCATCTCCACCAATGTAGGCTTTGTTATGTCCCCTGTCCCACCTTTGGGGATTTGTATCTGCAGATGCTCCACCTGGGCATGTACTCCTGCAGTGTCCCACCCCTCGCACCATGGGTGGCCCTACTCAAATATCACCTTCTAGAGAGGCTTCTCTGGTCCCTTCTCAGAGTGGTCATGCTGCCATTTACACCAACAGCCCATCATTTTTCCAGCCCCCTTCCTCATTGTTCACAGTGTAATAAATGAATTTAACCAACCAGAGGATTTCCTTTCCCAAAACCAAGGTTGGTTTTAAGTGTAACCCTACTTAAAATTAAATTCTGAGAGAGAGCTGTGGTGTCATTTTGGCCATCAAATTGCTTTATGATTTTGTGGAAATGTGTTAGGCCTCAATTTACTTTCTTTCTTAAATGGACTTAATGACACCTGCCCTTTCCACCTCACACCACAGGCGGGAAGGGTAAGGAAGAGAACAAATTTGAATATACTTTCCAGAATGTGAAGAATGGGCTGCCTCCAGGCCAGTGTGATCAGCAGCAAGCTTTAGACACTTGTTCTTCCTTCTCTGGCTGTATTAGTCAGCTCAGGCTCCCATAGCAAGGTACCACAGGTACCACAGATTGGGAGCTCTAACAACAGAAACTTATTTCCTCAGAGTTCTGGTGACTGGACGTGCAAGATCAAGGTGTCTGCAGGGCTGGTTTTCTCTTTGGCCTCTTTCCTTGGCTTGCTGTTGGCTGCCTCCTTGCTGTCTCTTCACATTGTCTTTCCTCTGTACCCACGAATCCCCAGTGTCTCTCATGTGTCCTAATCTCCTCTTCTTATAAGGATACCAGTCATATTGGATTAGGACCCTCTCTAATGGCTTCATCTTAATATAATCACCTCCTTAAGGGCTTTTTCCACAAATCTAGTCACATCCTGAGGTACCAGAAGTTAGTTCATCAACATATGAATCTTGAGGAGACACAATTCAGTCCATAACACTGGCTTCCATGTTGGTTGTCAATAAAGCATATGTCATTATTGCTTTAACTTCAATGGTTGCTTCTCATGACCACCATCCAACCCCTGACCCTGACCCTGCCCCTGCCCTCAGCCTCAAAGGGAACAGTTCATAGCAATGGGAACCTCCATACAAGCTTTCCATTAACGTTTTACACAAAAGATGAGAGGTCTACCCTATCGCCTCATTTATAACTATGCTTCACAGGACCAAAAGTTTCCTAGCAAATTTTATAAGCAAGACATTTAAAATCAATATTATTGCTTCTCAACAGTTGAATTGGGGGTAGAGGAAAGAGTTTAATTCCTTCGAGGAAGAGCACCTTGTTCAGTGTTTTTTTCAGTGCACAAACAGGATCACAAGGCAGAGTCTGAGGAAGCCTCCAGGAGTGTGGTTAGCGATGATGGTGTAACTGGCGGCAGGGGAGGGGTAGGTAGAGGAATGTCCAAATCCAGAATCCACCTCTTACTAACCATGGTGACCAATGCTTCATGAGTCAGTTGACCCTTTGTAGAACGGTACTTCTGATAATACCCACCTTGGTTTGGAAGGGCAGGGGTAGGGCTCTCTTTCCCCCACCAACCTCACATCATGCCCAGCAGCAGGTGAATCTTCATTATCTGATAACACCAGGTGTTATTACTGCCGGGCAAGTGAACCCCAGGTTCTTGAAGGTCTCCTGTGAATTCTCTGTGTGTCTGGAAATTTACTTGCTCACTCTTATTTGAGAAGTAACTAGACCATATTGTCAGGGACTTGTAAATGAGGGCCTCTATCTTTATAAACAGTTGCACAGTGTGGGTTTTTTTTTTTATATTTGTAGGTGTTGTGAAGGAATTTACATAAAAATGCAGGTTTTGGGGTGGGGAGGGGAAGAGCAAAAGAAAGAGAGATAGAAGCAAAGAACGTTGTAGTAGAATTGCACAAGTCATATATTCTACTGATTCCCTGCAAGAAGGGCAATTGATTAAATGGCAGTAATCAATCGATCAATCAATCATACATTAAAGCAGTAGTTCTCAATCTTGGCAGCATATTAGAATCCCCTGGGGAGCTTTTAAAAATCCCAATGCCCAAGCCATGCCCTGGACCAATTAAAGCAGAACCTCTGAGAGTGAGCCTAGGTATGAGTGTTTTAAAGCTCCCCGGTGACTCCCATGTGGAGTGGGGCCAACGTGGAGAATGTGCTCAGAGGCACAAGGCACAGATCATTCCATGCCACTTACTAGCTCTGAGTATACTAGCTCTACTTAACACCTCTGAGCTTGTTTCCTCATCCATCTTGAAGATTAGACATATTTGGTTAAACACATGGTCTCTACGTCATGAACATGCTTGGTTGATAAATAACAGGTATTTCTTGTTACTATTCTCATCATCCAATGGATGTGAACTCTAGGCCTCCAGGTCACCATCTGCAAAATGGTGAGGACAGGGAGGATCCTTGAGGTCATTCGCTTCCATTTTCATGATTCTACAAGGGTAGAGCAATGGGCAAAGTAGGAAGAAAAACTCATGTTTCTTCACTGAATGACAATGATGGGCCAGGCATTGGACTGGACTGACATGGCACTGGGTGCTTCAGAGATGTGTTGAACGAAACAGTCACCATCCCCACCCTCCTAAAGGCCAGTGGAAGAGCCAAGGGTTAAACCAATACTCACTTTATTAATAGCAAATTGGAGATAGGAGAGAAAAAAAATTGGGTTTTCTTTTTCTGGGGTAAGAGAAGGTCAGGATTCTGGAATAAGCAAAGGTCTTTCTGACGACATGATACTTAAGCCAGTGAGTAAGTGATCGAGTGTGGAGCAGGAATCATCCAGGCAGGGTCATGGAGGGGCATTTTAGATAAGCACACAGCAGGTTCACAGATTGTGAAGTGGGAAGGAGATTGACGTTTCTGTGGAGATTTTGTTTAAAATATAAATAAATGAAATTTTTTTAATCTTTTTTTTTTTTTTTAGAGCATCTCAAGGGACTCAGGCATTCCATAACATACTTTGGAAAAACATTGGTAGAGTCAGATGAGTCTGGGTGAGAGATCCATACAAATCTTGATTTCACTCCAGCTTCATGAGGAAATGGTTGTGTGGGTGGAGGGAACAACTTAACCTCCTGATCCTCTGGTTCTTCATTTGTAATAGGAAATAACTTAGAGTTTCCAAATCCTTTGTGAGGATTTGTAACTACTGGTAGCCATCGAGTTGGTAAAGGGTACTAGTTATTATCATGAACAGCATGGTACTTTGGGTGACAGAGAGACCTGGGTTCACACCCTGTTGTATCACTCTGCAGGATCTTGGCCCTATCACTTAAAGCTCTGGCTCCCTATTCCCTGACTTCTGAAAAGGGGTTCATAAGAGCTACATTTGGAGATTACTATAGAGATTAAATAAAACAACAGCAGTCAATCTTCAAAGAGCAAGTACCCAATGAATGAAACTATCACTAAAAAGAAGGAAAACTTCTTGGAAAGTGGGAGGGTTTACCTGAATTATCTAAACATGGGTTCCTACCCATTAATCCCCTTTCCAATGTAGGCAACACTACAAACAGTGCTGCCATGGGCTTAGATACATAATCACAGGTTAAAAAAAATAATAATAATAATCTGCCCTGTTTATTTGTCATGCTTGGAGGGCATGCCGTTCTTCCTAAACACCAACAACTCACATTTAGGCAGCAGTAAAGTCCCCTAGCTGTGTCCACGCAGTGAATCTCGTTCGGTTGTAAGTTAGTTGTAATAAATAACATTTGGCTCTGCACTCCACTTAGAGAAGATGGGTTCCATTGTGAATCATGTCGTTGGCGGTTTGGACTTTAAGCTGTCCGGGTTGTTTATGGTGGTGTTTGCCAGCATCTAGACCCCTTTCAAACAATTTAAGTGCCCTTTTGGAGTATATGAATGTGGCTCAATAAAAATGGGTACAGGGAAATTGCTTTCTTTCTCTCTTCTATGGCCGTGCACCAAAATCAACCATCGATGAGAATCGTCAAAGATGAAATACATAATTGCCAAACATGAAATTATAATTAACATTGAAACCACCAAGGACATTTTCCCTTTCCATTGTCAGGATGTTGTCCTGATCTTCACCATCTTTCTAATTCCTTTCTCAAAAGGACAACAATAGCTGAACGGTTTTTCAGTCCTTATTTTTCATTATATGGCATTACTGAGCAATATGCCTTTAAAAGATTCTAGTTAGTTCCTCTGACAGTGATAAATATTGGTTCGAGAACAAGCTTTGACGCCAGACAGACCAAAGTCCAAATGCCAACTCTACTACTTGCTACCCATCTGAATTTGGTTAAGAAATTTTGTCATCAATGAATAGGGACAATGTGATCTACTATCAGGTATTACTGTAAATGCAGAGCTTGTAATGAGCACTTAATAAAATGGTAATATGACTGCTTTCTACTTTCTTCTTAATAACCACATCAAATGTTTTGAAATGCTATTTTATCCTTTTTTTTATAAAAGGGGAAAACTTTTCTGAGTTCCGCATCTGAATTAACAACTGATTTCTTTTCAACATTTAATGCATGAACTGAAGAGTCTCTCTTCTACTTAGTTTTTCAAGTTTTCAGAAGGAAAGAATAATTCACTTTCCAAGACCCAATGATTACTTATTTCTAACACATAAGCAGAATTTTATGTGTGTGTTTTCTTAATTTACTCTACATCTTATTGCACAGGACTTTTAAGGTGCTGTATTGTATGCAAGGAAATAAAATCATAAAAGAAAATAACTTTTTAAAACATACATTTTATTGTGTACCCAGCACCATTACATGCAAGGTACTATTATTAGCCTGATTTTGCAGATGTGGAATTTAGGTTCATAAAAGCCAAGTCATCTCCCCCAAGATCCCACAGCTAGTAGATGACAGAGCCAAGCTATTAACAAATGTGCCAAAAGAAAATAAAGAATATGAAAATGAAGAAAAAGAATATGAAAAGAAGTTGTTGGGTATATACTGGAGTTCCAAGAGGCTACATAGTCGATAAAGTTGGGCCACCAAATGCACACTGAGCTTCCCAGTAGTGAAAGCAAAAATGGAAACCTGATCCACCCCGAGATCCATCTTTTCCATAAAGAAAATGTATACCGGAATTTAAGATGAAGCAAAACTTTTCCTGATAACTAAATGTCTGGCAGAAACTCCATGCACAACTTTTGCAATGGAGTGAGTACAATCAAGATAGTAGGAGATTCCCAAATAAAACCAAACACTTATTTTTTTTAAGATTTTATATATTTATTCATGAGAGACACAGAGAGAGAGAGAGAGAGAGAGAGAGAGAGAGGCAGAGACACAGACAGAGGGAGAAGCAGGCCCCATGGAGGGAGCCTGATGCAGGACTGGATCCTGGGACTCCAGGATCACACCCTGAGCCAAAGGGAGACGCTCAACCGCTGAGCCACCCAGGCGTCCCAAAACCAAACACTTAAAACTGAAACCATTCCTTTCTACAAAAATATGTTTTTCTTAACACTGGGCTCTATCTCTTTTTGATAATTATCCAATCCAAACTTTGTCAAAGCATCATACTGAGGAGAGATTTGTATTAAAACGCTAATTGGCGGGAGGGGGAATTCTTCTATCTACCTTATCATTTTTATTTAGATTGATGTACCTTTGGTTATAATTAGGGATAACTGTATAGTGGTTAAGACTCCCTAATCCTATTATTAGTTGTCAAGAGATTTTCACAAGGCAGCCCCCCATGCCTTTTCGTTCATTTCTGTGTCTCAACTACTTGGGCCATCTGAAGTTGAAGAGTGTGCTTTAAGGAACAGATTTTCTTCTGCCATTGAAATCTTCTAAGCTGACACACAGGGAAGGACACAAATGACACCTAGTGACAGCGTCTGCACCACTCTCAGGAGGCCCCACGTCTTTCTGCCTGACATTTTTGTTGTTGTTGTTGTTGTTATTCTCCAAGATGTCACCCTGTGTCTGCCAGTTTCATTCCACAGCCATTTCACACATAGCGGTGAAGAGATTTGAAACCATTTCAAGGGTTTCCCATCAAGTAGGCCAAAATGGAAATTATTTTAACAATTATTTCCCATCAAGTAGGCCAAAATGGAAATTATTTTAACAATTATTTTCCCATCAAGTAGGCCAAAATGGAAATTATTTTAACAATTATTTCCAATTTGCCCACTCTCTTAGACACTCGAATTTGGTGGTATAGGGCAGAGGTAAGCTTAGAAAGTATTCACTCAGGCATTGATAAAGAAAGAAAAACATAGAAAAACTTTCCTTTAGCTTTAGAGCTGTGGGCAGTCGACTGTCTGGTTTGTGTCATGGAGCATATATTATACATTTGAAGCATATGGTTCATTTATCGCAAGTTGTGTTTTAAAAGAGGAAGTTCAAAAGTTGAGATTTTCCAGTGTGTCGATTATGACCAGCTTGTCATCTGTATTCAGATGTTCCAAGGAGAAGACTATCAAGATCGATAATAATTTTGCATCTTTTTCTTCAACGGTCTAATCAAACAGCCCTTTGACAAAGAATCTGTGTACTCATTGGCACACATCCCACATCAGGAATAATTCTTGTGTGGTTAAGAGTAGGGGGAAAAAAAAAAGAGTAAGGGCTCTAAAATCCAGAAAAGAAAGAAAAGAAAATAAAATAAAATAATAAAATAAAATAAAATAAAATAAAATAAAATAAAATAAAATAAAATAAAATAGGGATCCCTGGGTGGCGCAGCAGTTTGGCGCCTGCCTTTGGCCCAGGGCGTGATCCTGGAGACCCGGGATCGAATCCCACGTCGGGCTCCCAGTGCATGGAGCCTGCTTCTCCCTCTGCCTGTGTCTCTGCCTCTCTCTCTTTCTCTCTGTGACTATCATAAATAAATAAATAAAAATATTTTAAAATAAAATAATAAAAAAATAAAATAAAATAAAATCCAGAAAAGATATATTCCGATTGAATATTGGAATAACCATTTCCATTTATTGTCATGTCACCTTGGATAAGTCAGTAACCTAAATATCAGCTTCTTCCCCCGTCATATTGGACACACCCCCTGTATTGTTGGGATGATTAATGGAAAAAATGTCAAGGGGTGAGGCCTAAAATTAATAGTCATTACCTGGATGTTACTGTTCTATTTTAATTTTTCTATTGACTCAACCTCTGAGATTTATTAAAGAAAGATAAAGTCACTCTCACCCACTCTGAAGCCCAGCCACTTTATTCTGTCTGGCTTATTTTGTGGCCTCCCTTTTTGAGAGCAATTTGTCTCAGTGTCTGCTTTCAGTGGTGGGAAAAGTATGTGGAAGAAAGAAATCAAGAAAAGGCAAAAACACATCAGATAATATTTGAAAATATTATCCACCTACTTACATAGAGCTGTGTCTGGCATATGAAAAGCATTCAATACATTTAAGCAATTACTTTATTCGTTCTAAAAATTGAAATTGGTCCACCAAAGTGTAAGGGTTTCTGCACACAGAGATTTCTCTTAGGAAAAATTAGATGAAGCACTAATGATGAAATTCAGCAATGTAGGTGAGCCAATTTGGATTTTCAAATTGTAAAATCAATTTGAAAAAATATTAACTGCAGGTTTCTCCCAGGATTACACGGTTAGGAATCACACGTCTACATAACCACTTTGCTTTCTTATCACAGTCTTTTTTAACATTTTATGTATTTTCAGCATTTATATTGCAGTTTTTTTTTTCATTTTTAACCAGTTTTTAGAAGCCCAATATTAGGAGCCAGATATCCTGATTTCATCACTAATCACTATGGGAGCAAATTATTTAAACCCCCTTGGCCTCAATCTTTTTATCTTTGGGGCTACTAATATTTATCCACTATATTTCAGAAAAGTATACACACACACACACACATATACATTGTGTATAAGAGTAGAGATATAGATATAGATATAGATAACATTTGAAAAGATGTAAATTGTTTCAACATGGCAAAATAAATTATTCTTTGAAGTTGAAAGTACCGAGCAGATGGCAAAGCTTGTTCATGTCCATTTATGTCTCTATGGACTAACTGTCCTAATCTCTTTTTTCTTTGCATGTTGTGCATTGTCTCTTTCATAGAATTAGAGAAGTAGGATTCCAGGCAAGTCTATTATTTGCTTTTATATTATCTTAAAGTATTTTAAAATACTTTAAAATTCTTTTTTCATGTTGTCTTTAGGGCTTCATTCACTCAGCATATATTTATCAAGTACATACCATGTATCAGATGTTGGCTTATCTGCTTATTATGATCAAAAAGCACAGTCAGGGCACCTTGGGTGGCTCAGTGGTTGGGCCTCTCTGACTCTTGGTTTCAGCTCAGATCTTGATCAAGCCCTGTGTCTGGCTCCACACTTAGTGGGGAGTCTGCTTGAGATCTCCCTCTCCTTCTGCCCTCTCCACTGTGCCCTCTCTCTCTCTCTCAAATAAATAAATAAATCTTTAAAAAAAAAAACAAAAAAGCACACTACCCCCACCTTCCTGGCATTTACAGTATAGGGGGCAGACACTAAATTAAAAATTAAGCCTATGATTAAGTTTATAAACTGCAGTAAGTCCCATAAGAACAACATATAAGGTGCAAGATTATATCAAAAGAACTTGGTCAAGCCCCGAGGGTGAGAAAAGGCTTCTCTGAGGAAGTGACATTCCAGTTAAGACTTCAAGAATGATAAGGTGCTCCCGAATAGAAGGAAGAACATCATAGACAGAGGGAACAGCACCTACAAAGCCCCCGGGCATGTTAAGGATGCTGTCGGAAGGTCCCTGTCCTTGGGACAGATCAGCAAGGGGCCTAGAGACCCAAGTAAGGTCAGAGAGGTGGCAAGGCCAGATCAAGCCAAAAGTTTGAGAAATACAGGGTTTTTCCTGAGTGCGGTGGAGGTCACCAAAGGACTCTAAGCTGGGAGGAATTAGGGAGTGACTGCTGCAATCTAATTAAAGTTTTCATAAGCTCGCTTTGTTTGCCATATGGAAGATGATGAGCAAGATGCAGAGCAGAGTAACGCAGTCCTGGGGGAGGGTACTACCATCATCTGGGGAGGATACGCTCAGGCTTGAACTGGGGTGTTGGGGAAGGCATGGACGTAGATTCTGGCGAGAGCTTTTATGATGAGGTGTCAAGGATGACCCAACTTTCTGGCCGGAACACTTGAGTGGCCCGAGGTTCCGTTTCCTATGAACAGAAACACTGGAGGAGAAATGGGCTGGGGAGCGGGGGAATTCAAGCTCCCTGCTTTAGAAACAGTTGCCTCGGATGGACTTGTGGGACACTCACGTAGAGGCGTCAAGAAGGCGGTTGGATGTGCGGATCTGGAACACGCAGTCCTCGGCACACAGGTGATAGCTGACATCACACACCAGATGCGTCTGCCTACATGGAGCCCGCGGAGGGCAGGGGTCCTCAGCCTTTGCAGACCCAGCCTGGACATTTCCCAACACACATTTTCTGATTTCCCCTTTACGATCCAGAAATGAATTCAGAGATCACATGACCAGCTTACATACATCATTTCCAAAAGAAAGCATCTGGTGCGATGAGTGTACAGTGAGAAACCAAAGGAAAACGTTTGGGCACAAAAGTCCACTCGAACAGGACTCCTCAAACATGAACAGCATCCCCTCAAGTCCTGTGAAATGCAGATTCTGAGTCAGCAGGACTGGGGACAGGCCCCCTGCACTGGTGATCCCAATGCTACTGTTCTGTGGGCCGCACTCAGGTACGAGGTCCTCAAAGGATGACAAGGAGGTCCACTGTGTGCTCATATATGTAGACTCACTGTGAACACATCAATGACAAGTGCAGGTCAGTTCTGGAGCCCTTGAGTGGGCATCTCAAATACCATGAGTGGCGATGCCACAGGTGACTTGATTTTTTTTTTTTAATTGCCAGGAACTCCTGTGAAAATTCCAAAGAAAACAAGCTAGTTCTTCTTTGTTTGCAAGAGGGTTTTATTTCTGGACAATGCAATGTATATGAAACTGTGCACCAAATACTTCGTGTTTATATGTAAAATGGAATTTGGTTCTAGGCTGAAATAATTATAAAAATGTTTTCCATTCTGTCAGCGGTTCTGAACTGCTGTGATAGATCATTTTGCTTCCCGACCCAGGAACACTTGACAACATCCAGGGATATTTTTGGCTGTCACAACTCAAGGGTAAGGGGGCTGCTAGTGAAATCTAGTGGGTGGAGGCCAGAGATGCTGCTACAAGTCCTGCAGTGCCCAGGACAGTCTCCCACAACAAAGAATTATCCAGCCCAAAATATAAATAGTGCCAAGGTTGAGAAACCCCAACCTACAGAGAGATTTTCAAAAATGGTGTAGGATGAGAGACAATACCGCCTTGTAAGAAGCAGTCCCAATGTTGCAAGGTGCCTAAGAGTCCCAGTACCTAAACCATTCAACATTGGTGGTGTGCCCATCCTTATAGCAACCACAGGACTCCCCTCAGGAATAGCAACACAGCTCTGAGAACAGGAAAAGTAGAAAAAGAAGAAGGCAGGCCTGAGCAAGGGCCGGGAGAGGAAGGGCCAACCAAAATGATGTGCCAGAGGGATTAAAAATTCTAGGATTGCGGGATCCCTGGGTGGCGCAGCGGTTTGGCGCCTGCCTTTGGCCCAGGGCGCGATCCTGGAGACCCGGGATCGAGTCCCACGTTGGGATCCTGGTGCGTGGAGCCTGCTTCTCCCTCTGCTTGTGTCTCTGCCTCTCTCTCTCTCTCTCTGTGACTATCATAAATAAATAAAAATTAAAAAAAAAAATTCTAGGATTGCCAGGGGTGCCTGGGTGGCTCAGCTGGTTAAGCATCTGACTCTTTTTTTTTTTTAATTTTTATTTATTTATGATAGTCACACAGAGAAAGAGAGAGAGGCAGAGACACAGGCAGAGGGAGAAGCAGGCTCCATGCATCGGGAGCCCAACGTGGGATTCGATCCCGGGTCGCCAGGATCACGCCCTGGGCCAAAGGCAGGTGCTAAACCGCTGCGCCACCCAGGGATCCCAAGTGTCTGACTCTTGATTTCGGCTCAGGTCATGATCTCAGGGTCCTGAGACCAGGCCCTCATAGGGATCCTTGCTGGGCATAGAACCTGCTTGACATTCTCTCTCTCTCTCTCTCTCTCTCTCTCTCTCTCTCTCTCTCTCCCCTCCCTCCCCTGGCCCACTCTCTCTCTTTTTCAAAAAAAAAAAAAAAATTCTAGCGTGGCCAAATTAAAGTAGATATAATTCTACACATCTATTGGTGGCTGTGTAATTAATACAAAGATAATTACATCTCTTTGCCTGCCTCTCCCTCACAAACTCTCCTTAATGAACACTGCCAATGACTTTTTAGATATGTAATTAAAATTTTTTATTTATTTCTGTTTTATTTTTATAGTAGTAGCTTAACATACTACGGAAAGAAAAAAAAATCCACGCAGCAGCAAAGTATGGCCTCCACAACCAGTAGAGACGCAACCAAGAGTAGTTTACACACCTCATTCTGAACAGTGAGAAATTAAACCACTACTTCTCATTCCCTTCATTTTCTAGCTTTAATTTTCTGCAGGGTCCCATCTTTAGACCTACAGAAAACTAAGGTGCTGCTGCTTCTTCTAAGATAAGAAGTAGTAAGGAAAGTTATATGGTATCAAAGTGGCCCAAGATTCAGTTCTCCTCTGTACACATCCTGTTTTAGTACAGGAACCCTGAACTTCTGGAAGAATACACCACATCCACCCATCAGGGTGGAATATGAGATCTGTCAGGTGTTTGTTTGTTTGTTTGTTTGTTTTAAGATTTTATTTATTCGGGATCCCTGGGTGGCGGTTTAGCGCCTGCCTTTGGCCCAGGGCGTGATCCTGGAGACCCAGGATTGAATCCCACGTCGGGCTCCCAGGGCATGGAGCCTGCTTCTCCCTCTGCCTGTGTCTCTGCCTCTCTCTCTCTCTCTCTCTCTCTCTCTCTCTCTGTGTGTGTGTGTGTGTGACTATCATAAATAAATAAAAATTAAAAAAAAAAGATTTTATTTATTCATGAGAGACACAGAGAGAGAGGTGGAGACACAGACAAAGGGAGAAGCAGGCTCCCTGCGAGGAGCCTGATGTGGGACTTGATCCCAGGACTCTGGGATCATGACAGGAGCCAAAGGCACACTCAACCACTGAGCCACCCAGGTGTCCCAAGATCTGTCAGGTTTCAATAGAAGGCACTTGTATCTAGAATTTAACTCAGTAACTATAACTAACTGTACAGATACTCTTGGAGAAATGCTTCTGAATTATTAATAATGTTAGTGTTCAACACTTTACGATATTACCAAACCATCACAGACCATAAAAGAAGCAGTGGTGTAAGAGCCCAGACAACCTTGCACCCAACTACCCTTTCTCCCACTTACCAGCCAAGTGACTGCAGTCCAAATGGATTCACCTCCTTAAATGTCCATTTCCTAGGCTGGGAAGCGTAGACACTACTCCCTCCTGTACGGCAGCATCATGAGGTTGACACAAGTAGAGGAAACTCGAGAAATGTCAAGCTATCACTACAACAGGCTCCTTTCATGCCGAGACCCCAAAAAGCCACAGACCTGTGCAAAGAATCACAGAAAGTCAATAATGAGGTCAGGACTGCGATCTTAGGAGCTGAGCACCTTCATTATTTTTACACAAGAGCCTGCCATGAAGATATTTTCCAGAGAAACAACACCTAAGGATATTTGTGAGTGTTTTATGGGAAAGAAAAGGGGTCATCACATAAATCTGGGAATCACTGTGTTAAATAAAGACCCATTGTGTTGGGTTGGGTTGGGTTGGGTTTTGGTGGCAGGACTTCTTAGAGCCTTTATTATGCTAATGTTATTGTGAATTTCCAAGTAGGGGACTGTAATATAATACAATTACTTTTTTTCATTCTCCTCCCTCCTTCCCCAGAGCAAACTTTGCCCTAAGAGAAACCCAGGCAGAAGAGTCTGGGTGTTGAACAAATCCAGAGAAATGACAAATGAAACCAAGTTCTCTAAAACCGGTATCATGTTAATATCATGGTCAGGGAGGAGAGAAGGGGGGCCTCAAAGAGAGTGTGTGCCAACCCTCCAGCCAGGACCTCACAGTGCAAGACACTTTCACCCTTTAAGAAAATCCACTGGGGGGCACCTGGGTGGCTCAGTGGTTGAGCATCTGCCTTCAGCTCAGGTCATGATTCTGGGGTCCTGGGATCGAGTCCTGCATCAGGCTCCACACAGTGTGCCTGCTTCTCCCTCTTCCTGTGTCTCTGCCCCCCTATCTCTGTGTCTCTCATGAATAAATAAATAAAATCTTTTAAAAAGAGAAGAAGAAAGAAAATCCTCTGCTCTCTTCTTCTTTCTCCCTCTCTCCCTCCTCCTACCTTCTGTGTATACCGTTACAATTTCTGCCATCTTTCTTTCTCTTTCTCTGACCCAGAGTAACCACTCTCCTCCAAGTTTCCGGACCTGCCAGGGGGTTCCAACCAAGTTAGAGGGAAGACTACTTTGTCTCTGAAATGCAAACCTAACTAACGTCAAAGGGAAATGACTCCTCCCACTGATGGTGACCATCTGTAATCTAGAAGGGCCGTGTGGGGAAGGGATGCCTGAAGTGAGCATGGAAGCTTCTAAATGGGAAGATGTAAATTTAAAGCCATCTTCTCCTTTTTATTAGCCATGTGACCTTGGTTAAGTCATGAACCTCTTTGAGACTCTTCTTTTTAAGATGAGATTGTGTCAAGTGTCAGTGGTAGTATGTGTAAAGTGCCTGGCATCTGGTAGGTATATAACAACTGCCTCTAGTGTTAGCATCATGCTACTTCTTACCAGGGAATCGCTTATAACGTCTATTGTGGTTATTTTGTGCATACTTTCTTCACACGCATCAACTGTCAACAGTTTTCAACTTGCTCTTATTCTTCTACTAGAAACTTAGAAGTTTTCCTTTTCCAAAAGACTAACGACATGTAAGTCCAAGGTGTTTTTTTCTCACAAAAACAGGCAATACCGCTAAACAATAAGACATGAACAAGGAATGCCACCCAGGTTGGGCTAATGGAAACTATATGCATTCTTACCATAACCTAGATAGCACATATCTGAAAAAAATTCTCCCAATTAATCTCATACAAGCATACGTTTAAGTAGCAAAGCATACTTTTAAGTAGCACTTCCCCAACCACAAAAACGTTCCTATCTTTTGACTCAGGAATGTGTGTCCACATCTGGCAACTTAAGTCTATGAATCTATCCCAACAAAACTGCAAGGCTTTAAACACAAAGTTGTTTATCACGGTGTTACCTATAGTTGAATAAAATTGGAAGCAAATGAAATGTCCAACATCATGAGAGCATTTTAGTAAATTCTGATAATGTAGGTGATAGAACTTGTATAACTATTTACAGTGAAGCTTCCAAGTGGGAGGACACACCAAAAAGGAACACTGCACAATGGGCACTTTTAACCCTGTATGCCTCATGCAAACGCACAGGAGAAAACTAGAAGGAAATACAGCAGAATGTGAATAGGAGCTCTCCCTGGATGGTAGGGCCACAGGTTAATTTATTTTTTCTTTTTCAAAATGCTGTATAATGGGAAAGCCATACATTATAGCTTTTATTTTTAATTATGGAAAAGCACACAAAACATAAAATGTATCCTCTTGACCATTTCCAAGTGGCAGTAAGCACATTCCCATTGTTGTGCAACTATCACTACTCTCCATCTGCAGAACTTTTTTGTCTTGCAAAATTGAAAGTCCATACACATTAAACAACAATTCCCCCACTCCCCACCCCCTGGCAATGACCATTTCTGCTTTGTGTTTCTGTAAGTTTGTTTGACTACCCTAGGTACCTCCATGGAAGTGAAGTCATATAGTATTTTATGACTGGCTTATTTTGTCTTAACACAATGTCCTCAAGGTTCATCCATGTTGTAGAATGTATAAGAATTTTCCCTTCCTTTTAAGACTGAATAGTAACGCATTGTATGTATACATATACCACATTTTGTTTATACATCCATCCGTCAACGGACATCTAGTTTGCTTCCTCCTTTTGCCTATTATGAATAATGCTGCAATGAACATGAGTGTATAAATATCTCTTCCAAACATTTTAAAGATTCTTTTTTCCCCTAAGCTGGCTCTTCCCTTTCTAGGAATCACATGGTTATATCATACCCTAGGCTAGAGGTAACAATGATTCCATGATTCCATGCAGAACATTAATACAAATGAAATAGTGCAGGTGGGCCACTTGGCTACCTGGGGGAAATAACCACCTGAGCTATTCCTCAGAAAATAATGCATCTTTCTCTGTTGTTCTGATTCCCATTACAGGACAAATGCCTTAGTTTCAACTTCTCCAGCCTGGATCCCGCTCACCCTGAGTCCTTCATTGTATACCACCTGCTTCTGACACTGAACTCCTCCTGACACCCTGCTCTGAGAAGACTGCCAAAAAAAAAAAAAAAAAAGAAAAAAGAAAGAAAGAAAAAGAAAAAAAGAAAAAAGGAAAAAAAAAAAAACCCAGCCCAGCCATCTCTCTTCATTCTTACTAACAATTTGGTAATGAAGTATTGATTTCCACTTCTCTGCTTATGGACGATATTAGATCTTCATTGATAAACTGCAAAGAGGCAGTCTCGTCTCCATGGTCCCCTTTTCACTGTCACGAGAAAACAAAGTGCCACTGAAGAAAAATAATGACTGAGAACATTGATGTACTTATTCCGTCGGTCTGTAACCCTTGACAGGAAAGGGCGGGGGAGTATGAGTCCTCGTAGTTTAATGTCCAAGTGAGCTGTGCTAGATGCAGACCCTTGGAAGCCCACTTTCCATGGTAATGTCCATTTCCTATTTATAACCCCTCTGGGAACGTTTGTCGAAAGGAAATGTTTCTGTTCAGAGCAACAATTACGGTTGCACCTGGATTGCCCAGTCCTGGCCCTGCACTGGGGAGCCATTCGTCACCGCAAAGTGGAAGAATTATTAAGTTAGACCAGAGTTTGAGCCAAGGAAACCTCTCAGCCATGTTCATCTTCTGTGAAAGTTGTTCAAACGGTTAGGCTTAACCATGTTGCTGCCAAAGACTTTTTTCCCAAGCGCTGGTGGGCATCTTTTTAATCATCATCTTTGTTGGTCACACACACACACACACACAACCCACAAAAGACAACAACAACGAAAAAAACACAACGGTTCTAAGTCCACATAGGAGACCTGCAACCTGGCAGAAGCAGGGAAGGTGGTGAGAGGCGGGGTGGGAAAGCAAGTGAGAAGATGAGGTCTCTGCAGGGTGGAAAGTTCAGCGGCCCCCTTGCCCGGGGATCTCCTTCTGCAGGACCTGTTGTTTCTGGACGGGGAGACCAGCTTAGCTCCAGAAGCAACAGAAAGCATGAAATAGGGTGTCCGTTTTAAATGTGTTCCCGCAACTTTTTTCATTAAAACTTTGAGGGCCCAATTTTAATTTGTGGAGTATTCCCGTTAATAATGAGATCTAATTAAGACATCCATTAAAAGCCCGTTAAAGTTAATTTAACGTAAAAATTCCAATAGAACTGTATTAGATTTTCTCCATCAAATTAACGTTATGGATTTTTAACGGATGTCTTAATTATACGTTATTATTAACGGGAATACTGTATTACACAGATTAAAATCAGGTCCTAAGTCAACCTGGAAAAGCTAAGAGCATGTTTTAATATGAAAAGTCTTGCATACCTAGCGCACAGTTTGGAAATTCAGGGGTAGAGCTGTTTACTCTGGTTGAGCATTTCTATACAACTCAAAGCAATCTATAAACAGGTAAATCTGTCATTGCATTTAAACAATGAATTTCCTTATTCTTAAAGGACAAATAAAGTCTGGATTGTGTTATAAACTGCTGCTCAGCTATAGGCGAAATAGTTAAACTACTCTAGGTACAACACTAGGAACTTGAGGATTCTGAAACAAACAAACAAAAAAAAAAAAACAATTTTGTGGTTGCTTTAATTACCGAGGTTCTCACACGCAAAAAAAAAAAAAAAAAAAAAAAAATCTCAACACCAACAACACGAAGCCAAATATCCTCTTCACCGTTTCTCGTGGAAGCTGCCTGTTGAAATTGCTTTGGAAATTTTGACATGATCCCTAAATTCAACATTGGGATTAAAAAAAAAAAAAAAACTTCTTATTTACCTCCTAGGGAAAGTGTTGCCCTTATGCCACATATAATAGCAAATTGCTTTTTTTATGGCATGCATAACCTAGATGGGAAAAAATATGGCGCTTCGGGGAAGGAGGGAAAAAGTAAATGAAGTTCCAGGAATGTCATTCTGAAGTAATGAGGCATGGACAGAAAATATACCCCTCACATCATCGGATTGAGATGGCAGTCGAAATAGCTTCATTGAAGTGTCAGCACTCATCCATCAATCAATCACCCACAAGGAAAAATAGCAACAGTACAACGGGGCGGCTTTTATGGGATTTACTCATGGGCATAGGGAATAGCGGCTCAAATGTAGTTCTGACATGAAAAGCAAGGTGCTGATATTATTTTTTATGATGGGAGGATCATAAAGTGAATTGAGAACAGCGAGGTCTGTCTTTGCTTAACCTATTCAACCAGAAATGAATGGAGCTCAACTGGAAAGGAACAGTCTTCGCATGGGTTAAGATTGAAGGGTGGACTCTACTGAGCACCGTCCTTCGACAACGAAATTCTATTAAAGGAAAATCAATGCATTAGCATTGGGCTTCTTGAAGCCGTTAAAAATTGTCTGCTCCAACCCAGGGTTATTAGATAAAGTTACGTAATTCAGATTCTGTCGCTACCCTTCAAAAGCAGATTCTTGAGCTCTTGCTCCAACTGGAGGGAGACAATACAATTCTCAACTCCATGGAAATTGTTTCCCCTCTAAGAAAAAATAAATAAATCATCTGCTTCAACATTTAATCTATATGGTTTTGTTAGCACAATTTCTATGGAGGGGTGGGGTGGGAGGCGAGAGACAAAAATATTGATAAATTTGGTAAGATTCATTAATTG
Source organism: Nyctereutes procyonoides (assembly GCF_905146905.1). Lineage (NCBI taxonomy): Eukaryota > Metazoa > Chordata > Mammalia > Carnivora > Canidae > Nyctereutes > Nyctereutes procyonoides. The sequence continues at coordinate 8,554,787 of NW_026575024.1, read as the reverse complement.
TCACTTGGTAACTGTAAATGTCACTGCTGAGGGACAGCTGCTAATGTTCTCCCTAGGAAACAAGATCTGGGCTCATGCTGTGAGGTAAACACAGCCCTGGGTACATTTCTAGAGACCAGGCCTATCTTTCGTTTGGAAAGCCCTATGAGGCTTCTAGAAACTTCTCTCTGGAGGGAAAAACTAACATGAGCTCAGAAGAATGTTTGTAATCTGCTTTCTGACCACCCTCTTCCTCTCTCAGAGCAAACGTAGTGCTGATATATTGGAACTTTAGAACTGGAAAGGAGCATGATGTGCAAATATCATGCAAATCACGCTCGAGTATCTCCATTCCACCACCAACACTTGTTATCAGTGGGGGGGTGAGAAACTGCCTTTCCTTCCCCATCCCTCCTTCTAGCTAAGACCACCAACCAGCTGCAAATTAAAATGTCCACTGGAAAAAATATATATATATTTAAGTTTTATGTATTTGGCCCCATTGTGTAGTTCAGCAACTTCACCAGTTATACAACATGTTACAAAGCACTGGGGTCGGGGGTGGCGGGCACAAGGCAGAATGGGAAACACGACTTATTCAGCCAATTCGTTCCAAAATATTAGGAGACAACCTGCTATGTGCACGGTACTATTCTAGGTGCTATGGGATACAGCAGCGAACAATGCAACACAACAGCCTGGCCCTTCTGTACTTATAGCTTCTCCTAGAGGTAGTTGATATCAGACACCTGCGGGAGGAGCTCACAGAGGGTCCAACTCCCCTGTGTCATTTGTGGTTTCATTCCTGTTTTTCAAAATACTAATATTTCAGGATAGGGATTTCTCCTTCTGAAAAGCATACAGAAAGGAAATAGCTTAAAAACAGGTCAAGGCCTAAATGTAGACTATAATCACAGAATACATTGGCTAGCCCAGACAGTCCCCACAGAATTCCTTTAAGGTCACAAATAGAGTTCTTCAAACTCACCCCCAAAATGTGCCTGCTCGGGTTGTTTGAGTCTTGCATAATTAATGTCACAGACACTTCGTCGAAATGCGGAAAATAAGCTCATGAAATGACATACTTGGGAAGCATTTATGTAACTCTGGTTTAAGCAGTGAGGAGGTGTACATATACGAATTCACTTTTTATTTTCCAGGCTCCACGGACAGTGATACACTAAGAGTCTATGGTTTCCTGAAACTTTTCACAGTCAATCCAAAGATTACAAGGCCTTAAAAGGTGCACGAGTCCTGTTGCTTTTCTGTCACTTCACCGGCTACTTGACTGCATTCAAATCTTTCTCATTGGGTTTCATTTTTTTAATCTTGTTATATGTTTTTGTTAAAACACACACACATTAAAAATGTCATTTTCACATCCTCCTCTACTCTCCTCAAGAACAGAAGTGTGTCGATGTATAGAACTACATATGTGTATGTGTAGCAATAAAGTAGTATCTGTCTTGAACGAGCATTAGGCAAGAAAAAAAATCCCAATTGAACTTTCGGGTTTATTTTTTTTCCCCTGTGAGATGTTAAAATGCTAATTTCATTTTCTCCCTTCCTATATGTGGCACTTTCTCAAAATATCCATGAAATACTTTTAGACAAAGATTGAGCAGGAGAACGAGATACAAATTTCCATCCCCCCAGACAGAGAGATAGGTTTCCATTGTAGGGAAGCATTAAACATTTTGAAACTTGTGAATCATCTTTAGAATTTCTACGGGGGAATTTTACCTCTTCATCCAAAGTAAAAGCCACTTATCTCCTTTGGTTTCCTGTGACAGATTCAGAGGCATACGCAGATATACAATTTCCAGGCTCTAGTTAATCTTCTTCCAATAGTTACGAACAATGGGCTAACGGGCGTGGGTGTTTCTCCAAAAATTATTCATGCGCAAGGCAGCCCAAAGCTTCAGGGAAAACTAGAAATGTTTTATGGATTAGAATAGGACTGTTTTAAAATGCTGGTACCAGGTGGAATGCTATTTCTGCAACAGGACTCTGTCCATTTCCTTTGGAAAAATATATTCCAAGTAAAATGGCTCTTCCAAGCAATGGCACCCTTTTATGACACCTTTCAGCACACAAATGATTTTACCAATAGCCATGCGATTATCATTAAGGCCTTTGAACAAACGATCTGTTTGAAAAAGATAGATTAAATTCTCACAGCCCTCTCTACAATGTTTATTTGCTTAAAACCGCTTTTGGAAGTACAAATAATAACTCTTTTGTGAAAACCCCCAGGAGAAGTTGAAAAACTCGAACAAATGCATTACTTACAAAAAGAAAAAAAAATCTACCACTCCCTTCAACCATTCCAGAAAATGAATTTCAGTGTGTTCACTGAATTATCTTGAACCTGAAACCTGCATTTGGGTATCAGTCCCCAGGTAAAGGCTTATATTTACAGAACTTGCACAATCATACGATTATATCTCAAATGTGAAGACTTTGTAGAGTAATATTTTCACTTTCTAAATGACCCATACAACATTCAGGAAGTATAAATGTGTACGTATATTTTTTAAATACAAAGTTCAACTGGTCTGTGCGGAGAAGAAGCAAAAACTGTTCCCGTCCTGTATTGAGATAAATACTACAGAAACATTCCAGTTTTGCAATACAATATTTTGGCTTATAACACAGCAGATGCTAGAATGTGCAATGCAAGTCAAAAAAAAAAAAAGAGCTGACATACGAAACAATTCTTATTTGGCTCAGGGTTCTTAAATGTCATAATATCTCGGGATACAATATACTTTCTGGTCTCTAATATACTTACATCCTCCTAATCTCTCCTGACTTGGATTCCTAACATCCAGGCACAGTCAGCATGAATCATAAACTTTCAAACCCCTCTAAAATCAAGAAGATAGTTGATCATACACAGTCTTTTTAATGGTCAACCCGTTCTCACTCTGCAGAGCGCTTGTAGCTTTTTAGGAAATTTGGTATCAACCATATTTATGTTACACATTTGCTCCCTTCTGTTGATTCTAGATTTTTTTTTTTCTTTTAGAATAGGCAGTGGGGAAGGTAGGGCGGAGTGAGTTAGGAGAATCACATTCATCCTTGCTCTGAAGGAAAGTGTTTATTTGCCAGCGAAGAAAAGCAAAGACATTTTTATATTAGGAAAGCAGACTAGTCATTTTCAAAGAAAAATGACTGCAACCATACCTGTAGAATGTTTCCGTGCAAATGCACTAATTTTCTATCGCCTGCATGCTGTATATAATACATTTGCCTGTATACTAGGAGCAAAAGCCAGGCTGTTTTCCCTGTATACAATGCAGCTTGGATGACTGGGAACGTAAGCCTTCCATACATTTTTATACTGTACATATTTGTATATACTAACTATATCGCCATGTATGAACACAGATTTTGTTATATTTGCTTGTTTCTGTTTCCTACCAAACTGACCCACGATGGGGATCCTTTTGTATAGAAAAAAAATTATGCTTGTAATTTTTTCCTGGTCATTCTCTTTCAATAGCTTATGAAAGAATTAGATCTGAGTTTACAAAGAAACTCTAAGAACCAAGTTTGTCTGCATGAGCCCCGTCCAATTGCTGGATCTAGGGAGGAACCAACGTCCTAATTCAGAGTTTTCCTTTAAAGGCATGCTTTACCCCTTGGGAAAACTGCAAACTCATCCATGTAGAATGATCCTCTTTGTATTTTATCTAATAGTGCCTGAAAATTTTTTTTAATGTCTTCTTAGAGGAAGAATTCATAATTGTCGAAATTTGAAACATTAGCTTAATTTTGTTTTTATGACCTCGCAATTCTCCTCCTTATTTATTCGGTTGCTGTTGTAATGGGGCCCCAGGCCATTCCTGACATCGGCGTGTTCTTCTTCTGAATTAAGGATGTTTTTAAAATTACAGAGATTATTGAGCCAACAGGCTGTTTTAATCAAAACCATGTTTCACTTGTTTTTGATGATTATAAATTGTCCTTGCTATGAAAAAAAAAAAAAGTTTTCTGCTAGGAAAATTATACCACCCTGTGGCCAAACAGATTCATCACAGAGAGGCAGGCATCTGTGCCCACTTCTCTGGGATCTGGAAAATTCTTCCCTTGGCTAGCCACACTTTCTTTTACTCCTCATCATCCCGAAGGCTGGGGCTCAATGCAGCCCCTGTTTGCAAATTTCCAAAGGTTTGGCCGAGTTGTCACTGCCCAAAGACAAACAACCCAGCTGGAAATGATGGCTTTCCAGCTTGAAAAAAAATATGCAGGGATTTTCTTCAGAAAAGGTGCTCCCGCCTTTGTCCCTTGCTGCCACCATCCTGTCATCTCTCCTAATTATAAACAATCTGGTCTTGATACCCCATATAACTTAAATCAGGTCAAAAGAAACATACAGATCAGCCCCTCGCTGAATAAAAATGACTTCGTTTGGATGCACTTAAGACGTATGCCTGTGTCGGATGCTGCAGCATTGAAATGATCTCTATAAGGAGAGATTTTTTTAATACAATTTTACCACTAGAAATAAATTCTCTGATGGTGGAGATGAAGAAAACTCTTAAATTATATCACAGAAGCCATTATTTTTTACATCTAAAGAGTTGGGTGTTTTTTGTTTTTTTTTAAGAAAATCATTCTACTTTGCGAACTGTAATTAAAGCCCTAAATAATAGATACTACTTCTTTTAGCTATTGTGAAAAACTAATAACACACTCGCCAAGGTTATATGGAGCCCCTCATTTCCATCAAAAAGGTTTCTATAAGTGTATTATTTACATTTTAAACATGATGACTCTTTCCTTTGTGACAAAAAAAAAAAAATCTTTCTTTTTTTCCACTCAACAGTGGAAAATAGAATGTTTCCCATCTGAAACCTTACGGTAATTTGCATCAGGAAACCCAACTGCTGACATTAAGGACTTGGGTGTGTTCGATTATGATTTTGCTGGAGGCTGTCCCTCATTCTAATGCTGCCGATCTTAAACCACCTTTCTGAGACCCAGCTGATACAGTAGAACCTAGACATGCCTCTCAACACCATTAGCTTTGCAAATGGCTTCGTTTCAGTCAACACCGACTTTTGCTTTGGCTAACTGAATGAAAATTAAAGGACAGAAGAAGAAAAAAAAAACACAGATGCACTTAAAACATGAAAAGAATTATTTATATGATAAAAATATATTTAGATTTTCAAAGCACAAGACTGAATAGAAGTGCTCTTTTTATGCTTTGTGAAGATGTTACTGGTAAATGTCTTTCTACATCAGGCTTAATAAATCCGTAATGACATTTGATGGATTGATTTCTGCCTATGTGTGTTTTTTAAGGATGGTAAGAGAGGAGTGAGGCAAGAAAGAGGAGAGGGAGGGAGTAGAGAAACAGCACTGACCCCCAGGGAGGCCAAGCGAGGAAATTATTGGTGGGCCTCTCTCTTGCTTGGACCTACTGACCCGCTTCCAACATCTACCCTCATCTCCAACAGATTTGTTTTTTGCTTTGTTTGTTTTGTTTTTTTACAAATGCCAGCACACTTGCTTGGTTTCTGGACTGCCTTTGCATGCTCTCAGATCTGGTCAGCTTATGCCTGAGTAATTTATGATGTAATCTCAACAGAGGCAGTGGGCGGCTGTCTCACAAATTCAGGGATGAAGGCAGAGGGCAGACATGATTGAGATGGCCCAGCCTTCTCTACCTCAGAGGGATCACCCTGCTTAACACCCCAGTCTCCCTATGTCCTCCCTCCATTTCCTTTAGTGTCCCAGGAGAATTGGAACATGTTTCACACGCAAGCTGCCCAAGCAGATGCTGATGCCCCACCAGAAATGATTTGTTGTCTGCTCAGAGCCAGCTCACAGCTTCCATGTTGCGTGGCTACATGAAGGTCTTGTTCGTTAAATAATGATGGCTATCGCATCACCTGTTAGCTCCACTTCATTGCCGAGGCCCCATGTCTGCACCATAAAATACAAGAGCTGGGCGAGAAAAGGCAAGACAGGTGAGGAAAGGGAGAAATAGTGAAGGCAGAGTGTTGGGATAAGCAGGTTGGACCAAACCAAAGAGTTCTTGGCTTTCATTCACTTAGTGACTGCTTATCAAGTACCTACCATATGCTACGGGGAGGGTTACACTGATAAGTCAGTGTGATGATGGTCACAAAAGCAGAGTCTAGAGTCAAATTGCATTAAGAATCCAGGCTCTGTTATATGTTATCTCTGCCATCCAAGGCAAGGTCAAAGGAAGAGTGAACATTATGTCAAGATGAGTGTGGGGACTCCAGGGGGCCCAGAGGTGGCTCCCAACCAAGCTGAGAAGTCATGGAGAATTACTGAAGAAGTTATATTGAAGAGAAAGATAATTTTTCAAGGAGCATCAGAAGAACCAAAAGTACACAAGAATACATCTCTGAACTTCTCCCTTCTTCCATCCAATCCATTGACAGGTCCTGTTGTTTCTAACTTCAAAATACAACCAAAGTCTGTTCAACTTATAAATGTCCTAGATTTCTGTGATGGCCTTCTAATTAGTCCTTAAGCCCTCCATTCCCACATCTACTCTCTACCCTGCAGCTAAAGTGATCTTTTAATAAAGTAAATCAGACCAGGCCATTCTTCTCCTCAAGACCAAAGGTAGGCACATTTTCTTTGAAGGGTCAGATAGAAAATTGGGTTGGCTTTGTGGGCCTTCTGGTCTTTGGCCCGCTAACACAACCCTGTCAGTTAGTGAAAAGCAGCCAGAGATGATAGTAATCAAATACACATGGATGTGTTCCAACAAAACTTTATTTACAAAAACAGGAAACAGGCTAATTTGTCCCATGGGGCTCAAGACCCTCCAACCCCCAGGATTTCCTGTAGAAACTGGCCTTAAGATGAAATGTGAGAATAAGCAGTTTCTATGGGAGGTGAATCCAAGAAACGCCAAGAAGGGAGTGGGGAATGGAACCTAGAGAAGAAAGGATGTCAATAAGATAAGGGGGCTTTAAGAACAATGACCACCATGAGCAATGGACCCAATCCCACTGGGAAATCTAAGAGATAGGGCAGATCATGCCTTAATTATTCTATGTACTGAGTAGGGAGCTGGGGTATTTATACACCACCTTTGCTCAGTTATTAGTGAAAGGCGGCTTGTAGGGGCTAGGGGCGAGGGCGAGCTTTAACTCCTCAGCACTTCCAAACTGCCCAAAGGTTGGAAGAGGTAGGCTTCAGTGGCCAGAGAACACCTGAAGGCATAGTGTCACACAGGTGGAGGTGGACATAGATACACATGGCATGCAGGGATGAACTGATGCACAGGGACAAGAGCAGACTCTTGCCACAGCCCATCTCACTTACAATAAAATCCAAACTCCTCCCCAGACCCCCCTGGTCTGTCTCCTGCCTACTTCCCTGACTTCTTCTCCTTGCACACCCAGGTCCAGTGACACTGCCTTCCAACAGCACCTAAAAGACACTGTGCTGTTCCCTTTGGTAGGAGGGTGCCATCATGCGGGGCTTCCCATTCCCAGTATCTCAGCTTTGATACTATATCCTCTGAAAGGTGCTCCCTGAACCCCCATGTACAGCGTCCTAGTTTTGCCCCGGAGCCCTGATCGGGAGCCGTGATTGTGTTCATTTGCACATTCACATAATGTCAGTTTCCCCCACAGGCCACACATGAGGACAGAATTTAAGCATGTGTCTTGTTCATATATCCCCAGTCTGAGATGTAGTATCTGGCACACAGCGGGTGTCCCAAAAATATGTGGTAAGTAAATGAACGCTGTTTTCCTGGAGACCTGGGAACACTCCCATCACTGTCTCTGAAATGTTCCTTACTTTACACCTATCCATGCACTGTCTGAACCTCCCACCATCCACGTCTCCATGCTACCATGGCAGTGAAGCATTTCCTAAGGATTTTATGGCTCAAAGACCGTAATCTACAAGATCTTGGCACATACTATTGAACTATCCTACTTGCTGACAGCCAGGGACCTCAGTGAGCACCGCCTGAGTTATTGGGTGTGGTCTCAGTGAGGAACTAGGAGAGAAGGGAATCAGGAGGTAAGAGGCTGCACCCATGGCAGCCAGAGCTAAGAGCCTGAGTGAATGTGCTCTAAAGCCAATGGACTCAAAGCAGAACCTCACGAGTCCAAGTGCAGAAGCCCAACACAAGCAAAGCCTGAGGAAGGCAAGGCAGGGCATTCAAGGTAAGAGGAGTCAGGCTGGATGAACTGAGGTCCTTCTACTGTCCCAAATGTATCCAATTTGTCATAAATCTTGCACATTGCACTTCTGAATGCATATTCAACAAACTGGGCATTTAAAAACACCAGTCCCCGGGAACCTGGCTGGCTCAGTCAGAGCATGTGCCTCTTGATCTTGAGGTTGAGTTCAAACTCTGTGTTGGGTGTAGAGATTACTTAAAAATAAAATCTTAAAAAATAATAATAAAATAATAAAACTGAAAAAAATTAAAACACTATAGTCCCATACATTTTACTAAGTGCATGTACTACTTTTTCAAAATTAAAGAATAAAGATGACAGAGTAGCAAAAAAAAATTGATGAAGGAAGATGCCTATAATTAAAGAAAATATACTATATTTTTGCCCATTATTATGAACTTTACATGGGTGTACAAACAACTCAATGAAAAACAAAATAATGGGATGCCTGCATGGCTCAGCGATTGGGCTCTGCATTCAGCTTGGGGCATGATCCTGGAGTTCAGGGATCAAGTCCCACATTGGGCTCCCTGAGGGGAGCCTGTTTCTCCCTCTGCCTATGTCTCTGTCTCTGTCTCTCTCTCTCTGTCTCTCATGAATGAATAAATAAAATCTTAAGATAAAAAGAAAAACAAATGAAAAAATAATTCAACATATTATAAAGGCCAGAATTTTTAATTTGTAAAGAAAAAAGTACATTAATAACCAGTAAAATGATGTACAGACAACTAGTGAAATTTTCAGGAGAAAAACAAGTAAGTATTTATTAAATTATATTTCAGATGAATCAAATAATTAAATCTAGAAATGAAATCACAAAACTAGAAAGTACTTACCTGATATCAGGCAGGAAAGTTATTTTAAGTTACAAATGTTAAGGAAGAAATTATAGAAACTAAAATTCCAGGAGTAAGAAAAAACCCTACCATATAGACAACGAAAAGTCACAAATTAGGGGGGGGAATTATTTGTATTAATATATGGCTAATGATCACTGGCATAAGTAATGATATAAAGAGTGTTTATATGCCTCTAAGAAAATAAATAAATATCCAAATAGAAAAACTTTGGCAAAATTCATGAACCAACAACATGCAAATAAAGAAATAGAAATTCTCGATGAACACGTAAGACAGTATCAAGTAACAGTAATAACTAAAGAGACATATATCCAAACAAGGAGAAATCATTTGCACTTACTCAACTGACAAAAATAAAACTTAAAGTCTCCGTTATTGGAGAGAGCTCAAGGAAGAGACATCCACACACATTATTTCTAGGAGAAAATAGATAGGAACTTTCCAGAAAATGATTAAGCAGTATTTGTCAATTTCTCTAAAATGTGCATGTCCTTTGATTAATTACTCTTCTAGAGAATTTTCCTCTGAAAATAAGTGATGATGTGCACTGAGATTTATTTAATAAAGAATGTCCAATCATAACATTGGTTATAATTGTGAAAAACTGGAGAGAACCTAAGAGTTCCAAAACATGGTAATGGAATTAAGTGAATTGTGGTACATCCTTGTGGTAGAAAAACATACAATCACAAAAACTGGTGTGCTTAAAAAAACAGCTACAGGCTGGTTCAGTATGTAAACTTGGAAGTGACCACTGTATCCCACCAACAAGCAAAAAGCCAAACAGACTGAAAAGTCAATAACTCTGCTTGGATCCATAAAAGAGGAGAGGACACAGGGCAAACCTCAATGCCCAAGATTGGAGGGACAGACACAAATACAAGGAATAGAGGCCTAACAGAGAGGAGACCTGGGTCAGAAGCCACAGTGGAAACCAGCGTAGGATAGGAAAGCTGAAATGGAATGGACAAGTTTCTGGAGGGGCACCTAGCCATGGAGGGGCCCTTACAATATTGTGAGGTTTACCCCCAGGAACTCCACAGATTCCCAGAGTAAATATCAGAGAAAAGCCTTGGACTTTCTTGGGGGGAGGGCGAGGAGGGGGAACCACTTAATTCTCCCTCTGCCTATGTCTTTGCCTCTCATGAATAAATAAATAAAATCTTTTTTTAAAAAAATAAAAATAAATGAATAAGTAAATAAAATCGTTATTTATTTTTAAATAAAATCTTTAAAAAATAAAACAAAAATCCAATAAAAATAAAAAATAAAATCTTAAAAAAATAAAAATAAAAATATACAGAACACTCTGTTCTTAACAGGGCCTGCCCTTAGGAGAAACTAGTTAACCAGAGTCTAACCTGCTGGGGTATTCTCAGAACCTAATGGAAACACCCATCCCCCCAGCCACCCAAGCCTTCCTATCCCACCTAAGTGGGTGGGGGGAAGACTGAGAAATTCTTACTGAAGCTCACAGCCCAGAGGCACAGTAGGACTATAGAATAGTCGCCCCTCCCCACACCTCATCATCACATTACTAATGCCCTATTTACAGCAGTTCCTTTTACCCAGTACATCATGTCTGGCCATTAAGGAAAAATTATAAGGCAACTCAAAAAGCAAAAATATAATTTGAAAGGACAGAGCAAGCATCAGAACCAGATAGAGCAGGGATGTCGAAATTATCAAGCTGAGAATTTAAAACAACTATGACTAATATGCTAGGAGCTCTAATGGATAAAGTAGACAGCATACAGGAACACATGGGCCATGTAAACTGAGAGATGGGAATCCAAAGAAAGAACACCTCCCCAAAAATGCTAGAGGTTAAAAAAAAAAAAGCAAAATACTGTAACAGAAATGAAGAGTGACTTTGATGGACTTAGCAGACTGGATGTGGCTGACAACAGAATCTCTGAGCTAGAGAATGTATCAATAGAATCCTCAAAAACTAAAAAGCAAAAAATAAAATTGATTAATTAAAAAATAAAATTAAAAAACTGAAAAGCAAAGAATCAAAGACTGAGAAAAGAAAAATAAAACAGAATATCTAAGGACTGTGAGATAACTACCAAAGGCATAACATACATGCAATGGGAATACAAGAAGAAGAAGAGAAAAAAGAACAGAGGAAATATCTGAAACCATAACGACTGAGAATTTTCTCAAATTAATGTCAGACACCAGATTATAAATCCAGGAAGTCTAAGGAAGACCACAAATGCCAAAAACAAAAACAAACAAAAACTAGGCATATTGTCTTCAAACTGCAAAAAATCAAAGATAAAGAAAAAAATACTGAAGGAAGCCAGAAGGAAAAAACACTTTACCTCAAAGTGAACACAGAATTGCTTCTAACTTCCCTTCAAAAACTATGCAAGCAAGAAGAGTGAAATATTTAAAGAATATTTAAAGTGTTGAGAGGAAAAACCCACCAACCTAGAATTCTGTACAATCCCTCAGAATGAAAGAGAAATAAAGATTTCCTCAGATAAACCAAGAATGAGGGAATTCATCGACCATGGACCTGCCTTACAAGAAGTGTGAAAAGAAGTTCTTTAGAGAGAAGGAAAATAATATAAGTCAGAAACTCAGATCCACAAAAAGAAAGGAAGAACATCAGAGAAAGAATAAGTGAAGGTAATATTAAAATTTTTATCTTTCTTATTCTTAATGATTCAGCAGATAAGTTTACTCAAAATAATAATAATACTCAAAATGTATTTGATTATGTATGCTATGTACATATCACACACACACACGTGCTTGTATATAAGAGAAATGAATGACAGCAATGATCAAGGAATGAGAGGAAGGAATCATGATTATCTTCTTATTATAAGACACACCACTCATGAAGTGGTATAGTGTTACTTGAAAGTGGACTTGGATTATTTACAAATGTATATTGCAATCTCTAGGGCAATCATTTTGAGAAGTAGAGAATAATAACTGATATGCTAAGAAAGTTGAGGAAATGGGATCACATAAAATATTCAAATAAGATCATGAAAGAAAAAGAAAGACAAAAATTGGCACAAAGAGCAGGGCAACAAATTGAAAACACTAACAAATATGGTGAGTATTAAGCCAACATTATCAACAATCACTCTGCATGTCAATGCTCTAAATTAAAAGACCAATAAAAGACATTATCCGAGTGAATCCAAAAACATGACCCAACTCTATGTTAGACATCTATAAGAAACCCACCTTCCACCAGTGAGAATGGTGAAAATTAACAAGATAGGAAACAACAAATGTTGGGGAGGATGTGGAGAAAGGGGAACCCTCTTGCACTGTGGGTGGGAATGTGAACTGGTGCAGCCACTCCGGAAAACTGTGTGGAGGTTCCTCAAAGAGTTAAAATAGAGCTACCCAGCAATTGCACTGCTGGGGATTTACCCCAAAGATACAGATGCAGTGAAACGCCAGGACACCTGCACCCCAGTGTTCATAGCAGCAATGTCCACAATAGCCAAACTGGAAGGAGCCTCAGTGTCCATGTCCATCGAAAGATGAATGGAGGGACAGCCTGGGTGGCTCAGCGGTTTAGCGCCACCTTTAGCCCAGGCCCTGATCCTGGAGACCCGGGATGCGGTCCCATGTCAGGCTCCCTGCATGGAGCCTGCTTCTCCCTCTGCCTGTGTCTCTGCCTCCCTCTCTCTCTGTGTCTCTCATGAATAAATAAATAAAATATTTAAAAAAAGAAAGATGAATGGATAAAGAAGATGTGGTCTATGTATAGAATGGAATATTACTCAGCCGTCAGAAACGATGAATACCCACCATCTGCTTCAACATGGATGGAACTGGAGGATATTATGGTGAGTAAAGTAAGTCAATCGGAGAAGGACAATCATTATATGGTTTCACTCATATGAGGAATATAAAAAATAGTGAAAGGGATTATGGGGGAAAGGAGAGAAGATGAGTGGGAAAAATTAGAGAGGGTGACAAAACATGAGAGACTCCTAACCCTGGGAAACGAGCAAGGGAAGTGGAAGGGGAGGTGGGTGGGAGGATGAGATGACTGGGTGACAGGCACTGAGGGGGGCACTTGGCGGGATAAGCACTGGGTGTTATATCATATGTTGGCAAATCGAACTCCAATAAAATATATATATATGTGTTGAAAAAAAAAAGAAACCCACCTTCAATATAAAGACATCTATAGATTAAAAATAAGTGGATGGGGGAAATATACCATGCTAACATTAATCTAAAGAAAACAAGAGTAGTTATATTAAATTCAGACAAAGCCGACTTCAAAGTAAAGAGAGTTATAAGGGAATAAGAAGGGCATTAATGATTAAAGGGTTGATTCTCCAAGAAGACAACAACTCTTAACATGCACCAAACAAGAGAGCATCAAATTTCATGAGATATAACTGATAGAAATACAAGGAGAAATAGATGAATAGATGAATCGACTCTTAGAGCTGGAAACTTCAACACCTCTCTCTCTTGGAAATGGACAGATCAAGCAGACAGAAAATTAGTAAGAACACAATCAAACTCAACAACACCATCAGTGTTGAACAGACACTGACATCAGTCAACTGAACACAGTTGATCTCTATAAACTACTTCATCCAACAACAGCAGAATCTATATTTTTCTCAAACTCACATGGAACATGAGCCAAGATAGACCACATTCTGGGACATAAAACATATCTTACCAAATTTAAAAGAATAAAAACCACGCAATGCCTGCTCTGGAACCTAAATAGAATTAAATGAGAAATTGCTAACAAAAGATTGCTAAAATTCCCAGAATAGGTGCAGATTAAAAATAACACATGGATAAAAAAACAAATCTCAAGAGAAATTTTTAAATATTTTGAACTAAGTGAAAATGGAAACACAACTTACCAAAATTTGTGAGAGGCAGTGAAAGCAGTGCTTAGAGGGAAACTTACAGCATTGAATATATTAGAAAAGAAGAAAGATCTAAAACCAACACTCTAAGTTAACAATTAACTAGAAAAAGATAAATTAAATCTGAAGTAAGCAGAAGAAAGGAAATAATAAGAATTAAAGCAGAAATTAAAGTAAGCAGAGGAAAAGAAATAATGATATGTAAAGCAGAAATGAGTGGAATTAAAAACAGAATATGAAAAGAGAAAGTCAATGAAACCAAAAGCTGAAAAGAATCAATAAATTTGATAAACCTTCAGCTTACCAAGGGAAAAAAAAAAGAGACAAATTACTAATATCAGAAATAAAAGAGAAAATATCACTATATATCCCATGGACATAAAAAGGACAATAGGGCAGCCTGGGTGGCCCAGCGGTTTAGCACCGCCTTCAGCCCAGGGCCTGATCCTGGAGATGTCAGGCTCCCAGCATGGAGCCTCCTTCTCCCTCTGCCTGTGTCTCTGCCTCTCTCTCTCTCTCTCTCTGTGTGTGTGTGTGTGTGTGTGTCTCTCATGAATAGATTAATAAAATCTTAAAAAAAAGGATAATAAAGGAATACAATGAACAACTGTATGTCCACAAATTTGATACCTAGATGAAATGAACCTATTCTTTGAAAAACACAATCTGCCAAAATTCACCTAGGAAGAAATAGATTACCTAAATAGATCTCTATCTACTCAAGAAATTGAATTAATAATAACCTTCCAGAGCAGCCCCAGTGGCCTACGGTTTAACGCCACCTTCGGCCCAAGGTGTGATCCTGGAGTCCCAGGATCGAGTCTTGCATTGGGCTCCTGCGTGAAGCCTGCTTCTCCCTCTGCCTGTGTCTCTGCCTCTCTCTCTCTCTCTCTCTCTCTCTCTCTCTCTCTCTCTCTCTGTCATGAATAAAGAAATAAAATCTTAAATAATAATAATAATAATAATAATAATAATAATAATAATAACAACCTTCTAAAACAGAAAGTACAAGGCCTAGGTGGATTGACCAGTGAATTCTACCAAACATTTGAGGAAGAAACTACACCAATTCTCTACAATTTCTTTCAAAGAATAGAAGCAGTGGAAATACTTCCTCATTCTGTGTGGCCAGGGTTACCTTACCACCAAAATCAAACAGAGATATTTCAAAAAAAGAAAACTATAGATCAATATCTCTCATAAACATATACACAAATATCATCAACAAAATATTAGGGTATGATGATGACCCTTTAGAGACGATACCAGAGACATGATCCATGAAAGAAAGAATTGATGAGGTGGACTTCAATTAAAAACTGCTCTATAAAAGACGATACCAAGAGAATTAGAAGACAGGTCACAGTCGGGGAGAAAATATTTGCAAAAGACACCCCTGATAATATCAGGGACTGTTACCAAAATATACCAAGAAGTCTTAAAACTCAGCAATAAAAAAAACAAACAACCCTCCCCCCCAAAAAAAAAATGAGCCAAAGACTTTAACATACACTTCACCAAAGAAGATAGGCAGATGGCAAGTAAGCATATGAAAAGATGCTGACATCATCGTCATCAGGGAATTACAAATCAAAACAACAATAGCACTGTACGCTACTAGGATAGCCAGAATCTGGAACCCACTAGGACACGGATGCTGTCGAGGATGAGAAGCAAGAGAAACTCTCCTACATTGCTGGTGGTAACGCAAAACAGTAGAGCCATTTTGGAAGAGCCTGTTTGGCAGGTTCTTACAAAAGTGAACATACTCTACACCATATGATCCAGGAATCATGCTTCTTGGCATTTACCCAGAGGAGCTGAAAACTTTTGTCCACGCAAAAACGTCTACATGGATATTTCTAAATATCTACGCGACTGCCAAAACGTGGAAGCAACCAAGATGTCCTTCAGTAGACTAATGGAAACTGTGGTCCATCCAGACAATGGAATGTTATTCAGCACTAGAAAGAACAAGCTGGGGCAGCCCAGGTGGCTCAGTGGTTTAGCTCCGCCTTCAGCCCAGGGCATGATCCTGGAGACCAGGGATCAAGTCCCAGATCGGGCTCCCTGCATGGAGCCTGCTTCTCCCTCTGCCTGTGTCTCCGCCTCTCTCTCTCTCTCTCTCTCTCTCTCTCTCTCTCTCTCAAGAATAAATAAATAAAATCTTTAAAAAAAAAAAAAGAAAAGAAAAGAAACAAGCTATCAAGCCATGAAAAGGTGTGGAGGGATCTTAAATGCATTACTAAGAAGCTCATCCGAAAAGGCTATGGGCACCCGTCAAGCCCGTGACATGGCTATAACTCCATTTTGTCTCTTGGAGGCCCCAAAACCAAAGACCTTCTACCAAAAACATTTGCTGACCCCTCTTACACTATCACTAGATGCTGAGGACAGATTTACCATTTATCCCCAATTTCTAAGGCAGCCTGTCATGGCTTGCTTACATCTCACAGATGCTCAAGATAATCCTTGTTGAGAATCATGAATGAGTCCTCACTAATACCTTAACGTGTACTATGTGGTGATGCTTACCTAGTGAGTAAGATGTGAAGCTGAGAAGTGTCCCAATCCTCTCAACGACCCCAGGAGGTACCTACTCATACCCCACTCCACAATTGAGAAGACCCAAATTGCCCCAAATCACTGACCATGTGACATGGTGGACCTGAAATTCAGATCTGAGCCTGGGATGTGGGAAAGCCACAAGGTTTGGCAAATGGCAGGCCCTTTAAAAATAATGGGTTATTCACCATAAAATAATTATTGGGCCTAAGATCTGTGGTATGAGCAGAAAGTATCCCAGGACTTCCAAGAGCCAGCGGTGAGGTCTGGAGAGCTGTGGGATGAGTAAGAGAGGAGACACTTCTCCACTAAAGCAAATGTGACAGGCAAAGATCTTTGAAATATGAACTGGTGTCTCATTTCCCCCCTAAGTTATCCAGTCCCCCTTTGGTCTGCTTCCCAGGCTCCAGAACTAAGCTCCTCCTGCCCCGAGGGAAATGGAAAGAATTTGGGAAAACACAAGATGTTCTAAGATGTGAGAGCAAGTTTCCTGCACCCCCAACCACGCCTGCCCGCCCCCATCCCTTGATTGATTGCATTCAGTGGCTCCCCTGCGGCCCCAAGATCAGTTTGTGGGCCTCAGCTGGCCCGAGACCCTGCCTGGGCTGGCTCCTGCCATTCCAGGACACTGGCCTCCTCTAGCACATTCTGCATTCTAGCCAAACTGGAGGGCCTCAGTTTCAGCACCATTGGGGCTCAGCATCTTTGCACAAGCAGTCACCCTACTCTCTTCTCTGACCTTCAGTCCAGGAGAAGCCTCGCTCTCTGGTTGGACCTGGACCATTCTTTTGGACCTATGGTGACCTATGCTGCTGGCTTGTCTACCACCCACACCAGAGGGTCAGGCTCCAGTGGGCAGTCTTTCCCCTGCTGCATCCCCCACACCAGGGCCCATGGCCACGGCATGGTGGGAGCTCGTAGAGGATGTCTTTGGTACAAGTAACAAAGGCCCTGTGATGGTCTTCTTCTACATGCTCCTGGATTTACTCTTCACTACATTATAGAGAGAAGTGTGTCATGCCTGGGGTAGAGATAAAGACACTGGGACCCAGAAGCGATGAATGACATCTTCGAGATCAAATGGAGGAATGAGGGATCCCTGGGTGGCGCAGCGGTTTACCGCCTACCTTTGGCCCAGGGTGCGATCCTGGAGACCCGGGATCGAATCCCACATCGGGCTCCCTGCATGGAGCCTGCTTGTGTCTCTGCCTCTCTCTGTGTGTGTCTCTTGTGAATAAATAAATAAAATCACTTTTTTAATTACCTTTCTTAATCTTTGCAACGGCCTTAAAATAAGCATTCTCAATGGGGTGATACCACTCCCGAGGGGGCAGGCTCAGAGAGGTGCGCTCATTTGCCCAGAGTCACACAGCTAGCAATTTATGCATAGCAAAAATACAAACCCAACTCCGTCTGAGGCCAAAAGCTATGCCCCCAAATGACTTCTGAAAGCCATCTCCAGGCATTAGGTCGAAGTCAGAGGTCGGAAGGTTCTATAAAGTACAGTCCTCAAACTGGTAGCCACAGCAGCACCTGGGAGCTTGTAAGCTCAGGCCCTGCCCCAGACCTACTACATGAGAACCTGCCACATGCCCACATGACAGTCTGCACACTCATATGTT
Source organism: Nyctereutes procyonoides (assembly GCF_905146905.1). NCBI lineage: Eukaryota > Metazoa > Chordata > Mammalia > Carnivora > Canidae > Nyctereutes > Nyctereutes procyonoides. The sequence goes on along the minus strand of NW_026575024.1, from coordinate 8,536,680 downwards.
GAGGGACTGGGATTCCCATGATCACAGGTGAATGACTTTCATCTACCTTGAACAGCAAAGAGACAAAGCCACCTATAATTGTCCTACAGCTTAGGTCCCCGGTCCCAAGCAGAACCTCCCTCGTCAGACTAATTATACTTAAGGGTGTTCTGTGACTTGCTGTATTCCTGAAAAAGAAAGAAAAATGAAGTTCTCTTTCAGGTTTTCCGGGTAGATAATGTCAAATATTTACAGAGCAAACATCATTCTAGAGGCGTTCCAGTCTCTTCCTGCTGATTAGGGCGCTGTCAATCACGCCGGGATGAGAGGGCCTGTCAGCTGTTCTCAAAAGAAGCCACCTGTCATCCCCGCTGAACTATGCACGCCTGCGATGCTGGGGACACAGGGAGATGGTTCTGGAGGCAGGCCTTGTGGCAGGCAGGGCTCCTGGGTTGCACAGGACCCACCTTTGCAGGATGGGGCAGCTCAAGGTTGGCCATTTGGTGAAGCTGCAGACATAAGAGGTGGGACACTCTTAACTCTCTGGAGAACAAACTGAGGGTTGCTGGAGGGGAGGTGGGTGAAGAGGAGGGGGTAACTGGGTGACGGGCATTAAGGAGAGCATGTGATGGGATAAGCTCCGGGTGTCCTGTGTAACTGATGAATTATTGAAAACTAAATTATCTCCCCCTCAATCTGAAACTGATGACGTACTATTATATGTTGGCTAATTGAATTCAAATATAAATAATAAATAAATAAATAAATAAATAAATAAAATTTTTTTTTAAAAAAAAAAAAGGTGGGAGAGAGGGTTTTAGTGCAGAGAAGGCTAGCGCTTCCTCATAAACTAAGGTTCCAAAACCCAAGCCCTCGTCAGGACTTTGCCTGCAAGGCTTGACAAAACACAGCTGGCAGTCCTGCCCTGGGATTCAGTAGTTTCCAGGAGGGGCCTGGGGATTCACATGTCTCCCCCACTCCCAGGTGCTGCTGCTGTTCTCAGGACACTTTGAGAATCAGGCCTGACGTTGGGTACCCCAAGTGTGGGCCTCGGACCAGTAACTTTGGTGTCGCTCAGAAGTTTGTTTGAAATGCAGAATCTTGGAACCTACCCCAGCTCCTGAACAGAATCCACATTTCAGCGAGCTCTATGGGGGATAACAATGCACATTCACTTTTGGGAAGCACTGGTCTGTACTTAATTACCGATCAGAATCATCTAGAATAGCCTTTAAATGCAGATTCCTGGGGCCAGCTCTGGATTTAAAGAATCAGAATACTTGAGGGGTATGAGCAAGGAAATAGTATCTTTGAGGAAGTACCTGGCGGGCACCTGAGGGGCATGGTTGGTTAAGCGTCCAACTCTTAGTTTCAGCTCAGATTGTGATCTCAGGGTCGTGAGATCAAGCCTCATGTTGGGCTCTGTGCTCAGTATAGAGTCTGCTTGAGATTCTCTCTCTCCCTCTCCCTCTCCCTCTGCCCCTTGGATTCATGTATGCTCCCTCTCTCAAATAAATGAAAAAAATCTTAAAAAAAAAAAGAGGGGTACCTGGGTGGCTCAGTGGTTGGGTGTCTGCCTTTGGCTCAGGTCATGATCCTGGGGTCCTGGAATTGAGTCCCACATCAGGCTTCCCAGGGAGAGCCTGCTTCTCCCTCTGACTGTGTCTCTGCCTCTCTCTATATGTGTCTTTCATGAATAAATAATAAAATAAGATCTTTAAAAACTAAATAAAATAAGATTTAAAATGTAAAAAAAAAAAGAAAGAAAGAAAGTACCCAGGAGAAAGCTCATGAAGTCAGCATGACTGGCCTTAACAGTACTCTCTAAATTGTTGGGGTGATGGACCATACACCTATTACCCCAATAGGCCTTCATTTAGCCATGTAGAAACAATATACACATCCTATTATACTAATTTATTGTGTACTTTACAAAACTCCCAAAACATTTAAAGCATTATATATGTGTATATATATATACACACACACACACTTATATATAATAATAAATAAATATATATGTGATATATATATTATGTTATGTTATGTTATATATAATACCACACTTATATATAATACCAGTATTTTCTACCCACCGCCATAGAGCTCTTGCTCATCCCTCATAGGAGACCATTGGAAGCAACAGTTGAGTTTCTTGGGAGACTTTATCAATGACTTTGCTTAAACCCCCTCATTTATCTTCACAAGAACCTACACGGTTGAGATCATTCTCCAGTTTTACAGATAAGAAATCTGAGGTTTGGGGAGGGAAGAAAGCTCCCATTGCCACGAGACTTGCAAGTTGCTGCATCAATGTTCCAGCCTGGCTGACTGTGTTGTCAGAGCACTTAACCACAGTGCTCACATCCCGGGGGTTTCCACTACAGGTGTTCTATGCAAGGGGCCTCCCAAGACTAAGATCCTAATGCAGACGATTCCAATCAGTCTGGGCTCTGAGGGGCTCCCTTAAGCACCTACTAAATACTCAGTCCTATGATGAGTTTTAGGGACACAAAGATGATTGAGGCTTGATCCCTACCCTTGAGGATTTCATCTACATATAAACAGGTGGTTTCAATATCATTAGTGTTTTAAGTACTAGGATGGAGGTGTGCAAGTATGCAGAGCAGAGAGGAGGGGCGATTACAAGCTTTGTGTGCATCCCTCTACTTTCTCTCTCATTCCTGCCACCTCCTTCTCTCACTTTGACTCCCCCCTGGTTGCTTCATTTCTCCTCTTACCACCTTCCAGTGTGTCATGACAAAGTAGCCAGGGCAATCCTTTCAAAACAAAGGACCAGATCACACCACCCATACTCAAAACTCTTGGTGGCTCCATATCACTCAGAGTAAAATCCCAAGGTTTCACTCATACGTGAAATATAAGAAAGAGTGAAAGGGATTATATAAGGGAAAGGAGGGGAAATGAGTGGGAAAAATTATAGAGGGAGACAAACCATAAGAGACTCCTAACTCTGGGAGCCAAACCAAGGGTTGTGGAAGGGGAGGTGGGTGGGATGGGGTAACTGGGTGATGGGCATTGAGGAGGGTACTTGATGGGATGAGCACTGGGTGTTATACTGTATGTTGGCAAATTGAATTTAAATTTTAAAAAATAATGAAAAATAAAATAAAATCCCAAGACCTCAGCACAAGCTACTTGAGCCCATCCTCAGTGTCTACATCACCTCCCAGCCACCCCCTACTCTGTTCTCTAACCACTCAAGGCGCCTTACTCTTCATTTCTCAAACATAAGTCCTCCCACCACAGGGCCTTTGCACTGGATAGTCCTTCTGCCCAGAACACTCTTTCCCCTGGGTATGGCTTGTTCCCACAGTTCATTCATGTCTCTGCTTAACTGCTACCTTGTCAGCGATGCCTTCCCATACTATCCTCTTAACCCACCTGAAATTTTCCTGCACAGACCATGTCACCACCTCATATGATATTGTATAGGTATTTGTTTACATCATCAGTTTATAACCGGGCAGTTTTGACCCCCCCAGGAGACATTGTGAAATGTCTTTATGGTCAGGACTGGGAGGTTTTCCTACTAGCATCTGATGCATAGAGGCCAGGAATGTAGCGAAACATCCTATAGTACATAGGAGAGCCCTACAGCAGGGAATGACCCAGCCTCAAACATCAATAGTGCTGAGGTTGAGAACCATAGTTTACATGTTGACTGTCTACATGTGTTTAGGGACAGTGATTGCCACATAGTAGATGCTCAGGGAGTATTTGTTGTATGGATGGGTGAATGGGTGGGTGGATGATGGATGGATGGATGGATGGATGGATGGATGGATGGATGGACAGTGGCTCAGTCTGAGAACTCAGGAAAGTTATTATTCATCTCTCATCGCATCACCTCCAACTTCTATCCATCCTTCAGATCTCAGTTTTTATGGGTCTTCTTTGATTCACTCCCATACACACTCGCACACACGGTAAGATTCCCCTGGATGTGCCTCTGACAGCACCTCTGCTTTCCCTAGCAGTGCTGATCCAGAAGGTGATCATTGCTTGTTTGGTTGTCTGCTCTATGCTGCCTCCCCGACTCAACCATAAATTCAATAAGAGAGTTGTGTCGCCTGTTCACCAATTAATCCCCAAAGGGCCTGGCAGGGTAACCACTCCCTACATTTATTGAATAAATGAAGATAATTTAGGGGAAAGAGCTTTGAAATATGGCAATAAATATATCTGTTCAACAAATGAATTTGTGGATTATTTATTGAAATAATAATTTGTCTTGTTCAGCCCAAGGTACAGAAATAGTAGGAGATATTTCCATTGCCCACATCCTCCGAAAGCAGGCTGGGCCTCAGTGTCTCTCATCCCCAAGGAAGAATGAATAGGCCCTTGTTTCCAAATACAAGATGCTAGAAGGATCTTGATAGTCCAGAGAGAGGACCTTCAAGGGTTGGAGGAGGAAAGCGAGGCATCAATGGCCCAGTCCTAGGAACCAAGTGTTGGACGGCAGATGGATGACTGCCATCAATTCATCATTTCCCCCAACATCCCAGAGGGGGCTGACCTAGCAGAGGTGCCAATATGCAAACTTGCCATTTTCTATAGCTGGCTCAAAGACGCCATGACTTGACAACTTTAGCAAAGAGATCCTGTGTTCAAACCTAATGAGTGAAGCACTTGGCTTTGAAGGAGTAAAGACACTTTCTACAGCAAGTATCTCAGTTTTTATCACAATGTAAAGAAGACCAGAAGCCCATTTCCATGGTTTTCTAGAGCCTTGATGCTTTGCTTCACTCAAGGAGAGGAATAAATTTCCTCTAAATAGGACAGAGTAAAATAAATAAATAAATAAATAAATAAATAAATAAATAAAATAAATAAATAAAATAAATAAGACAGAGTAGAAATATCCCAAACAGTAGAGCAACAACATCCAGCAGAAATATAACGCAAGCCACATATGTGTAGGGTTAAATTTTCTAGTAGCCATATTTAATAAATAAACAGGTGAAATTAAATTCAATAATATGTTTCATTTAACTTAATATATCCAAAATACTATTTCAACATGGAATCAGTATACAAAATTCATTGACAAATATTTTACATTCTTTTTTTTTTCATTTTAAGTCTATGAAATCCGGTATAAAATTCTACACTGACAACACATCTCAGTTTTGGACCAGCCACATTTCAGATGCTCAGTAGCCACCTGCAGCTAGTGACTACTGTACCAGACAGCTCAGTGCTACTGGGTAATAATAGACCCTGGGGTCTTTGTTTTTTATGGTGTAGCATCCATGTTCCCTTTTCCCTAATCATCACGCCCAAATATGAGGGGGTTAACTCTCCAAATTAATTACCTATTGCTCGTTGTTAGGTTGAATTCTGTCCCTCCAAAAAAAGATATTTTGAAATCCTAACCCCCCAGTACTTGAAAACGCAATCTTACTTAGAAATAGGGTCTCTGCAGATGTAATCAATTTAAGAAAAAGGTGGGCCCTAATCCAATCTGACTTGTACCCTTATAAAAAAAAAGGGGGGGCAATTTGGACACAGACATGGATGCACAAAAGAAAGATAATGTGAAGAGACATGAGGGGATGGCCATCTATAAGCCAAGGAATGCCTGAGGCTACCAGAAGCTAGGAGACAGGCCAGGACCAGATCTTTCCCGAGAGCCTTCAGAGGGTGCGTGGACATGCTGACATCTTGATTTTGGACTTCTGGCCCCTGGCACTGGAGAAAATAACTTGATGTGCAGTCACTCAGTCTGTAGTACTTTGCTATGGCCGCCTTAGGAAATGAATATCCCACATAACAGATTATCCCAAAATTTGGTAACTTAAAACAACAAACATTTATGATCTCACAGTTTCAGTGGGACAGGAACCCAGGTGTGGCTTAGCTGGGTCCTCTGGCTTAGGGTCTGTCACAGACTGCCACCAAAGTTTCAGCCAGAGCTGTGGTCTCATCTTAAAGTCCAAATGGGCCAACATCTACTTCCAGGTGAAATCAGTGGTGGGGGCAGGATTCGTTCCTCACAGGCTGTGTCACTGAGGCCCCCGGCTCCTCCTTGGCTATTAGCTAGAGGCCTCTGTCAGTTCATTGCCACATGGGACTGTCTTTGGGATGGCTCACACATGACAGCTGCTTCACACAACAAGCAAACAAGAAGAGAGCACCACGACAGAGAAGCCAGGCTTCTATAACAAATACGAAAGTGATAGCTCCTCGCTTTTACCTCATTCTGTTCATTAGAAGCAAGCCATCAAGTCCAGCCACACTCAAGGGGAGGGGATCACACAAAGACATGAACACTGGGAAGTAGGGGTCAGTGGGGCCATCTCAGAGGCTACCAAACACACCCTTCCAGACTGTGCCAAAGGATAAGCAGGGGAGCGGGCCTCTCACACTCTTTCTCATCTGGGAGAGACACGATTCACTCCTACTCCCTGATGTCCCAGAGCTGACCTGTTTCCTGTTATCCTCCAGCCCAGTCCTTCAGCTGGTCATTTGTCAACTACCCTATATACTTCAAAATTGAAGACTTGATTTCATTCCTTGCTTTCCATCAAACTCTGATAAAGGGTAGGATAAATTTGCCTAGTTAGAAAAATAATAATTATAATTTTTTCTAGTTAGAAGAAGACTAAATTATAAAGCTTGAGCCAAGCTTTATAATTGCTTGAACCATTGTAAAGCAAATGCCCACCTTCAAGAGGATGGATGGATTAAAATCTCTGTATGACATGGCCACAAGTCCTAATCTCTTTCATCTGGCCAAGAACATTTGATATCAAGGTCATGATAACATCAAGCTTTCTATTTCAGCAATATCTCTTGGTTTTTCTCTATTTAAAACAGAGTACCAAAAACATTGGATTTGTATTTGTAAGAGTGTGTGTGTGTGTGTGTGTGTGTCCTCGTTCACATTTATTGGCTTTCTTAGGTATTCTGAAATTAACCGGGTCTGCTAAGGGACATTAGTAAATATTTGGTCATAAAGTATCTTCAGAGAACCATTTTCTGAGTTAACCACACCCGATAAAATCCCCTTGCATCACTGAAAGGCTTGTCTGGCTGTCAGGCAATGAGATCGTTTTATTGAAAAGACTCATGATGTAGTGAACAAAAGCTTAGGAAATAAACTCTAATCCCCAAAGGAACAGTCGATACAACTCTACTCACACTAAAATATTCAATTTATGGCCTATATTGAATCCTATGTCTATAATTTACTGCCCTAACTACAAAAGAGTTCTTTTAATACAAACCAATTTCAATATATTTTACTATTTTCCTTGCCTCTGTTAAAGCAGAAATAACAAATTTTGCTGAAAGATTAGGAGACAAATGCAGCAAAGATTCCTAGGGACACATCTTACAATCCTCCAGTTTTCATCAGATTCTAACCAGGTACCTAAGATGGTGTTTGGGCATTCTTATTTGTAACTAGCTTCTCAGGTAGTTCTCCAAGGGCAACAGCTCTTAAGAAATAGCAATGTGTTTATTCAGGAAATATTTATAGGGTACCTACTATGTGCAAGAATCATTCTGGGTTCTGGGGACCCAACAGACAACAAAATCCCTCTCTTTAGGGAGACGTCATTCTAGAAGGGAAAGAGAAGATAAATAAGCAGGATATACACTATGGAGAATGCTCGGTAGTCAGAAAAGTCCTCACTAAGAAGGTCTGAAGGAAGTGAAAGAAGGGAGAAGCTCATAGATCTGGAGAAAGAATAACCATGAGGCATTCAGAGCAGAGGAATTGACCACCTGTCTCATATTTTTAAAGGATCCTTCCTGTATTTAGAATTGATGTCAGGAATTCTAAGGAAAAAGGAATATTAGGTAGATGGCAATTGCAGCCAACCTAGTGAGAGGTAATGGGGGTGGACCAGGGCAGTAACTGAGGACATGATCGGATTTTATACACATTTTAAAGTTAGAACAATGAGATTGCTCTTACATTTGATTTGGGTTGTGAACTTAAGACAGGCTTCAAGGACATCTTCAAGGTTTTATTGTGAGGGACAAGAATCATGACTCTGCCATTTTCTGAATAGAGAAGACAGAGGGAAAAATCACATTTGCAGAACGAAGATTAGGAGTTCAGCTCTTGACATGTCACGTTTGAGATGCTGTATTAATCTGTTGCCGCATGATCAATTTCTCCAAAACTTTGTATCTTAACACAAGAAATATTTATTATCTTATAGTTTCTGTGAGTCAGAAACTTGGGAGCAGCATGGCTGGATGGTTCTGGCCCAGGGTCTTTCAACAGGTGGCAGTCAAGATATCAGCTGGGGCTGCAGACTTATGTGAAAGATCGCCTGGGGCTGGAGGGGCCACTTTCCAAGATGGTGTCCTCACCCCGCTGTTGGCCAGAGTCCTCGGTTCCTCCCCACATGGATCTCCCTATAGGAATCCTTGGGTGTCCTCCCATCACGGCAGCTGGCTTTCCCCACAGTGAGAGATCCAACAGAGTAAAGCAGAAGTCACAATGCCTTTTATAACCTAGTCTTGGAAATCACACACTGTCATTCCCATAATATTCTATTAGAAGCAAGTCACATATTCAATCCACACTCAAGGAGAGGAAAATTAAGCTTCAGTCCTTGGAGGATGTTGTTAAAGAATCTGTGAACCTTTTTTTAAACCCTCACACATGCCTATAAGACACTCAAGTGAAGTTATGACATATCAGTTAAATATACAACTATGGAGCTCAATGGAGAGTCCAGAAGGGAGATAGAGCCTGGGAGTTGATGCCATAGGGTTACTACCAGCATAATGATATTTGATACCATAGTGAGTATGAGCACAAGCTTTAGCGTTAGATGTAAGTTCAAATTCCAAAGCACGAACTCACTAACTCTTTGATCTTCATTACAACATACAAACCTCCTGACATTCCACTTTCTCTCTTTATAAAATGGGAATAATAACTACTTAGTCTTGTCCCCGGGGAGCTTTGGTCCACCCAAAAGTCTGAAATCAAGGTAAGTTGATTTCCCAAAGAAAGTACACATTGTGGTATCAGGACAAAGAGAGAGGAAAGTAGACTAGCAAAACCAATAACAGCCCCTAACATTTTAGGAAGAACAAAGCCAATTAATCCCCATAAAATACGTTCACGTGCTGGTAGTAAAACCCTTCTATTTGTCCTAAGAAATGGTGGAGGGGCCCCTGGGTGGTTCAATGGTTGAGTGTCTGCCTTTGGCTCAGGTTGATCCCTGGGTCAGGCTGCCTGTGGAGAGCCTGCTTCTCCCTCTGCCTATGTCTCTGCCTCTTTCTGTGTATCTCTCATGAATAAATAAATAGATAATCTTTTTTTAAAATAATCAATAAGGTCCTCAATACCTAATAACTGATTGGTCTGAGTGGATTTCTATAGTTTAAAATGAAGGTGAGACAGTTTCAGGGAGGGAGGGAGGCAAAAGAGACCGCACCCTCAGAAACCAGAGCCCAAGAGAAAGTATACCCCAAATTCCCTGACTCCCCACAGGAATTGGAAGAAATCCTTGTGAAGGCTTTGGAACAGCACAGGCTTTGGGAATGAGGACTTCAAGGCATTTTTACCTAAATATCAAGCGGCAGGAAGTTCCTAGCTGTCATCCAAACTGCAGTTATAATACTAATCATACTTTTTAAACTACGTCCACCACCCTGCCCAACCCAGCTTATGGAGGTTCACCTGAATGATGAACACCCTGCAAAACTTCTGAACGGCAGAACTTGGGTGTGGAAAGTGTCACATGGAGAATATGGATGTGGAAAGTGTGACATGGAGAAGACAGCAAGAGTGATCATCAACCCCAAGAAAACAAAGAAGCTAGTGGGATGGGAGGCCGATGAATCTCAGTCTTAGAGAAGCTTTAAATCACTAAATTTGTAGACAGAGAGCTATTCTGAAGGAGGATTGTTCATTTTTTATAATGGTTTTATGAATGAGCATTTTTTTAAAGATTTATTTATTTATTTATGATAGACATAGAGAGAGAGAGAGAGGCAGAGACACAGGAGGAGGGAGAAGCAGGCTCCATGCCGGGAGCCCGACTCGGAACTCGATCCCAGGACTCCAGGATCGCACCCTGGGCCAAAGGCAGGCGCTAAACCGCTGAGCCACCCAGGGATCCCCGAATGAGCATTTTTTTAAAGATTTTATTTATTTATGTATTTATTTATTTATTTATTTATTTATTTATTTATTTATTTATTTAAGAGAGACCGAGAGAGAGAACGTGCATGCACATGCAAGTAGGGGAGGAGCAGAGGAATTGGGAGAAGCAGACTAGGTGTTGAGCATGGAGCCCAACATGGGGCTCAATCCCATGACCCCGAGATCATGACCTGAGCTGAAATCAAGAGTCGGACACTCAACCAACAAAGCCACCCAGGTGCCCCATTTCTGAGCATTTTCAATGAAATGTTTCAGATTTATAAAAAGGTATGCGTGAGCAACAAAGCCAACACCTGTGTTCCGACCACCTAGTTCTAAAAAAAAAAAGGAAACACTTTTTTCAATTAACAAACCTTATGGAGTTATGGAATGATTTAAGTCTTTAACCATGGGTGTGCATGGCTCTGATAAATACAGAAAACGAAAGCAAGGGATTAAAAAAAAAAAACTTACTGCAGACAGAGTGAGAAAAGGAATTTCAACAACAAAATCATAGTGGCGATATCTTAGGTGTTCATAATGGACTATGGCTTTGAGCAGCTATTTTTCTTTAATGAGTAAATAAATGCATCCAAAATGTTCTCACAGTAGACCCCTGCAAGCCCTCCCCTCTCCAATCATATTTTGCTCCTTCTTTCCTAAGATAACCACTATCCTGAATCTGGTGTCGTTCATTCCTATCCATTATATTTATGTTTTTTACGTTTCTATCCCTATATGATATATAGTGTTGTTCTACATGTTTTTTAAACTTCATACCAAAGGCATCATTCAGAACTTATCTCTCTGCAACTTGGTTTTTGGGCTGTGTCCATGTTGCAAAGCATGGTTCCAGCTTCCCTGGGGCAGCATGATCTACCCACACACCAAGATTGATTTATTCAGTCCTCTCAAGGTTGGATCTGTTGTTTTTTATACTGCTTGGCAATACAGACAGTCTTGCAGTTGACTCCTAGTCCACATGTATAAGGTTTTTTTTTTGGTATCTGCCTGGGAGGAAAATTTCAGAGTCATGGGGTATGCCCCCTGAAAATCCCCTTTACGCCCATCCTTAACAAGTCTCGCTAAAAAAATTTAAATGTTTGCCTGAGCTCCATTTCACTCATGGAACAAAATCTCATCAAATTTTTGAATGGAGAGGCCTAATCCCCACAGTCTCCCCATCCTCTCCCCCAGTCAGTGATGCTGTCCCTTTCCTGGCACCATTGGCATACTGCTCTTTCTAGAAAATTCTAGAAGATTCTGGCATCCGTGTTTCCCCCCAGTCTTCCTCACTCTTGATTTCCCTGCAGTGTTTGACCCTGTTGACCCAGAGTCCAGTAGGGATAAAAGCTCAGCAACTGAAGTCACTTTTTCCTACTCATGAGCAACCAACACTCTAACCAGCACTGTCCAAAAGAAATATTATGTGAGCCACACATACATGTTCAAATTTCTTTTTTTTTTTCAAAATGCTTTATTTATTCATGAGAGACACAGAGAGAAAGGCAGAGACACAGGAAGAAGGAGAAGCAGGCTCCTCGCAGGGAGCCCAATACAGGACTCTAACCCAGGACCCGGGGTCACACCCTGAGCTGAAGGCAGATGCTCAACCACTGAGCCATCCAGGCATCCTGCACATTCAAATTTCTAGTAACCACATTGAAAGAAACAAGAAGCACTAAGTTTTAATAATAGATATATTTTGTTTTATTCAACATATCCAAAATATTATTTCAACCTAGAATATAAATATTATGAAATATATTCTGCAGGGTCTTTCTTTAAATAAATCTTCCAAATCCAGTGTGTATTTTGCACTTACAGCACATCTCAGTTTGGATTAGCCATGTTTCAAATGCTCCATAGCCTTATGTGGCTAGTGACTGCCACAGGGACACATAGCCACCCAGACTCTATTTCTCAAAGTGTGGTTTTGAAACAACAGCATCAACATTGCCTAGAAACTTATTAGAAACCCAGAATCTCAGGCCCTCTCCTGGAGCTGCTGAATCTGAATCTGCACTTTAAGGAGGTCCCAGGTGATTTGTACACACATCCGAGTCTACCAATTGGGTCTAGGGGCACCTGGGTGGCTCAGTTAGTCAAGTGTCTGCCTTCAGCTCGGGTCATGATCTCAGGGTCCTGGGATCAAGCCCCACATCAGGCTCCCTGCTCAGCAGAAGGAAACTGCATCTCCCTTTCCCTCTCCCTCTGTGATCTCTCTGGCGCTCACTGTGTCTCAAATAAATAAATTATTTTAAAAAATTAAATTAAATTAAAAATGGGTCTGATAATCCTTTGAGACCTAAAGGTGCATCACACACACACACACACACACACACACACACACACCCCATGACATTCTTGTTCACTCTCATTCACCAAAAGTTTGCTAACCCAAAACTCTGCCAAGCACTAGACTAGGTCCTGAGGATAAATTAGAGAAGGGACCATGTATGGCTCATGCCCTCAAGGAGATTACTATCTGTTGAAGGTTATACAAAAAACCAACCTAAACTGGTTCAAACCAAAATGCAAAGAACTGGGTTATGATTAAGAACAAGGGGTCTGGAATCAAGTGGCTATCTTGGGCAAGTTTCTGCATCTCTCTGCTCCTTCAACTCTACAAGTGAGAGAATTGTTGTGTTGAGCACTGTGGGTTATCTGCCCAGCACCCATGCTCCTTTCATCCCCACCAGCAACTTTGTTTCAGTGCTCATTTGTCTCCATGGCCTAGCTGACCCAGGGAAGGCTTGGGGATTAATCCCAACTGTTCAGTACATGACACTTCCCGGGTCATTGTCCCCACTGTGTCACATGCTGATCCCTAAACCAGAGGGCCAGAGGTATAGAAGGTTCCAACTGCCAGGCCCATGCCCAGATTCAGGGGTAGAGTGAATTCCACCCAAAGCCCATGGAGGTAGACTGAGGGCAGCATTCAGAAGGAAATAATTAAGAGATTATTCCTGAAAAGACAAATGATAGCCCGACAATCAAAACACACCTTCTAATGTACAACTCTGCCTTCTTGGCAAGGAACAGAAAGACCCTACAGAGGAACTAGATTTTCCTGAGAACCAACTGTGTGCCGGGCCCCACGTGTTACCACATACACCATTACCAGGTGTCCCCATGTCATGCGAGGTGAACAATTTTACCTTCAGTTGACAGAAAAGAAAACTGAGGAAGGAGAAGTGAAGTGACCCCACCCTCTTGAAATCATATCTGTAGGAAACAGCCAGCCAGGATGCCACCCTGTGACGCCAAGCCTGTGACCACTGCCAAGAGGGATGCGATTTCCTTCTCTCCCCTCCCCCAACCCCTCCCTTGCCACCCTGGGCTCCACGTGGAGGAGAAGCCACTGAGGGGGGGAAGCCAGGCCAGATACTGGGGTAACCCCTGCCTTCCTGGTTCATTCGCTTGCAGAATGAACACCAACAGGTGCCCAGTCTCCCTGAAAGGTGGAGCCTGCAGCCGGTGTCTCTTTAGAGAATCCATCTTTTGCATCTCTTCTACACCACAGTCCAATCACCCAGCCTTGAGACATCAACTTCAATCCAGAAAATTCTATAAACTAATGGGGAGGAACATGAGTCCTGGGCCTAAGTGATAGATTCAGTGCCGGGCTCTGCCAGATTACCAGAGACGTTATCTCAAGACATTTACTCGACCGCTCACTACCTCAGTTTCCCCATCTGCCAAATGGGTGAAATCCTTGACCTTCCTCATAGGGCTAGGGGGATAGAATGGGGGTATCGGCCACTTGGCAGATTGAGTGAAGTTAGTGATTATGGCTGTGATCCTTTTAAGATTATTCTACTGAAGAGTAAGATTAAACCTTAGATATGTGAGCCTCTGCAGGAAGGGTCTAGGGGATGGAAGAGCAATTTTAATGGACAAGACTCACATTTTCAGCAGCAGCTACCTTTCTACAGCTGCTACACTGGAAATGCTTTGGAGATAATAATAATATAAATTAATGCCAATAATTGGGAACAGTATATTCCAGACATTGCTAAGAGTACCTTCAGTACCTTCCATGCAATCTCATGGAAACATCATTGCAACTTTAAGGGGGTGCCATTACCATGCCCTTATAAGAGAAGACAAACAAGGGTGCCTGGGTGGCTCAGTCAGTTAATCATCAGCTCAGTTCATGATCTCAGGGTCCTGGGATTGAGTCCCATGTCCAACTCCTTGCTCAGTGGGGAGTCTGCTTCTCCCTCTCCCTCTGCCCCTACCCCCTACCCCCTGCCCATGCTCTCTCCCTCTCTCTCTTAAATAAATAAATAAAATCTTTGAAAAAAAAAAAGAGTGGGAATGAGAAGCAACTTCCAGGTACATCACTATTATGGGCACATGTATTATAGGTACGCCCACAGGCCAGGTTCAAAGAGGTTGTTTTCTAACATGGGATAGGTCTAAGGATACTGACATGAACCAAGCTCCTATAATAATGTTAAAAGTGAAAATATGCAAAATGTAAAAAACATATGTAGAGAACGAGGCTATTTATGTTTTCTTTAAGATTTTATTCATGTATCTGAGGAGCGGGGGAGAGTGCACAAGCAGGGAGAAGGGCAGAGGGAGAAGCAGACTTCCGCTGAGCAGGGAGCCCAACTCAGGACTTGATCCCAGGACCCTGAGATCATAACCTGAGCCAAAGGCAGACGCTTCACCAACTGAGCCACCCAGGTGCCCCAAAGGCTATTTACATTCTCAAAAACTTTACACACATCTATGTAATCCATGGGAAAACGTCACGAAAGATATACACCAAACTCGTAGCAGGGAATCTCTCTGAGGAGGGGAAAGGATGAGGGATGGCAGGGGATGAACTGCCTGCCTTTCTATATTATTTGAATAGCTGCCATGACCCTGTTCATGTTTTCTTGGAAAAATTTTGTAAGCCATGAGATGAGATACGGCTCAGTAAAAAAGAAGACCACCGTGCAGTAGTGATTCACAATCTCCCTGACAGCCCATCTCCCTGGAAAAAATGCACATTTTGCACATCTGTACAAAGCTACATTCAGAGCATTCCCAGATCCACTGAAAATTGTCCGTGAGACCCAGTGACCCTCGGTTTAAAGCTCTTGCAAGGGAAGGGCACCTGGACGGCTCAGTTGGTTGAGTGTCTGACTCTTGGTTTTGGCTCAGGCCATGATCTCATGGGCTGTGGGATTGAGACCTGTGTCTGGCTCCTCACTCAACAGGGAGTCTGCTTGAGATTCTCTCCCTCCACCCCACCCCACCCCTTCTCTCTCTCTCTCTCTCTCTCTCTCTTGCTCTTTATCTCTCAAAATAAATCGTTAAAAATCAATAAAACACTTGCAGGGGAGAGATGGAGTGTAGTAGGTTAACAGTGCCACAAGTTCTTTGCTGCTCCTTCCCATGGTAGGATCTGATTCCACTCCCCTTGAATCTGAGCTGGCCTTAGGGATTGCTTGGCCAGTAGAATGCTACAGAAGGGCTGTTCTGGGACTTCCTGGCCTAGTGATAAGAGGCCCTGCCTGCAGCTCTACCCCAACTCCTTGGGACCCTCCTCCTCCAAGTGAATCCAGCCTCTTCCAAATGAGGATTCTGATTCCCTGACATCACCATACTACAGAGGCCACACGTAGTAGACAGTCCCAGCTGACCCCAGCTGTGCAACCATCCTTGTCGAGGAACCAGACGTTGAATGAAGCCACATTGAACCTTCCAGACCAGCCCCTCCACCAGCCTTCAACTGATCTCAGCTGACACCATGAGGAGCAGAAAAACTGCCCAGATCAGCTCTGCCTAGATTCCTGACCCACAAAAGCAAGAGATATGATCTACTGGTCCTGGTTTTTGGCCACCAAGTTTTGGGGTAGTTTATTACTTGGCAATAATTGGAACAAGAAGGGGATGCATTCCTGTGATCTGGGGTGAAAGTGGGGATCCCATCCATCCAGAGATCCTGGAGAGGTTCTCTCTTGAGACCTGATATGTTAGGTGCATCCTAACCTTTTATTAGAAAAACGAACTTCCTTCGTTCCCTCCTTCCTTCCTTCCCTTTTTCCTTCCTTCCTTCCATCCTTTCTCTCTCCTTCCCCCCTTCCCTCCCTTCTTTTTATCCTTCCTTTCTCAAATATTAATTGAGTACCTACTAAACAAGTGGAAATCATGGTCTGGAGTCTGGGGAAACACAGATCGGTTAGCTATGATCCCTATTCTCCAGGGATTCCCAGTATGAGATAGATATGTAAATTAAAAAACTGTATTTTGAAATTCTAGATATAACAACTATGACTGTTTTATGATGATAATAATAAGATCCTTTGCGTTCATTGGCTTTATATGAGTGAACTCATTTCATCCCCTGAGATGGGTCTATTATTCCCATTAGTTGAATGAAGAAACAGGCACACAGACGTTGCAAGATGCATCCAAAATCTTGTGAATCAGAAGCAATAGAGTCAGATTTTGAACCCAAGCTATCTGATTCCAAAGCCACCAGAGATGTTAGTGGGAAGAACAGATTATGGAGCCAAAAGAAGCAAGGGATACTCAAGGAGGTGATGGTGACCACTCAGGTCCAGGTCAAGCCACGTTGCATTGAGACTGAAATGGTAGAGACTGTAAGAAGTGACCAGGTCCAAGATGGATGCGGAAAGTCAACCTGGCAGGCTTGGCTGATGGTTGCATTTGAGATAAGAAGGGATAGAGGTCAAATTTGGCTTGGGTTGTGTTAATTTGGAACATGGAAAATACCTGGCTACGTTCTGACGGCCTGTGGTGAAGGTGCCCACTTTTTCAAAGGATAAGATTTCACTCTTTAAAAGTATCCTGCTCAGGGGGCACCTGGGTGGCTCAGACAGTTAAGAGTCTGCCTTCAGCTCAGGTCATGATCTCAGGGTCCTGGGATCGAGCCCCACATCGGGCTCCTTGCTCTACAGGGAGCCTGCTTTTCTCTCTCTCCTTCTGTCGCTCCCCCTGCTTGTGATCTCTCGTGCTCTTGCTCTCAAATAAACAAATTTTTAATAAATAAATAAATATATAAAACCTGCCCAAATTCATAGGGACAGAAATTAAAACAGTGGTTTCCAGAGGCTGCAGGGAGGGGCAGTTGATTTAATGACCATGCGGTTTCAGTTTGGAAAAATAGACATCCTAGAGAGGGAGGGCGGTGAGGGTGGCCAACTTCATGTCCCAGAATTTAAACGGCTAACATGATCAATTTTACATTATGTGTATTTAATCACAATAAAGACAAAATAACCAGGGGTTTTGGATTCTCTTGAAAAGTCAGAGGGGTGGCTCAGTCAGTTAAGCATCTATCTCTTGATTTCAGCTCAGGTCATGATCTCAGGGTTATGGGATCAAACCCCGAGACAGGCTCCACACTCAGCTCAGAATCTGCTCAAGATTCTCTCTCCCTCTCCCTCTGCTCCTCCCCCTGCTCTTTCTCTCTCTCTCTCTCTCAAAATAAATATCTTTAAAAAAAAAAAGAAGAAAAAAGAAAAGTTGGAAGATTCAGCAACTCCTCCAGGCCCCAGGCCCCAGCTCAGGTGTTGGCTCCTCAGAAGGCCCTGCCTGGCTTTGCAGAGAACAGTCCTCTTCCCTCCAACCCCCTGTGCTTCCTCCAGGGCCCAGGAAGGGTGGCCGAGAGGAGGCAGGTCCCATGGGTCAGGGAGGATGGGGGTGCTGGGACCTCACCCTGCTAGTCCATCGCTAATTATGATGATTGGTGTTGCCCAGTGATGAGCCGGCTCTGCTGCCAGCATTACAGTCATTTATCAAAGCCTGAAACTCCTTCTTCGATGGAAAAGCATGGCGCTCACCCTGCACTCACGCAGGCAGAGGCCACCCAAGCTGCCCTTGTCAGTGTGGAGGCCGGGGCTCCGGCCTGGTAGGCCCCCGATGCACAGGGAAGGGTGAGGGCAAGGCCACGGATCAGGACCAGGGGACAGAGTCCGCATAGTGCAGGCATGTGTGTGTCCACGCACGTGTGCAAGCACACCTGCATGAAAGATGCTTAGAACCTGCACGTTCGCCTGCAGGTGAAGCCTCACCGATAACATAACAGTTGATTAAAAGCAGTTCCTCCCACAAACAGCCCCAGAAGCCCTGGCCTCGGTCCTCCTGGCACACAAGAGTCCAAGAACCCCTACTTGGCTGTTTCCAAATGATGGGAGCTGGACCTTTGTTTTTCCCTCTTTTATTTTTATTTATTTGTTTGAGACTCCCTCTGTATGAGCTTCCTAGGACCTCAGCAACAAATTACCACAAACTAAGTGGCTTAACATAGCAAACCTGGGACACCTGGGTGGCTCAGTGTTGAGTGCCTTTGGCTCAGGGCGTGACCCAAGGTCTCAGGATCGAGTCCTGCATCGGGATCCCTGCATGGAGCCTGCCTCTCCCTCTGCCTGTGTCTCTGCCTCTCTCTGTGTGTGTCTATCACCAATAAATAAATTAAAATCCTTTAAAAAAAAAAAAGATATTTGTAAATGTGGGCTGACCCTGCTCATGGCTTTCAGATACTGAAATGGAAGAAGAAAGTTGTAGCTTTCTCTTCCTGACTCACTTTCAGGCTGGCTGTTTCCAAATGATGGGAGCTGGACCAAAGTAGGGGTTCTTGAACTCTTGTGTGCCAGAGACCCCTTCCAGGGAAGCCCACAAAACTGTGCCCAGAAGAACATCGAAAACCACCTAAAATTGGGACGCTTGGGTGGCTCAGTGGTTTGGCACCTGCCTTTGACCAAGGGAGTGAGGCTGGAGTCGGCAGATGGAGTCCCATGTCGGGCTCCCTGAAGGGAGCCTGCTTCTCCCTCTGCCTGTGTCTCTGCCTCTCTTTCCCTTGTCTCTTATGAATGAATAAATATTTAAAAAAAAAGAAAAGAAAACGACCTAAAATAAAATCCATAGGATCACAAGCCAAATCGCTTATTTTAAAAGTCACTGAAAATTTTACAAAAACCAATTTGAGCTGTTGTAACGCAGGTGCTTCCTGATGAATGCGTTAAGTAACAAGATCCAGAGCAAGGTTTAATAACTACCATAATTCCAATGTAATGATGAGTAAATAATATTTCCAGACATCCACAACCACTGTATGTAATGGGAAAATATCTGTGGCTTCTTGTTGGTGACAAAGTTACTGTGGCCTCTGTTGGTACTGCCCCTACTATGTGGTTTGTCACCGACTTTCATGATCAAGAAATTGGTATATTGGAAGTAAACTTGGCAAAACTAATATTTGTGACTTTTTCCTATGCAAGGACCTGCTAAATTCTATCCTTGCAACAACCAGACAGAGAAGCCCTGCAGGGGATTGAGATGATGGTCCGTGTGATTAAGGGCTGAGGTCCTAGGAGCAATACAGAGAGGGGCACTGCTCTGTGTTTAAAACCCATCTGCAAATTTGTGATGCTCTGTTCCCTCATCGAGGGGCAGAAGCTGACAGCAAATGGTAAGAAGGAAAAACAGGAAATATGAGCTGAGAAGAGCAATGCATTTACCGCAGAACTCCCAGACAGGATATACAGCTGACCCCTGAACAAGGCAGAGGTTGGGGCGCCAACCCTCTGCACAGTCAAAAATCCACATACAACTTTTCAATTCCCCAGAATTTAACTACTAACAGCCTACTGTTGGCTGGAAGCCTCACTGATAACATAAGCAGCCGATTAAAATATATTTTGTGGGGTGCGTGGGTGGTTCAGTCAGTTAAGCATCTGCCTTCAGCTCAGGTGGTGATCCTGGGGTCCTGGGATCGGGACCCAGTGGGGAGTCTGCTTCTCCCTCTCCCTCAGCCCCTCCCCACTGCATGTGCGCATGCTTGCTCTCTCGAATAAATAAATAAAATCTTTTTAAAAAGAAACATACTCTGATGAGTTGAGCACTGGGTGTTGTACTATATGTTGGCAAATTGAATTTAAATAAAATATTTTTTCAAAAACTTTGTATATGTATTATATTACCATATTCTTGCAATAGAGTAAGCTAGAGAAAAAAAATGTTATCAAGAAAATCGTAAGGTAGAGAAAATACTTTCACAGTACTGTATTTGTCAAGAAATATCTACATGTAAGTAGACCTATCCAATTCACTCATGTTGTTCAAGGACCAATTGTCAATAATTCAGAAAGGAGGAATATCTGATCAAAACCTAGAAGGGGGCAGCCTGGGTGGCCCAGCAGTTTAGCACCACCTTCAGCCCAGGGTGTGATCCTGGAGACCCGGGATCGAGTCCCATGTCGGGCTCCCTGCATGGAGCCTACTTCTCCCTCTGCCTGTGTCTCTGCCTCTGTGTGTGTGTGTGTGTGTGTGTCTTGAATGAATGAATGAATAAATAAAATCTTTAAAAAAAAAAAATCCTAGAAGGACCAGCTGGAGAAGCAAGAGTCAATCTCAATGCTTGTCCACCTGAATGAATAACAAAAAAAAAAAAAAAAAAAAAAAGAGTGTGCCTTTATTGAGTGTTTACTGTGTACACCAGTGTGCCTTTATTGAGTTTACTGTGTGCACGGCTTCTTTCGACTGGAATTAATTAACTCAGGAAATCCTCCCAACAGTGTGAAATTGGCACCATCCATACCCCATGCCTCCTGAAGAACCACGTCCCAGGTGAGTAAGTGAAACCCATGGAGAAGACTGGGGACCACCTGACTCCCCTCCACAGGCTGTGGCCCCCAGGCTGGGCTGGGCAGGATCTCCTTGAAAGGGTCACCCAGGAGCACAACTGGAACCCCTGAGCCCTTCCAGTGCCCATGTGGCATCCATCCGATGCCAGGGCCTGTGCCCGAGCCTCTCCCTGCAGCCACCAGGCAGCTAGTGTTCAAACTCCACGAGCCCTCACCCAATTCATGGACCAAATGGAAGCAATAAAGCTTTTTGCAGGAAAAAAAAAAATCTCACAGAGGAGGAGACCGAGGCTCGGAGAGGGTAACTGACACCAGCCAGGTGACACAGCCAGGCAAGTGGGGTGTTGCAATTTGAAAACAGGCCCCACAATCCCAACACTATAGTGAAACTCTGCCTACAGTTGGGGACTCGTTGAGTGTCACAGGCTTGTTTAAAACCTCCCATTTCCACTTTGCTCTTTCAACAACCCGATGCTGTGGCCTCAGGGCCTCAAAGATGAGTGAAACCCAATCCTATTCAGATGCCTAAAATACCATCCGGATCATTCTTTTATTTAGCTTAACATTGTGACTTCTGCTAGCACATCCTTGGGATGCCTTAAATGGTTCTCAGATGTTAAAACCTCTGTGTAAATGAGTGTTTGGGTAAGGGTGTTCGCTGTCTCCCAGAGATTCATCTTCTCTCTTTAGGGCGTAGAGATATTTCAAAGTCGCCCTGTCTTCTTTTTAAGGAAGAAAAATCAACCCTCTTCAGCAGGGAGAGCTTGGCCCGCCCACACCGATTCAGAGCTCAGCGGTCTGCAGAGCCAAGGGGCAGCCCAGTGGCCTCCAGAAGTCTCTTTGCACGTGTTAATGGGCCTGAAAGCCTCTGATTTTGGATGAAGGAGCCTGCAGCACTTCGTAGGTGGGGCTCTGTTTGTGTCTGTAAGTGGGTGAGCATTTGCTTTGGGGAAAGGACGCCTGAGGGTGTGAGCTGGAAGGGAGGAGGGCAACCCAGGAGGGTGGCATAGCTCTCACCCTTGGGACCAACTTCGAGAGAGTTGACACAAACCAAAGGATTTGAGTCATGAGAAGCTTCTAAGAGACTCTAGGCATAAGCAGTGCTGCTGGGGCCGAGCTGAGGCTAAAATGAAATATGTGAAGCACCCACGTCGAGGATGAAATGTCACCAAAAAACTCAGTAGTCAAGGTGAATGATATTTTCATGCATTTTTTTAAAAAATCAAAATTAACACCCCCACCCCACCCCACCCCAAAAGCCATGATGGACAAAATACCAACATTCTGAATAAAGACAGGATCAGATACTCAGAGGCAACAAGTGTGAATGAGCTGGGGAGAGAAACCTTCCTGAAGCTTCTGCAGGGAAGCTGCATGGCTCTGGCCCCTCCATGGGCAACCACTGGAACTGGGAGACGCAGAACCCAACAGAGACAGTGGCGTATTCACAGGCGCTGCTGCCACAGGCAGGAGGGGTCAGATGCTGCAAGGAGCAGGACCTGCCAGCTTTGCCCCAGGCCCCACCGAGAACCCCCAGGGAACTGCCCAGGAGGCTGTGGGAGGCTGGGAGGTCCTCCAGGCCCCAGTTATGGGCAAGAAGCCACCATGAGAAACCACGAACGAGAAAGCCTGGAGGGGCCTCCCTGTTCCTACAACAAAGATGGGTGCCCAGCGTGTCCAGGCACCCAGCACACTGGCCCCTGACCGCTGCCCCCACACGGGGCCCAGGCTGGAGGCGGAGGCAGGAGGAGGAGTAAACCCACAGCCCAGTGAGTTGCCCATGGTGAGTTGAGTCTCGGTGGAGGAACAGAGAAAGGGTCTACACCAGGGGCTTGAAGACAAGTTCTGGAGGCCTCATGTCCACCGTGGTGGTTACAGTTAATAATACTGCGTTCTGTGCTTGAAAGTTGCCCAGAGCATAGATCTTAAATGTTCTCACCAAAAGAGAAATGGTAATTAGGTGACGTGAGGGGGGTGTCAGCCACCAGTAGGGTGGTCATCAGCTTGGTCATCAGCTTGCAATACGTAAGTGTATCAAATCAACACAGTTGTACACCTTGGATTCACACAATGTTCTGTTGATTATATTTCAATTAAGCTGGAAAACTAGCAAAGGAGGTTAAATGGGGGGTGGGGGGGACCATAGGCTTGGCTTTGAGGCGTTAGGCAAGCTTGTTCATGTCAGCACCCTCTGCACATCCTCCCCTTCTGCTGGCTCCTGAACCCTCTTACCCACCCCTACCTTCATCCGCTGTCTCACCCTCCTCCTACCTTTGCAAACTCCCAGCCCTGCCCAGCCCGCTAGGAGGACTCACTGCAAAACTGCTTCTGATGTGAATGAGGTAGGAAACGAAGGGGAAGACTCAACATCATATATTCAGAATGATCTGGATTATATAAAAAAAGACGCTCATTAAAAAAAATAGTAATCACCGGGGTGCCTGGGTGGCTCAGTCGGTGAAACATGTGCCCTCAGCTCAGGTCTTGATCTCAGGGTCCTGGGATCAAGTCCCACGTCGGGCTCCCTGCTTGGGGGGGAGTCTGCTTCTCCCTCTCCCTCTCCCTCTCCCTCTGCCCCTCCCCCTGCTTGTGCTTCTCTCTTTCTCAAAAAATAAATAAAATCTTAAAATAAAAATAATAAAAATAAGAAATAATAATAAAAATAAGGTAATAACCATCTAGAAGACAAGGGCAATAATAATCCATTATGGACTACATGTTTACGGCCCCCTAGAATTCTTGTGTGGAAACCCTCCTCCCCAGTAGGATTTCTGGACGGAGGGAACTAGGCCAAGAGAGCGAAGCCTTCATGATGCAACTGGTTCCCTTGTAAGAAGAGACACTAGAGCTTGTGTCATCTCTCTGTTCTCTGCCATGCGAGGACACAGCAAGAAAATGGCCATCTGTGACCCGGGAAGCGGGTTCTCAGTAGATGCCAGACCTGCCCACACCTTGATCCTGGACTTGAGGCCCCAGAACTATGCAAAACCCATCTGTGGTTTGAGTCTGCTGACCCCACCGTCTGTGCTCTATTTGTTACAGCAGCCAGAGCTGGCTAAGACAGTCCCTGCCTTGGAACAGAGGCCCCTTCTCTCTACATTCAGAGCGCTTACCCCAAAAATAAAATATGATTTTTTTAAAGATGTTATGATGACACCGGCTCCAGGAATGACTAAATAGAGACACTTTTCTTCTCTCATAAGAAAATTTATAAATGATATTTCTGTGTATATCAGATTCAATCACATGGCCTTTTATTATGACATTTTAAAATTTATGTTCCTCCTCCTTCCACAAAGGACTTAAAACAGAAATTTGGACATATTTTATGGAAATGACTAACCGAGACTGTGCTTTGTTCCTGTAACATTCGAAGCGTTTCTTTGAGAATTCTATTTTCAGGGGAACATGTAGACATCCTAGAGAGGATGCTGGATCAGGGGTCAGCAAACCTTTTCGGCGAAGGGCCAGAGAGTAAATATTTTAGGCTCTGTGGGTGATACTACCCACATCAACACCATCTCACCCCGCTGTTGTGACACAACAGCAGCCACAGGCTGTGCCCAGAACAGTGTGTGGGAACTACAGGTCTGGGTTCCAGTGAGGGGTTTATCGACCGTAGCACTATTGATACTTCGGTCCAGATGCTTTTTTGTTGTGGGGCTGCCCTACGTACTGTGGGATGGTCAGCAGCGGCCCTGGCCTCCACCACTCGCTAGGAACAGCACACTCCCGCTCAGGTGTGTCTCCCGGAGAAGCACTGCTCTCAAGTCGAGAAGGACGTGAGCAGCTTGTTTAGTGGAAACTATAGAAGCGATCTTTTCACCGGATTGCAGGCAGCAAAGCCAGGCTGGGGGCACTATCTACAAACAACTGGTACTTTGCCCACAGCGTAATCAATAAAACAAGTCGGCTATTTCTACATGGCCTCTGTTCATTCAAAATGTATGCCCAGTGTGTGCATTTCCTGAGAAGTTTTAAAATATTCTAGCCTTTGGAACACCTGGGTGGCTCAGGGGTTGAGCATCTGCCTTTGGCTCAGGGTGTGATCCCAGATCTGGGCATCGAGTCCCACATCGGGCTCCCCACGGAGAGCCTGCTTCTCCCTCTGCCTGTGTCTCTGCCTCTTTCTCTCTCTGTGTCTCTCATGAATAAATAAATAAAATCTTTAAAAAGGAAAAAAAAAATTTTAATTAAAAAAATAAATAAATAAAATATTCTAGCCTTTGATCCACGAATCCCACATCTGAAAAATCTCACCCTAAAGAAATCTGAAATGTGAAGAAAACTAAATGCACAAAGATGTCCAATGCAGAATTTTCTGGAAACAATGAACTCTGGGAAACTTTTTTTTTTTTAAGATTTTATTTATTGAGTGATGAGAGACACAGGGAGAGGCAGAGACACAGGCAGAGGGAAAAGCAGGCTCCCTGCGGGGAACCCAATGCGGGACTCGATCTCCGGACCCCGGGATCATGCCCTGAGCTGAAAGCAGATGCTCAACCACTGAGCCACCCAGATGCCCCAACTCTTGGAAACTTAAGGCTAGTGCTGCGGTCTAGGTGTTCGCGTGCTCCCCAAGTTCCTGGGCCCAGTGCGTTGGTAGTAGGAGGTGGGACCTTTGGGAGGTGATTAGGTCAGGACAGTGGAGGCTTTCTTTTTTTCTTTCTTTTTTTAAGGATTTTATTTATTTATTTAAGAGAGAAAGAGCATGGGCAGCCCCGGTGGCTCGGCGGTTTGGCGCCACCTTCAGCCCAGGGCGTGATCCTGGGGACCCGGGATCGAATCCCACATCGGGCTCCCTGCATGGAGCCTGCTTCTCCCTCTGCCTGTGTCTCTGCCTCTCTCTCTCTGTGTCTCTCATGAATAAATAAATAAAATATTTTAAAAAGAGAGAGAGAGAGATTGAGAGAGAGAGAGCATGACCAAGGTGGAGGGGTAGAGGGAGAAGCAGACTCCCCACTGAGCAGGGAGCCCAAGGTGGGGCTCGATCCCAGGACCCCGGGATCATGATGTGAGCCAAAGGCAGACAGACGCTCAACCCACTAAGCCACCCAGGTGCCCGGGGGAGCCTCTGTGAGTAGGAATGTACCTCAGAAAAGAGACTCCACATAGCTCTTCAACCCGTGAGGACACCGCAAGACATCTGTGTCCCAGAAGAGGGAAGGCCCTCCCACCACACTAACACTGCCTGGTCTCAGACTCCCAGCCTCCAGAACTGTGAGAAATAAATTTCTAAATTTCTTTTTTCATAAGCCACCCAGCCTGTGGCGTTGTGTTACAGACTAAGACAACGAAGTACAGGATAGTAGTGTCAAAATAGATGTCCCATTCATCAGTGGACGGCGTTACAACCTTCAGAAAGCACAGCCACGGAGAATATTAGTGACTGGGGAAAATGCTTTATACATCCTGTTAAGTGAGCCAAGGAGGATGCAAAATTGTTTATACAGTTCAACCTTCAAATCCTCCCCCCATTTTTTTAAATAACAAAAAGATCCATGCTCACACCTTAGCTGCCTTGAGACTGAAAGATGATGAGTGATTTCCTTTGTTGATGGCCAACTGGGGTGGTGGCTGTTTTTTAATTATCAGGGAACTCACAGCTTTTCTATCTTTCTTTCTTTCTTTTCTTTCTTTCTTTCTTTCTTTCTTTCTTTCTTTCTTTCTTTCAAGATTTTATGTATTTGACACAGAATGAGAGAGGGGGAGCGGCAAGCAGAGGGAGAGGGAGAAGCAGGCTCCCCACTTAGTAGAGAGCCCAACATTGGACTCCATCCCAAGACCCTGGGATCGTGACCTGAGCCAAAGGCAGATGCTTAGGGGTTCTGAGCCAGCCAGGAGCCCCCACAGCTTTTCTTTCTAAAGCAACTAGAGGGATCCCTGGGTGGCACAGTGGTTTGGCGCCTGCCTTTGGCCCAGGGCGTGATCCTGGAGACCCGGGATCGAATCCCACGTCGGGCTCCCAGTGCATGGAGCCTGCTTCTCCTATGCCTGTGTCTCTGCGCCTCTCTCTCTCTCTCTGTGACTATCATAAATAAATAAAAATTTAAAAAAAATAAAATAAAGCAACTAGAGAGCAAAGCAGTGTTGGCCAATGGTTGGGTAGGGAGCTCTGTTGTTTGCATGGTCAGATTCAAATCTCAGGGCCAAAGCCTCCCTCGCAGTCTGCAGGCCACATAAACTCTCCCAGGACTGGTTTCCAAATGGGAAGGGTATAAAGTTCTACCTCGAAGGGCAGCTCTAAGAATTAGGTGAGACCCTGGGGGTGGG
This sequence comes from Nyctereutes procyonoides, assembly GCF_905146905.1. Lineage (NCBI taxonomy): Eukaryota > Metazoa > Chordata > Mammalia > Carnivora > Canidae > Nyctereutes > Nyctereutes procyonoides. The sequence continues at coordinate 8,509,674 of NW_026575024.1, read as the reverse complement.
GGGGACAGGGCCTAGTGCATCGGCTCAGGAGAGGTGAACCCTTCCCTGTCTGGTTGGAAATGCACGATGCCCTTAGGGAAATTCCAGCGAGTTCCTTGTCCTTTGTTATCTCAATTTCTCTAAGAAATTTCTCTCCAACCAAAAGAATTAACACGTTTAGAATAATCCCTCCCAAGGTGGATCTTTGTTCAAGTCTTAATGAAGATTTTACTGATTTGTTTTTCACGAGGTTTTGTGTTTGTGTTTGTGATTTTTTTTTTTTTTTTTTTTTTTTTGTCAGTTTAAAGGACTGTCCTCCTTTTTGGTCGTTGGTTATATTTTTTCAAGTGCCTTGCCTATAAGATGACAGTGATAATAATAAATGCCAACTGCATATTTTTAATACCCTTAACTGGCAAGATCAAAACCTGATATGCATCCCTTTGATGACACCTGCTCTTTTAATATTATTGGTTAATGAATTCCAAAACTCTGAGAACCTCTGCCCTCCCTCCCCGGCGGCCCCACCCACCAAAATTAAAGGTTGTCCTGGACACTTGCTCTTATCTGCTGTGGAGATAAGTGTGTCGTGCAATTGCCCACCCTCTCAGAAAAGAAGGCTGAGAATGGTCTTCAGCTGCTAAGTGGTGCCCTCTCCTTGGGGTCATCATCTGTCTGTGACAAGGGAAACCCTCTGGGAGTGACCCCCCCCCCCCCCCGGCTCACATCTGGACTGGGTGCAGCTGTCCAGCAGGCGGGGGACCGGTCCCTCCCCTCAAGCAGGTGCACATCCTTGCTGTGAGTTTCTGAGCTGATGTCTGATCTGGTTTATATTTGTTTACCCAGAGCTCTACAGTTGCTGATTAATTCCCTAAAGTTGGCCTAGAAATGCAGCAGCCAGCTTCCCCTTCGGGGAGCCCGGTCTTTGTTTTCCAAAGAGCAACTATGGCTATTCTTAGCTAAGACTACCCTCCTGTGGCCAGAAGCTGCATTACCATGGCCGGGATTGGTGGGGGAACCTTCCCTCTGGTCCCCAGTTTAAAGGGGTCACTCTAGGAGCACCTGGGTGACTCAGTGATTGAGCATCAGCCTTCGGCCCAGGGTATGATCCTGGGGAGACCTGGAATCGAGTCCCACATCGGGCTCCCTGCAGGGAGCCTGCTTCTCCCTCTGCCTGTGTCTCTGCCTCTCTCTGTCTCTCATGAATAAATAAAACCTTAAAATAAAAAATTAAAAGGTCACTCTAATGGACTTCCTTTAATAAAACTAAAGTGGGGTCTCTACCTGAGTGTGGGCTCTGAGTGTTCCAGAGTCTTCCAGACAGAGAACGTAACCCAATTAAATAGAGACTGCTGTAGGATGGGGTGAGGATCCAGGCCTCCCTCCTGAGAGGACACTCCCTCGGGCCTGTTCCCTAATCAATAAAATGGGACAGTGAGCCCCACACCTCATTTGTGAGACTGAGATAGATTAAAAACAAAATACGGCCTGTGTTCCTCAGCATGGGCAAGAGCTCCACAAGCATCTATTTTAATGCAGTTCTCACACAGACTCAATTAGATGCCCAGAACATATGTTACATATATAACAATTTTTCACGTCATCATTAATAAGGTACGAATTCACTGGCACAAAAAGAAGTTTTGGTGGTTTTTATCATTAAGGGTTGGCAATCCCCTTATGGAGCACCTCCTGTGTGCCAGTCACTGTTGCAAGCACTGGAGACTCAACACTAAGAAAGTGCAATTAGTATCACTTAGATTAAAAATCTGGGGGGCGCCTGGGTGGCTCGGTCGGTGAAGCGCCTGCCTTTGGCTCAGGTCATAAGCCCAGGGTCCTGCGTCAGGCTCCCGGCTCAGCGGGGAGCCTGCATCTCTGTCACTATCTCCGTCTTTCTCTCTCAAATCAATAAAATCTTTCTTTAAAAAAAAAAATATCAGAGAAAGTATCACACTAAAAATGGATTTTCGTATCTTATTTATTTTATTTTATTTTTATTATTTTTAAGTGGTCTGCACACTCGGTGTGGAGCTCAATGCAGGGCTTGAACTCATGACCCTGAGATCAAGACCTGAGCTGAGATCAAGAGTCAGGTGCTTGACAGGCAGGCCCACCAGGCACCCCTGGTTCTCATATTTTAAAATAGAGGAAAAACAAATGTGTGTGATATGGTGGTCCCTAAGAACAAAAACTCCACACCCAAAAGAACTGAAAACGGGTATTCAAACAAAAATGTGTGCACCATGGTCATAGCGGCACCAGTAACCAGGGCCCAAAGGTGGAAAAACCCAAATGTCCTTGTATTGATGAAGGATAAACAAAGGGTGGTTTATCCATGCACTGGAATCGGGTCCAGCCATAAAGAGGAATGAAGTGCTGATACACAGCACAATGTGGAGAGGGACCCTGAAAACATTATGGTAAATAAAAGAAGCCAGACACCAAAGGCCACATATTGTGTGATTCTGTTTTTAGGAAATATCCAAAAATAGATAAATCAGTAGAAAGAAAAAGTAGACTTGTGGTTTCAGGAAGGGGGAAAGAATGGGAAGTGACAGCCAAACGGTACAGGCATCTTTTTGGGGTGATGGAAATGTTCTGGAACTCGATAGAGGTGGTGGTTACACAATGCACTAAGAGCTACCCAATCGTACACTTTAAAACAGTTAATTTTACGTTTTATGAATTTTACCTCCATATCATAAATAGATAGATGATGGATACACAGATGGGTGTTTTTCAAAGCAGTTCTCAGTGCGTGTGAGAGGGCTGAGGCCCTAGGGTCCCGCGCTCTGGCTGCCACACCAGCTCAGCCATGAGGCGGCTCAGAAGCTCGAGCACATTTCTCAGCCTCCCAAAGCCTCAGTGTCTTCATCTGACAAATAAGAGAATAACACAGTTTCCTTGTCCTGAGTCTGTCACGACGGTTAAGCAAGATAATGCCTATATCACAATTAACATAGTGCCAGCCCCACAGCCAGGGCTTGATAAGTTTCAGCAAAAATTTTTGTTTTTGTCATCAGTTTTGCTATTTGAAATCACTGATGCCAGAAAGAAAAAAAAAAAAAAAAACAAGAAACTGAAAACAAGGGAGCACCTGACTGGCTCATCAGTTAAGCCTCCGACTCTTGATCTCGGCTCAGGTCTCGATCGCAGGGACGCAAGTTCAAGCCCCACATTGGGCTCCACGCTGGGCGCGGAGTTACTTAAACAAGAAAATAAAAAATAAACCACAAGGCCAGGACTTTGGAATTAGACTTCTGTTCAAATCTTGGCTCTGCTGCCCACACGCCAGACCACGTTGGCAAAGGTGCAGAGACTCTGGGATTCTCAGTTTCCCGATCCTTAAAGACAGGGCCACGCCTGACATTTCTTGTGGAATCGCAACACCCTGGCTGGAGCAGCGCCTGGAATCGTAGCCTCCCCACGTACTTCATGGCTTGGGACAAACACATAACAACATAAATGTGCACGCGTAACCTCGATCACTTGGAAAGGGTGGTGTCTGCCTGTGGGTGTCATTATACACCTGATAACAACGTGATGAGGGGGCCCTTCAGCTACGTTGTGTGTGTCCCCAAAACCCATAACCCCAGGCTAAGTGGGAGAAAACAAGCAGACAAGGCCGGATTGGGGGACGTTGCACAGAACACTGACCAGCACTTCTTAACGCTGTCAACGTCACAAAAACAATAAGGACAATCAGGAATGTCACAGAGCAGAGGAGACTGCGGAGACACGGCCACTAAATGCAGAGTGGCGCCTGGACGGGATCTTGGAACAGAGGGCAGGACATCAGGGAGAGAACCCATGTGTTTGGAGCAAAGTAACTCCTGGAGTTGGCAGAGCAGCGTGGGTGCGAAAGACGTGAGCATCGGGGGCACCGGCCCAAGGTATACGGGAAGTCTCTGTGCCATCTCTAGGACTCTTCTCTAAGATTATTCCCAAATTTGGGGATCCCTGAGTGGCTCAGCAGTTTAGGGCCTACCTTCGGCCCAGGGCATGATCCTGGAGACCTGGGATCGAGTCCCTGCATGGACCTGCCTCTCCCTCTGCCTGTGTCTCTGCCTCTCTCTCTCTCCCTCTCTCTCTCTCTCTTTCTCCCTCTCTCTGTCTTTCGTGAATAAATAAATAAAATCTTAAAAAAAAAAAAGCTATTTCAAGAGCTTTAACAGTAAAGCATAATTTTGTGACCAATTATGAAATGTAATTATCTGAATATTAACTAACCAAAGCTTAAGATGCTATCTGAGAAACAGCTGGAAGGACCCTAATGGAACAACATGGGTGAAACTGAAATCTATGCAAACTCAAACATTTCCGTATGAAGTATCACTGTTTTCGACCAAAACCTCCGCACGACAGACCTTGGGGGGGTGGGTACCCCTGGTTGGTCAAATTGCACTTTTTCTTCATGATGCAAAGTTGAGTTCTCTTTTGCCAATTTCACCCAATAGCCCCATCAGCCTTGTTTTTCCAAAAATGGACATTTTTGATTCATGTGTACTTTGCGTAATTTAATTTCTTGCCATCTTCCTCCAGCCTCTACTCCACACGGGGCAGGATACCGTGCCCGGGGCTCAGAGCTGTCGATGGAATCAATGGAACCAAGCAAACTCCCTTCTTGCCCCTGGAGGGGGGCTCAGGGTCCCCTGGGGGCTGTGAGGGGAAAAACTGGGGATTTGGGGTCCAAGCTGTGCAGGGGCGTGTGGAGCGCTCCAGGCAGCAGGTAGCTCAGAAGGGGGCCACCCGCTGGACCCAGAAAGGAAAGGAAGACTTGCAGAGGAAGGTGGGTGTCCTGGGGAAGGTCTCAGAGGCAGAGGGGGACCCGGGAGGAGGCGAGACTGGGCTGGTGAGCAACGCTGGCCCTCACATCCCCACATCGCCTCCCTCCCCACATCCCCCCCGAGGAGGCACATGGTGGGTGCCAGGTGGTGGGTGAGGTTCCTGCCCAAGAATAACCGCCTCCCCAGTGAAGCTTCCTGTTTCGTCCTGCTGGGAGCTGCTCCCTCCCTGAGCCACAGAAGGTGTCATGCGAGGTCTGTGCGCTGGGCCGGCCCCTGAGAATGTTTTCGTTTCAATGACTTTTTTTTTTTTAATTTTTAAAATTTTTTCTAAATTCCATTAATTAACATAGAGCGTATTATTAGTTTCAGAGGTAGAGTTCAGTGATCCATGACCAGTTGCATATAGCACCCAGTGCTCATCACATCCCCCGGGTCCCCCTCCCCTCCAGCCACCCTCAGTTTGTTTCCTAGAGTTAAGGGACGCCTGGGTGCTCAGTGGTTGAGCATCTGCCTTTGGCTCAGATCATGATCCCAGGGTCCTGGGATTGAATTCCGCATCGGGCTCCCTGCATGGAGCCTGCGTCTCCTTCTCTTTCTGCCTGTGTCTCTGCCTCTGTGTGTGTGTGTGTGTGTGTGTCTCATAAATAAGTAAATAAAATCTTTAAAAAAAATAAGTCAGAGAGGGAGACAAACCATATTTATTTCTATTAAAGTCAGAAAAGAAAGAAGGAGATAATAATAATCAACATGCGATCATGAATCCAGCCTGGATTCTACTCATGTTTGTTTTTTTTTTCCTACTCATCTTTATACCAAAGCAGGAGTCAACATATTTCTCCTTCCTTCCTGCCTCCTTCCCCTCTCTCCTCCTATGGACGCATGCACGCCTCCGTCGCAGAATCACAAGGACCCTGAGCCTCGTCACCTCCACCCAAGCCTCGCTCTACCTTCCTTCCGACACCTTCTGAATGTCGGGCCACGGGTGGGCACCTGGAGCCACCAGGACCAACAAGGCAGCTCAGTCTTGTGAGCAAGCAGGGACGAGAAAACACCCGATGGTCAAATCTGGAAGCTGAGCGGCACGAGAAAGAAGGCAGGATCCGGCCTGCCGTCGGGTGGTCCAGTCAACAGCGTCCACCGCCTTACAGTTCAACAGCTCCGCCTGCACCCCGAATCAGCCTACAGGTAAGTACGGACAACACCCTTACGGTTCCAGAACCCAGATCAAATGCCACAAGCCTCGAAACAGAAGACGTAGCACTGCCAGAAACTGGGAAGTGGAAGAGGAGACGTGGCAAGAGGCAGACCACCCCCCTCATGGGACAAAGTGGGGAGGCAGGAAATCCCGGGTCACCACCACTTAGAGTCCAGAGCTGAGCCGTTGGTGTCAACTGCAGAGAGCTCCCACCAGCCCCCCCCCAAGGGCTTCGGGGAGCATCTGCCTCCCGTAACCGTGGCAGGTGCTCCGCCCTGGGCGGGCACGGAGGCCGGGATGCCAGGCTCCCCCTGGCACTGGATGGACAGTCCCAACCGCAAAACATTGTCCTGCCTGCACCGGGCAGCACCGCGATGAGCCAACTGAAAATATTGCCAACGTGGAATGGAGCGGATTCTAGAAGCAAGAGCCACAATGTACGGGGGGCCCCGCTAGCCACTTGGCCAGATGGAGGGGCTGCCCCTGCAGAGGTGGAGAGGGGCGTGTGCAAGACTTGCTCTCCAATAAATACCGCCTGATTGTTTAAGTCACCTGTATGCGTGACTTCGTTCATTTTCTTTTTTTTTTTAAGAGTTTATTTATTTATTTATGAGAGACACAGAGAGGCAGAGACACAGGCAAAGGGAGAAGCAGGCTCCCTGCGGGGAGCCCGACGTGGGACTCGATCCGGGGACCCCGGGATCACGCCCTGGGCCAGCCAGGGGTCCCTGTTCATTTTCATCCTAAGGGCCATTGCAAAGGTATGGAAAGGACTCCGACATAAAAGAACACGGTCACTATTCAATTAAGGGACCGGCTACAAGCTGTCATTTTATTTATTTATTTATTTATTTATTTATTTATTTAATTTATTTATTTATTTTTTTGCAATGTTTTCCCTTGCCATATGGGCTTTGGTTCCAAAGGCGTCCGGCTCGGGACAACAGAGCTGCTGCATGTTCTTCGAGGAGACCAAACCCCAAACCCTGACGTCCTCCGAGGCCACATAATTGCAGCTGAATCCCAACAAAGGCCCGAATTTCCGCTGACCTGACAGCGGGCGCCACCATGTGGCAAAGACGTCTCTGCCACCTTGGGCTCCCGACGGCTGCCGTCGGGTTCCCTGGGGAATTTCTGATTTCGTGGGGTTCGCCCCCCCACTGCCCTGCACGGTTGGTGCCAGCGGAGGGAACTCCATCAGCCTGCCTCTAATTCACAATTTTGGGATTCGCGTGATTCAAACCCGCACAAAACAGGTCCCCGACCGGCTGATGCTACTTCTGAAAAATCCTTGAGCTTCTGGCCCCCACGTGGCCGGTGTATTTGCAGATGAAAGGAGGCCACGGAGCTGGCTGTGATCTATGATTATTTGTTTTATATTCAGGATCAACAAAAAGCCATAAAAGGAGTCATTAGAGGATTCCATTTTCCGATTCGCTACACTTGCCTGCTCACCTTCAAAATCTAATCGATAATAATGAGGGAGACTTAAGACAAGTTCAATCAAAAGTTCAAGCCTTGCTGGTGGTTCTTGACATCACTTTTCCGCCTCTGGTCGATGAAACCGTGGATCGTGTTCTGCGGTGTGGTGGCCCACGTTGTCTTTCCGTTGGCCACAGGATGACGTGAGCCTGCCCCGCCAGCTCCCCGGCACTTCTTTGGCCTCTCCAAACCCTTCCCGTGGCAAAAAAAACACTCCATTCAGGTGGATCCCCCCCAACTGTCGATGATTCCCGAAGTGGACCTTGCTGCCCTCAGCCTCCCAGAGGGAAAGTTCAGGGGGAACAGCAAGTGCAAACCTTCCCAGTTCCTTAGGTAGGTCTCAGATTAGATGGCACTTCCTCCAGGAAGCCCTCCGGACCTTTCCCATGGGAGTCAGACGCACCGACAGATGGGGTCTTCCAGAAAAGGAAATCAAGTTCAACGTGGCGTGTTGGGCAGCCTGTCAAGCGTCTCTGATGAGTGAATGTTCAACCTCATTTGGGGGTAACATCAGGGATTCAGTGACCTTGTCCCAACATGGCCAGACACCTGGCTAGCTGCTGGGGATACGGCACTGAGGAAGTCCAATCAGGTTAATCCTCTGTTCAGACCCACTCCCGTGGAGTGGCTCCCATTATGCTCAGAGCAAGAACCAAAATCCTTCCAGCAGGCCAACAAGACTCCGTCCCCTTTCCTCTCCTCAGCTATCGGGCCAGCCAACCTCCTGCACCTCCTCACTGTCCTTGAGTAATGCAGGGCCTTTGCACATGCTGTTTCCTTTGCCTGCAATGTTTCTCTCCATATAACTGCATGGCTCACACCCTCTCCTCCTTCAAGTCTTTGTCTAAATCTCATGTCCTGGTTGAGGACTTTTCCGCTGTCCTATTTGAAGTTGCACCCCATCCCTAACCTGAGTCCTGACCCCTCCTTACCAGTTAGTTTTCTGGTAGATCTTATAAGCTCTGACATACTATATAATATGCTTATTTATTACTCCATGAGGCCAAGGAGTTTTGTCTTTTCACATGATAGGTCCTCAATAAAAAAATGAGGAGTGCATGAACGAGCCTGACCTGCCCTCACGGACCTCCAAGTCTTGCAAGAGATAGGCTCTGGCCAACCTCACAAACGGCTATCTCAATTTGTAATGGTGCAACAATAATCGTGCAACGGGGGGGAGGTGCGGGCTGCCCTGGATGCACCTGAGGCTCTACAGGCAGCCACATCTGGGCCCCAGTCCCCGCCCCGCTCAATTGTCAGGATACTTGATTTGAACCTGGACCTATCTGCCTTATGTCCTCCCTGCAAGCCAGAGGGCCAGAGGCATCTGTTCCACCCCGGCTCTTTCTGAGAAGCCAGCATCTGAGGACACAGCGGAGAAGACAGTGAACACCAGATTTCCTTTCTTTAAAAGAAAAAAAAAATTAAATTGCATTTTGAGCATTACTGGAAATGAATACCAAAAGAGCAGTGCTGTCGTTTTGCTCCCGCCTTAGAATCACTAAGCGAGGGGCTAAGCTGGGTAATGAACATAAAGTCTAGCTCGTGGAATGTGGGACTATAAAAATTTTAGATATTTCAATAAAACCACATTAATAGGGTCTCATATTTCCTGCAGGATTTAAAAGCACACAAATACTCCGTCTTTGAAAAAGTATCCCAAACAGTTGAACGTCAAAGCAGGTGGGACCCCGAAATGAAGTTTCTTTCCAACAGGCGCCACCTGCTGTCGCAGCTTATTGACCGCTTTCGGGTGTGAAATGTCTGAGGTCATCAGGTCAGTTCTTTCTGCGGAGAAAAATAATCTTGAATCATCAAAGGGTTCCATGACTGCCTGTCTTTAAGGACCCACTTCTCACATGCCATTTGGCAGAAGGATATTGGGCTCACCCCCTTCGTCCTAACCGGGGGCCAGTTTGGTTCCAAATATACTCGAATCCAAGTGACTGCTTGGGCAAGTCCCAGAAAGATCCACCTTTTACAAAACCCACGTATACACTAGTCAGCTGCTCGTGTACATGTTAGAAGCACGGACATAGCTCGACCTCTTCATCAGCCATGGGCAACTGAACTTGGTTGGTTGGGGCCTCAGTTTTCCTTATCTGTCAAAGGGTGAGGATAAATTGCCACCTTAGATGATGCGCGTGAAATCCCTTAGTGCTGCCTCTGGCACATAGTAAATGCTCAATGCCTGATACTTATATATTAAATCAAGGGGTGGGGGGAGATGGAGCAATTTTCAAAGGGCTATCAAATAATCCCATTTCTGGTAACAGTAATAAGTAACAGCATTGGCATAGACAAACATCAGAAGACATAAATTCCAGGACGCCTGGGTGGCTCAGTGGTTGAGAGTCTGCCTTTGGCTCAGGGCGTGATCCTGGAGTCCCAGGATCGAGTCCCACACTGGGCTCCCTGCGAGGAGTCTGCTTCTCCCTCTGCCTGTGTCTCTGCCTCTCTCTGTGTGTCTCTCATGAATAAATAAATGTTTTTTAAAAAGGAAAACATAAATTCTGGATTATTAGAGGTGTCCCTCTCTAGAGGAGGGAGTTTCACTTTCTTTACCATAGACTTACCTGAGGCTTGCTTTTTTTAGAAAGACATAGTATGCTTATAATTTTAAAATTAGGAGGTTTTTGGTATTGTGGTAAAATATGCAGAACATAAATTTACCACGTTAACCATTTATTTTTAAGTGTGTAATTCAGTGGCGTTAAGTACATTCACACTGTTATGCAGCCATCACCACCCTCCACCTCCAGAACTTTCTTATCTTCCCAAACTGAAACTCTGTTCCCATTAAACCCTCCAACCTCCTCCCCCAGCATCTCGCCCCAGTCTACTTTCTGTCTCTGTGGATTGGACTATTCTGGGAACCTCCCAGAGATGGAATCATCTACTACCTGTCCCTTTGTGCAAAATTTGGGTTTTTAATGTAAAAAAAAATGGAAGTGCTAAAGCACTATCTCTGTCCTGTATAAAACCCTCAACCACTGTACTATTCCGGAAGCTCTAACAGAATAGTTCAGGGACCTCTGAGGGCCCCAAGCCCCCTCCAGGGGTACAAAGGGTCAAAAAGACCTAATATACAATGAAGTTACTTACTTTCCACAGGCCACGTGATGTGTGATGTCACCCAAGATCGAACAAACGGCAGAGATGAGCATCCCCTTCTCTTTTCTTAAGACACTAAAGACAGTTACAGGGAAGCCTGGGTGGCTCAGCATGATCTCGGGGTCCTGGGATCAAATCCTGCATTGGGCTCCCCACAGGGAGCCTGCTTCTCCCTCTGCCTGTGTCTCTGCCTCTCTCTGTGTGTTGCTCATGAATAAACAAACAAAAGCGTTTTTTTTTTTTTAATAAGTGAATAAAAATAAAGACAGTTACAAAACAGTAAAAACACTGCCAGTCTTCTCATCCAATTTCTTTTGGTTGGGGAATTTTGTTATTTACAATGAAAAAAAAGTAGGTATTCATATTCATATCAACATATAAAAAGTTATTTTTTTTCTTTTTGAACTAATAAATGTTGATTGTTTTAAACCGAACAATGATAAATATCAATAAGCATGACCCACATAAGCAAGAATTTTTGAAGACCCTGAATAATCGTTAAGAGTGTGAAACGATTCTGAAGCCAGAAGTTTTAAGAATGGCCACATTATGGTAACCTTTCCAATGATGAATGGTGCTTGTGTTGGCGTGGACCGCCAGACGTTTTTCTCTCTGTAGATGACCTGTCAGTGTGTGAACGTCTCAAATGTGAGTAACACTTGTCTCCGGGCACCACATCCAGTCTCCTATAATCCAATTATCTCCTCTGCCCATCCTCCCCCCTCTACCCACACATGCCCAGAAAACCATTCAAACACTCCAGACTAAAACTCTCTTGATCCTAACTACCTCTTCTTCTTCTTCTAAAATACCTGCCCCACCCACATAGCAGCCTGTGAAACTCCTTTGGTACAAGGTACAAGGATACATAAGGGACAATAAACTAACAAGAGTTGAGCGTGCATTACGTTCATTGCCACGGGTAGATGGATGCTTATAAGCAGTGACTCAGTGGATAATCTCATAGGTAGGAGGTTGTTGAGATAATTCTACGAGACCATCTTTCTGTCATTAAGAATTGCTGAGCTGGAATAAATTATGTATATTTACCCATCCATCCTTCCATCCATCCATCCGACCAACAGATATTGAGGGAGAGCCACACTCCGGACTATGCCCACAGGAAACACCAATAAAATAAATTCCTTCCGCCGGGGAGGCCCCCTTCAGGTGGGCAAGGCCAGCAAACAAGGACACACTATAAAGGCAGGTGGTACTGAGTTTTATAAGAAAAAATTTACAGCAGATACAGACGTAGGGAGGCTGGAAAGGCCCTGGGGCAGGTGACGTATGAGCACTGGGGTGAAGTCGGGGCCGGGGGCAGACTACCTGGGATACAGTGTGACCAGGCCTCGAGACAGCACGGGTACCACTGCAGCGGCAAGAGGAAGGTGCCCAGAAGTGCAAGAAATCGATAGGAAGTCTGTGGAGGATTTGAACAAGGACGGGGGTAAAACTCTCCCATTTTTGGAGTTCCAACAGGCATGTGGAGGAGATTCAGCCGAAGGACAGAAAGTTAAACAGGGAAGAAGGGAGACAGGAAGCTGCCCTCCGGGTGAAGAGTGGCTTGGCCCGGGGGACAGCAGCGGAGGTGACAGGAGGCGGCTGGGTGCCCAGGGGTTTTGCGGGAACGGAGGCCCCGGGTTTGTTCTTGGCTGGGATGAGGAAATGAGAAAGTTTCCCCGACGGCTGAAGGGTCTGGCTCCTTCAGAGGAGCCGGGAGGGCAGAGGCTGTGGTGGGTGCTTTAATGGGGCGCGGGCCGATGCCAGAGGCATCCAGGTGCACAGGTGCGCGGCACAGATGTTTGTGCACGGCACAGGTGTCGGTGCACAGCACAGGTGTCGGTGCATGGCACAGGTGTGGGCGATCTGTGGCACAGGTGTGGGCGATGCGTGGCACAGGTGTCGGTGCACGACACAGGTGTTTGTACGCAGCACAGCTGGGCTCTCGGGCAGGGCTGGAGGCAGTCCTGACGTGGGACAAAGGTGCCCGGAGCTCTGAACCCGAGGGCCCTGACGTGTGTGGGAGGCATGGAGGGAAAGGACCCATCTGCTCCTACAATCCCTACCCGCAGCTGCTGGGAGGTGAAAGGGAAAAATCCCCGGGGGCTGAGGGTGGCAATTAGTTCACCGACAAACAGGGAGGATGCCTGTCAGGCCCTTAACTCAAGGACATTTTAATTACGACTATGATAAGATTACAGTTGCCAGTTTGAAGCTATTTTAGGTCACTTAGAATTCCAAATCGAAAGTCCAGGGAGGCGTAGGTAATTTCTCACCCTGGTGTAAGAATCACTTGGTGTGCCTGTTAGACATGCAGCCTCTCAGCCCTCCTCCAGCCCCACTGACCAGAATCAGGGGCGGGGGTGGGGGGGTGGCAGTTGGGGCTGGGAAATGTGATTCTGAGGGGTACAGCCTGCAACAGCCATAGAAATTCAGGCGTTTGATGTGTGCGCAAAAGTGATGAGGAAACCTCACTAGGTGAATAGGGGTGAAGGGCAGTAAGGAAAAAAAAAGTGATCTTTTTTTTCTTGATAGGACTTTTTACAGACTCAGGGGTTGGGAATCTCGTCACCCTGCTTCTCTGGTCTATTTTATCCATCGTCATCCTAAAACATAAATCTGATACCACCATCTGTCCAAATACCATCAAAGTGCTCTGGCAGGTGCGCTCGGGCCAAGGCCCCGAATCCTTGAGATTTAAAACATCCAAGTCTGGCCTGAACTCCAAATTTGTCCCGGGAGCCATGGTTCTTCACTGGGGACATTTTGCATCCTAGGGACATTTTGGATTGCCTGAAAGCGGTTGGGGTTAGTACGAGGGGAGGGGTGCCCCTGGCATGCAGTGGGTGGAGGCCAGGGAAGTTGCTGAACCTCCTCTGCTGCACGGAATAGCCCCCGCAACAAGAAGGATCTGGTCCCCAAATGTTGATTTAAGACCTCAGGTCTGTAGCCACGCGGGTGTCCATTCAAGTCTGTAAACTCCAAGGGCTCTTCCGTTGTTAAAGCACTTTACTAAGCAGGAGGTGCGCCAGGATGTGATTGCACCATCACGCACATTATGAAGGACCGTGGCCTTTCTCCTGTCCTCGCCACTCAGCATCTTCTGTTCACTGCTGGTTTCCTCCCACTATTACACCCTGTCGTCCTAACTGGGTCTGTTTACCAGTTTTCAGCCCATCTTCGGCACTAACACGGAAAACGTTGGCTCCTGGGACACAGATCCCCAGCACCCAGCACGAGCTCCTCATAAACAAAGGCGTGCTGGGGCAGCCTGGGGGGCGGGGGGAGCTCGGCGGTTTAGCTGCCTTCAGCCCAGGGCGTGACCCTGGGGACCCGGGATCGAATCCCACATTAGGCTCCCTGCATGGGGCCTGCTTTTCCCTCTGCTTGTGTCTCTGCGTCTCTCTGTGTGTGTCTCTCATGAATAAATAAAATCTTAAAACAAAACAAAACAAAAGGTGTGCTGAAGGAAATGAAACAGGCAGGGAGAGGCCACCAACTTTTACCTCTCCAGATTTGATTCTTTTTCCTTCGAATCATTTGGTTTTCAGGAGAAAAGTGGACTCACTTTCTTAAGAAAAAATTCAATAAAACCGCTCCCATCAGCCTGCACTAGTGTGGATTACATGCTCCTTTTTATATACGGGCATACAAACACCAGCTTTTGCACGTATCTTACAGCATTTACAGAAACAATGCAAGGATACATCAAAACCTATTTTGGGGGAATGCCTGGGTGGCTCAGCGGTTGAGCGTCTGCCTCTGGCTCAGGTCATGATCCTGGATTCCTGGGATCGAGTCCCCTTGAGTCCTGAGTCCCATTGAGTCCCGAATCATCCTCCCCGCAGGGAGCCTGCTTCTCCCTCTGCCTGTGTCTCTGCCTGTCTCTGCGCCTCTCATCAATAAATAAAATCTTAAAAGAAAAAAAAAAACTTTTACATAACACAATTATATTAAGGGAGGAAAAAAGGCAAAGCAGTATCTAAAAATGGAAAACAATGAACCTAATGGGATCTGGAGTTGTTGGCGAATGTACAGATAAGGAATTTCAGGCTTCTAACCCATGCTGTATCCTTGAGTGGAAGTTATTCAGTAGAGTCTCCAGTAAGGACTGCTAGACACCCCCACTCCCAAAGTTTCCAATTCAGCAGGTCTAAGGTGTATTTCTGACAATGTGTAAAATTTCTAAGATGCCTTTGAAACATGCATTTCCCAGTGATGATGATTTTGCTAGTCCGGGGCCACAAGTTGAAAACCAGTTATAAAAAAGAAAGAAAAGAAAAGAAAAGAAAAGAAAAGAAAAGAAAAGAAAAGAAAAGAAAAGAAAAGAAAAGAAAGAAAAGAAAAAGAAACCAGTTATAAACAAGTGAAACTTCAAAGCACTTGAAATCTTCACTTAGAATGTTGGCATTGTGACTTAATTGCTACACGTAGTAGGATAAATCAAGTTATGCTGGTATCAGGAAGCCAAGTTTTCAGAAAATCAAATATAAGATCGAAAAAATAACCTTATTTTAAATTAGTTAGAAACTGAGTGCCCTGAGTTAGGGCATTCAGGTGGCTCAGCAGTTGAGCGTCTGCCTCTGGCTCAGGGCTTGATCCTGGGGTCCCGGGATCGAGTCCCACATCGGGCACCCCACGGGGAGCCTGCTTCTCCCTCTGCCTATGTTTCTGCCTCAGTCTCTCATGAATAAATAAAATCTTAAAGAAAAAAAAAAACAGTAATATAGAAGTGCCTGGCTGGTTCAGTCAATGGAGCATGTGACTCTTGAAGTCAGGGTTAGGTTCAAGCCCCCACGTTAGGCATGGATTACTTAAAAATGTTAAAATAAACCAGAGGCACCTGAGTGGCCCAGTCGGTTAAGAGTCTGCCTTCGGTTCAGGTCATGATCTCGGGGTCCTGGGTTGGAACCCCAAGTCAGGATCACCACTCAGGGGAGAGTCTGCTTCTCTGTCTCCTCTCTGCTCTTCCCCCAGCTCATACTCTCAAATAAATAAAATCTTTAAAAACAAAACAAAACCCCATAGCAATAGAATTCATTGAAGTCCCCCCCTTTAAAAAAAAAAAACGTATATATCCTCGTTCTCTAGGTTAAGAAGTCCTGGGGGTTGAAGCAATTCAGGAGTAATGAGCATCCTTATCGCCAATTCACCAATTCTAATCATCATTTCCCGCAAAAGGAGCCCAGGATCTTCTGAGAAGTTAACTCTCCAGGTCTTGGTCAGGAAATGGTCAAGATGAGCTCAGAAGCTAAGAAGCCTTCAAGCTGTTGTTCAAAACACACTAAGCCAACTTAAAGGTGCCCCTGTTGGCCAGACAGGAGACTCTAAGCATCAGAGTGATGCCTGCAATTGTTTCAAACTCATGTAATGTATACGGAGTTCCTCAGAAAAAATTCAGAAGTTCATACATTCACCAGTCACGTCTAGGACCAGACTTTATTCTCAAAGCTGATTAATCAAGGAGCAGAATCAAGTTTTTTTTTATCATTCAAGCTGTATTTCAGGGTAATCAAAACACAAGTGAGGTCTTCTGTCCAATAATAATAATGCAGAAGAAATGATGGAATTTTTAAATCACCTTTTGCAATATTCCTAATGTTTATCCAGTGGCTGCTAAAACCCAGAGGAGAAAAGTTGATGGAGAACTTTATTACGGCTGGATAGTCTGACATCTGAACCCATGATCAAACTTAACATGCATGCAGTTGGAAAACCAAATATTGTATGTGTCCAGAGGGGATGTGATTGGGAGCATATAGATCCTCCTCTCCAAAACTGATCTCAAATCTACTTTAAATCTCTCGATTGAATTCATCAGTTCACAGGACATCAGAGAGACTGGAGAAAGTTAGATGAAGCCACAAATACACAATAAACCCATCAAATGTGTGAATTTCTACAGGACGAAAGACCCACCCTCTTCAATAAATAAAATGTTGTAAGGTGTGTGTGGAAAGGGTAAGTAGATTAAAATACTTTAAAAACCAATCTAGGGGCTCCTGGGTGGCCCAGTCAGTTAAGTGTCCGTCTCTTGGTTTCAGCTCAGGTCCTGATCTCAGGGTCCTCAGATTGAGCCCTGAGTCAGGTTCTGTGCTCAGTATGGAGTCGGCTTAAAATTCTTTCTCCCTCTGCTCTAAAATAAATCAATCTTAAATTTAAAAAAAAAAAAAAAAAAGGATCTTCTAAAACCAATTTAAGGCCATCTTGTTTAGGTCCTGATGAGAAGCCACCTTTGAGACAACCAGGGAACATGGTCATGGAGGTTGGTTATAAGGAATCATTGTCCATTTAGCTGTGTGTGATCATGAAAGCTCTTATCCATTAGGGATACATACTGAAGTGTAAAATGAAACTGTATCACGTCTGAGATTTGCTTTAAAATACTCAGGGGAGAAGACTTGAGGTGATGCAAAATACTGCTGGGGAAAAAAAAAAATACTGCTGGGGAGCACAAGGATTCATTACATTAACGTCTCTACTACCCTGTAGGCTTAAAATTGTACTTAATAAAAAGCCAAATAAAACAAAACCAGAAACCAGGGACACAATAAAGACCAAAACCCAAGACTGCAAAACACCAAATCTATATTTACATCCACATATAATAACATAACTTTAAGCTGAAATATATCATAAATAAAACAAGTAATGTCTACTGTTTGACAAGTATCAACAATTAAAATAAATCAAACTGGAATGAAATAAATACATAAACAAAAATCCAATGGATTGTACCTCTATTATATGTACTGTTGTCTCAAAAGGAAAAAAAACATACAAAACCAGTAGTATCCCAATAGTTAATACTGATGGACCAAAAACAAAAACAAACAAAAATTTTGGAGTACAAGGGCTGTGAAAAAAAAAAAAAGGACATTTTTATGCATTCAGAAATTCAGAAATGTGGTTAAGAAAGGAGAAATCTGAAAGCCCCCAAAATTACAGTATGACATGAATTGACTTGTTTTCAGATAGATTTGGTGATTTTTTTTAAATACAGGTTTAAATTTCAGCCCTCTATTATCTCGTATCCCCTTTTAAGATTTACATTTATAGTCACAGCAAGCTTTCTGCAACACTCATTGGATTAGGCAAAGATCAAGTCAATCATCTTGCAAATGTGTTAATCTTCAAAAATAGGCTATAAAAGTGCAAAACTATGAAAACAAAAATCTAGATTATGTACATATGGCTCAGCTTGTGAACAGGAAAAAAGGTAAATAGTGTACACTTTCCTGATACAAAGCACTTCATTGCAATGACAGCAGACTGATCTCTAATCAGGTCTCCCTTTAACGTGGGAGTTTAAGACTTCTCTGTCAAGTATGCTTCATGTTGCATAATGAAAAAACAAGAAAAAAACAAAAAAACAAATCAGGATTCTTTTAGGACTTCACTCTTGCTCTAACGCAAAAGGACAGGGCAAGAAAACTTAACAGTGCAAATTTATTTTTGAAAACGGTTTTCTTAATAAAATATTTTGTGGTTGCTAAACCAATGTACTGCTGAATAAACTCAGCCGCGGACAGCGTATTAAGGGAACAAAAGTTTAAAACACCTAGCAAGCCAGCTGGTGGCTATCCTCTCTTTAAAAACCCAAACTACATATGCACTGAGAAAAACGTTGCTGCTCCAAACAACCAAAAACGGGAAGACAAGTTACTGAGGTCAAGAAACAGATCACATCTTCCCCATTACCAGAAGGCTCAGCCGGCAGTTCCTTATTCAGAATCAACGTGTCTATCATTAACTCGAATATGTCCACAGTTAACCCAAATGCCGGGCACACCAAGACTCCTAGATACAAACCTAAAATTTACCCGAAAACTTTCATGTCCTTTAAAATTGCTTCCAGTATGTGTAATTCACATGTATAATTTAACGTTTATGTTTTTTTACATACTAATTTAAGCAAAAGCCAAGAAAACCTGAATTTTCCAACAAAAATGATTAATGTGATAAAAAATAACTTTTAGGAACTCCACATACAATTTGGTATGTTTACTGTGTATGTGGCTGCTCTGCGGAGGACATGCTCCTCTGTAAACACACACACTTAAAAACCCCACAAATCACACCACTTTTTCAGAAAAGGATCGTGGATCTGGACTCTCCCTCTGTTGACAAAATGAAAATTACAATAAAAGGGCACCGAATTCAAAATGACTGACCACAGTATATGCAGCACATATTCATAGAGGGTCAATACTTGTGTTAACAATTTTGTTAAGACAATAGACTGGGGAAGATTTAACATAATACAAATCATTGAGAATTATTTTTAAAAACATACATTTTCAACGAAAGAGTACAAATAGGAACTGCTCAAAGTGATGAGCTACATTAGAGAAAAGAGTATGCACAGTATTTGAACAAGCAGGTTTAGAACTTACATATGTACATATTACCTGAGGTGCAAGCGTCATATACTTTCTCCCCACCCACCCCCCAACCCAGATGGTTTCTTTCCAGCAGCGCTCAAGTATGCAAAAGACTCCTCTTCTTATTTGGTCGATTCTAAAAAAAATATTATTCAGGGACAAAATAGAGATTTCCAGTCTCCATTTGTGTACAACCCAACTGTTCCAACTATAGTTTTTATTGCTATTTGGTACAAAAGTTAACAGAACAACTTTACAAAACCGTAGTGTTCCTGGCATGTTACACGCATGGTACGGTCACAGCTTATTTCACAGGCTCCCACCATCTGCTTTTGCCAAAGGATGGACGAACTCAATTTGTGGACAGTACACATCCATCAAGACCTGTGGAAACAAAGGTTCAAGAAGCGATTAAGATAAAACTGAATACGGCCCAGAAAATCTTTAATAGAAAAGTACAATCAACAGAAATAAGGAGATCTAGAAACACAGTGAGTTTCACGTAAGCTCAAATGTTGCAACGAAGGGGCGCCTGCCCTGCTCAGTGCGTGGAGCATGTGACTCGATCTCTGGCTTGTGAGTTCAAGCCCCACAGCAGGTGTAGAGATTACTTAAAAATACAATCTTTACAAAAAAGTAATGTTGCAACGAAAATATCAGGACTCTGCATAATGCTGTGCCGCTTCAGAGATACTACTACATACTGAACAGTGATTTAATGAAGAGGATTTTACCAAGAATCAGAATTCATATAAGTTACACTAAGTCTGGCAAAAGCAACTGTCACCAATGAGAAACTGAAAGCTTATATAACATTTGTTCAGCCAACATCTAACAAGTTTTACCAGTGATATTCCCCGCAGTAGACTAGGCAATGAACACGAGTCTCCTCTCCACCCGAGCTAGCAGTGAAGGTGGACACACAGGTGGGGGCCAGCGGGGAGGAATGGAAGGCAACCAGTGCAGGGGGCCAGCCCCAGCCTACAGAAAGAGGCTAGGGCTGGACCAACAGGACAGTTAGCATTTACTATTAAGGACCTGCTGTGCCATATGGCACAAGAAATCTGTTACAAATTATCTGTTCCTTAACCCATAAATTTTCGTTTTTGTTTTAATGGAGAGTGGACTTAACCCCATTCCTGTCCAACACTTTACTCTCATTCTACTTTCACTACCTGAGGGGAAAAAGGAGCGTAGGCCTGGGTAAGGCTAATAGGTCCGTCCCTACGTGTCCCACTGGAAACAAGACAGAGAACTCGCACCCTAGACTGGGAGTATAAACGCTGGTCACGTGACAGGACAAGGATTTCCATGAGAGAACTCAAACTGTCCATCATCCTCCATCTCTTCATGCAATTCATTGGTAAATAAGGCCTAGAATAACTCTTCACCTGGACATCAGGCCCGCTGGCCAAACCTGGAATTAACTAAATAATCGCACAACTCTGACCATACTACTTGAGTCTTCTCAGTATCTACAGTTATATACACTTGCCATGTGAGGCACAAAGTCAAAATGCACCTACTTGTTCCTGTCCCATTCCCCTCCCCCAACAGGTAAGGATGCACAGAGGCTTTCAACAAAGATTAAACAGGAGAGTTGGGGGGTGCGGGGGAAGGGGCACAGGCTTTGGTTCATGCAGACCTGGGACAGAACCAAAAACAGTATACACTGGGCAAGTTCAATACTCCAAGTCTTGGTACCCTCCTCTATAAAGTGTGCACAGAGCCTCCTAACCCAGGGGTCAGCAAAGATTTTCTCCAAGGGGCCAGAGTGTAAATATTTTCAGCTTTGCAGGCCGTGTGCTCCCTGTCACAACTACCCAGAGCTCTGCTAATGTGGCACAGAAGCAGCCATCAACAATACATAAAGGAATGGACATGGCTGACAGCCAGTTAAAACTTTATAGACAGAAACAGGTGGAGGGCAGTTTGCTAATCCCTGGCCTGATGCCCCCTGCCGTGGAAAGGATTAAGTGAGGTCATGATTATAAAATACTTCAAGGCTGAGCATAAAATAAATGCTTAGTAAATTCCAGTCTCTATTACTATTATTAATATAATCATCATCACTGATACAGACCCTGAGCACTTAAAGTTTTAAAACACTTCAAACCTGGGGTGCCTGGGTGGCTTAGTGGGTTTAAGTGTCTGCTTTCAGCTCAGGTCACGATCTCAGGGTCCCAGGATTGAGCCCCACATCGGGCTCCCTGGTCAGCGGGGAGTCTGCTTCTCCCTCTGCCCCTACTCTTGCTGTCTCTCTCTCTCTCCCTCTCTCAAATAAATAAAATGTTTTAAAAAATAAAATTTTTTATTTTTTTAAGATTTTATTTATTTATTTATTCATGAGAGTGAGAGAGAGAGAGAGAGAGAGAGAGAGAGAGAGAGAGAGAGACAGGCACAGGCAGAGGGAGAGGGAGAAGCAGGCTCTGTGCAGGGAGCCTGACGTGGGACTCGATGCCGGGTCTCCAGGATCAGGCCCTGGACCCAAGGCGGCGCTAAACCGCTGAGCCACCCGGGCTGCCCAAAAATAAAAAATTTTAAACAAAACACTTTAAAATTAGAATTAGGTGCACCTGGGTGGCACCATTAAGCATTCCAACTCCTGGTTTCGGCTCAGGTCATGATCTCATAGTCCTGAGATTGAACCCTGTGTCAGGGCTCAGCCGAGAGTCTTTCTCCCTCTCCCTCTGCCCCTCCCCCCACTGCGCTCTCACTCTCCAAAATAATTAAACAAATCTTGAAAATAAATAAATAAAATTAAAAGTAATTTTACTTTATATCCTATTGCATAAGCCAGATGGTTTATTTTCAATCATATAAAATCAATACATCATATATGCGCTCACCTTTCTTACCCGAAATAGTAAATCAAGTTTTTTTGTCATTTGGCCGATAATGTGCATTCCCAATAAAATTCTCATAGTTTCTCTTTTGTAGCATGCTGCTAGACAAGTGTTGATACGACACAGGCCTTTTTCCTGTGGGGAAAAAAAATGTGGAAACGTCTTTAGAATTAAGTTCAACAACTGGGAGGATGTATATGGGTTGTCAGAGGTCAATTTTCACAATTCCTGACTGGTAATGTGATCAGAACACACCAGTTGCGTTCATGTTGCAAAGTTACAAGTAAAATGTTTTTAAGTGCCCTGAGGACATGTGCTAGCATAAAATTGTAAGTCACTATAGCTAAAACAGATCTAAGTACTATCCTGTCACTAATAAGAACTATAAAGTTAAGATCCATGGTTTAGGCACAGAAAAAAAAAAATCCCCAAAAATGGTAGCATAAAATATTTTAAACTTACATACACCATAAACCAAAACTGTGGGGAAGAGGAGAAAAAATAGTTTTCTCAGAAAAGGATTTTTATGGGGCACCTGGCTGGCTCATTTGGTGGAGTATGCAATTCTCAATCTCAGGGCTGTGAGTTCAAGCCCCATGTTGGGTGTAGAGATTACTTAAAAATAAAATCTTTAAAAAGTAAAAAAGGATTTTGCTTCTAACACAGAGCCCAGACTCTTCGATTAAAGGCAAAGTTTTGACGCCTGTCCGTTTTAAGAGCTGGCAGGGAGAAAAATAGGCAGTTTTAATCAAAAGGCTGCAAAAATTAATATTTCATCACAATTTTTATGAAATTCACTGGAGTGTGTGAAAGCAATTGTTTTTTAATTTGCTATCCCTACCCGATCAAATGGCATCAAGCTATCCTTGATAAGAGTATTGTCACCACATAGAATCCTTAATTTGAAATTAATACAAACTGAGAGGCTTAAAATGGATTTCTCCTTGGGGCTGCACAAACCAGCAGGACTTATATCTGACAAAGGAAGTGGTTTAATCAAGTTTGCCAAGTGGGCCAGGTCCCCAGGACACTCTGATCTACCTCTTTATGTGCACAGGTACGCACCATGCACCCCTAAGGGACTGTGGCCAGGAGGAAGCTGGGGTTTTGAAAACATTTCCATGGGGAGAACTCCAAAGTAAATCCACGACTTAATCTATCCATTTAGGAGAAAGTCGTCCCTTTTACGATGCACTTGGAGTTTAACAAATGCTAAATAAGACAGCGAGAGCCGAAAATCCTAGTTATCAAAACCATTCAGAAGCCATGCACTGGGGGGCTCCTAGGCTTTCTGTCCCTGGTGGGCGGAGAGCGCCTGCCCCTGGGACCTCACTGGGTGGTGCACCTGCTCCTGGGGCTCACTGGGTGGCACACCTGCCCGTGGGGGCTCACCGGGTGGTGCAACTGTTCCTGGGGGCTCACCGGGTGGTGCACCTGCCCGTGGGGACTCACTGGGTGGCGCACCTTCCCCTGGGGGCTCACCGGGTGGCGCACCTGCCCCTGGGGGCTCACCGGGTGGCGCACCCGCTCCTGGGGGCTCACCGGGTGGTGCACCTGCTCCTGGGGGGTTAACCGAGTGGCGCACCTGTTCCTGGGGGCTCACTGGGTGGCGCACCTGCTCCTGGGGGCTCACTGGGTGGCGCACCCGCTCGTGGGGGCTCACGGGTGGTGCACCTGCCCGCGGGGACCCGATCGCCCCGAACTTGGAGGAGGGACAGAAGCCGAGGTCCGGCTCGGGGAGCAGGGAACCCGCGCAGCCCCCCCCCGCCCCGCCCCGCCCCGCCGCACCCCCCCCCCACCCCGGGCTCACCTTCCGCCGCGGGCCCGCAGAAGAGCGGCGCGGGCGCGGCGCGGGCCTTGGGCGGCAGCGCAGTGGGCGGTGGGCACACGCACTCGGCGGGCAGCAGCGTGGGCAGGCCGCGCACCACCTGGTACTTGGGCAGCTCCAGCGCGCGGCGGAAGGCGGGCGCGGGCGGCTCGGCGTCGGGCCGCGGCCGCTTGGCCAGGGGCTCCCCGGGCTCGGCGGGGCGGCCGCTCGGGGGGTCGCGGCCCCGCGGGGCCCAGGGGCGCTCGGCGCAGCCGTTGGCGGCGGCGCTGGCGGGGGGCGCCCGGGGCCTGGCGTCGGGCCTGCGGCCGCGCTCCACGTACACGGGCTCTGCAGGCCGGGCGGCCCCCGGCGCCCCCCCGGGCCGCGGCGCCTTCAGGTTGCTGGGCGCTAAAGTGCTGGGGTCGAGGCCCGGCGGCGGCGGGGGCCTGGCGGGCGCGGCGGGGCCCGGCTTCCCGCGGTCGCGGTCGCGGTCACGATCACGGTCCCGATCACGGTCCGATCGGTCGCGGGCGCGGCCTTGGCGGGCGGCGCGGGGGCGGGGGCGGGGGCGGGGGCTGGGGCGGGCGCGGGCCGGGCCCGGGGCCGGGGGCAGTGCGCCAGCGGGGCCACGTCCTTGCCCAGCAGCGCGGGCGGGCAGCCGGTGCGCCGACTGCGCAGCGCCGACTTGCTCCGGCAGTTTTTGTGGATGTCGGGGTTGTACTTATGCTCCAGTCTCTGGTGCATCATCAGAACCTCCGGATAAAAGGTCTTGAAGGTACAAAACGGGCAGGTGATCCCTGGGATTAAATTCTTGCTCAGAGAAATGGCCGGGCAGCCGTGAAGAGCCCCGAGGGACAGGTTCAGGGGCTTCTCCTGACAGTCCGCGCCGGGCAGGTGCCTGCCGTCGGCCGCCGTCCCCGCCGGCTGCTCCCGGGCGCCCGGATCCGAGCCGTGGGCCGCGCCGTGGGCCGCACCGAGGGCCGCACCGAGGGCCGCACCGAGGGCCGCACCGAGGGCAGGGACCCCCGCCTCTGTTCTACCCGCGGGCTCCGCCGCCTGGGGGTCACCCGGTGGTCTCTTCTGTAACACGTCCAAATACACAGGGGCAGAAGTTTTGCCTATTTTATCAGTACTGTCATCAGTTGCACGTTTGTTGAAATCCTGAGTATCTTTGTGTACTGGCGAGAGGACAGTGCTGCCCAGAACATTCGGAAACGTAGAGGCCATCCCCTTAAACTGCTTCGAAGGTGGGCTGCCTTTAACATCTTTGGCACCATCAAAAAATCTTTTCAAATTTTTGGTTTGCGCACTGTCGGCGGCTAGTAGTGCATCTTCCATCTCCTGGTTTTTCCCATCGTTCTTGACTTCCGAGGCAAGATCGATCTGTTTGTCCTTATGATGTCTCTCCAAGTGATACCGCAGAGAGGTCTTCTGGGCTGCAGCATAGTCACAGAATTCACATTTGTATGGTTTTTCACCTAAAACGAGAAACGTCACTGTGTCACACAAGTTCTTGAGCAACATCAAAATAGACCTTTGGAAACTAGAATCATCTGCCAAGAGAGAATATAGGGTCTTTCCTTTTCCTGTCTCTCGCTGTAATCTTCATATTCAGGATCTTTCACAGTTGCTCGCTTTTTATTGAGAAATGTGACAAGTCTTTAATTTAAAAAAAAAAAAAAAAAATAGGGCAGCCCTGATGGCTCAGCAGTATAGCACCACCTTCAGCCCAGGGCGTGATCCTGAAGACTCGGGATCAAGTCCCGGGTCAGGCTCTCTGCATGGAGCTTGCTTCGCCCTCTGCCTGTGTCTCTGGCTCTGTGTGTCTCTCATGAATAAATAAAATCTTTTTAAAAAAATAATAAATAAAATAAATTTTAAAAATAAAAAAAATTGCACATTTTAAACTTATTTGACCTTCATAATAGCTCTATGAAACAGAGTATCTTTATCCTACTTTTACAGCTAGGAACACAGAGGCACAGAAAGGTGAAGTAACTTCCCTGAAGGTACACAGCTGGGGAGTGGATGAAATGCAGTTCAAGCCCACCCAGCTTCCTGAACCACTACATTACAGCCACTTCGGCCATCTAAATACTAAATATATGCTTGTTGCATTCTAGATCGCAACAATAACACACACACACACACACACACACAAGCTGTGGCATTAAAAAAATATTGAAGAGGTTTCAATAAGCAGAGACAGTAGTCAGAAACCAAATAAGAAACTATCTTCCAAACAGAAGAGTTCAAGTACAAGGACACTAACAGACTTTTTTTTTTTTTTTTTTTAATTCATGATAGGCACACAGTGAGAGAGAGAGAGAGGTAGAGACATAGGCAGAGGGAGAAGCAGGCTCCATGCAGGGAGCCCGATGTGGGATTCGATCCCGGGTCTCCAGGATCGTGACCTGGGCCAAAGGAAGGCGCTAAACCGCTGCGCCACCCAGGGATCCCGGACACTAACAGACTTAAAAGGACAGCTGCCCTCAACATACTACACACTTTTAAAACTATTCCAAGGGTCTAACAGAATATTTGAACAAGATAAAAAGTCAAGGCACAAAACCCCACATCAGAATTCTTTGAATACGAATTAAGAAAATCTAGGAAGTTCCTTACCTGTATGCGTTCTGAGATGAATATTGAGGTAATAATTTGAACGGAAAAACTTCCCACAATAACTACATTCTCTTGAGGATGTAAGATGCTTTATTTTTCCTCCATCATCATTTTTATCTTAAAGTAGAAACAAAAATATTTACGTAAGAAGACAGCTCAAGGACACAAGGAAGACAAGCTTACTTGGGGGGACCCTGGATGGGAAGATTTTTAGGAAGGCATAAAACAATTTTTTTGTATTAGTGTTGGAGTACATCAGAAAGGACAGGAACACACCAAATGCTGTTTTGGGGGTTGCTTGTTTTCTGAAGCTTTTTATGACACATGCGCCCTGTTTTTTGGGTTTTGTTTTTGTTTTCTGAGTACAGAAGAATTTGGTGTCACCAATTCGGTTCCTCCTTTGTTGCCTCCATCACAGGGAAGATCATTTCACAGACTGACATGCTTGGGCAACTTTCTGATCTCCCGACATGTCTGCAGCAGGCAGGATCTGGCACAGTGAGGCTGGACCTACAGACACTGGCTGGAATAACCAGCTTCTTCTGAGTAAGTGATTTAGAAAACAGGGCCAATAGAAATTGCCAGTTTTCCCAACTACCAGGGAAAAGAAGTGCATCTTGAGATCAGGCCAGCTACCACTAGAGGGTAGCAAGCACAACTTAATCTTTAAAAAGAAAAAAAAGGTTTGGCGTTGGGTCAAAAAAAAAAGAAAGTTTGTGAAATTTAGCACATTTCAGAAAACAAATTTCATCATTCGTGAGCATTCACGTGGGCAAAAATGTATCTGCGATCAATCAAGATCTGTCCCCAAGTGACAATGGGCTACACTTTATTATACTTCAATCTCTGCAATGGCCAGGACGCTGTATCTCTGCTGCAACAGCGTCAAGGTCTACTGGGAACACTCATTAAAAGATGATTAGACCTCAATACCAGCCCTCCAAAAGACAGTTACGTTCGCTGCAGGTAAGCTACTTGCTCCCATAAAAAAGAGCGTTAAAGCTCTAGAGAAACCTCCTCTTACTCAGGATTGAATTATGTGCACTACCATGAGGGAAAGAGAAGTGAGATCATCTCTCAGAAACTGACCCTAACTAAACTGGCTTTTTTGTCTTGAAAACTGTTAACTCCACTAAAAAAAGCCTCTTTTCCCTGCTCCTTGCTCATTCTGCATTTCAAGATTACATATACCTGGTTTACAGATTCTAAAAAACAGCCTATAAGCCACCCATGGGCAGCCTCCTGTACAACAGACAGAGGACTGTATGATCCCCTCACCCTCAGCTCCCCTGAGGAAAACCTCTAGATACCTCCAAACATACTAAAACAGCAGAGACAACCAGTGATTACGAAGACTTAAAAGATAATCACGTGCAACAACCACTATTAAACTTACCATAAAGCTGAACAAACATAAATACAAAATAAAATATACCTAGTTTGCCTTTTGTCTTCTTAAAAGTAAATCTAATAGAAAGCCCGGTTGATAGAAAGTAACAGCAAGATAAATCTAGACCTCCACACCATAAAATAAATTTGGGAAAACCAATTCTCTAAACACAGAAGGCCCAGCTTTGTCTTACAATCACACCCAACTAGCTGAGTTTGAACCTTACTGCAATTTCCTACTCCCAAGTATGTGTCAGGATTTATGGTAGGTTACATCACATCCAAAAAAGTTAGGAAATCCGTCGATTTTAACAGAAAGGACACAAAATGACCACATACACCTGGTTCCTCCTCCTTTAGCATCACCTCTGATTTTTACAGCGCTAGTTCTTCAAGGACTGCAAACTTTTTACCAGTAGGCTGTTGAAATTCACCTTGCAAGGTAGAAATCAGGGGTCGATGAACCAACTTTGCAAACAGGGAAATCAGGGCGAAGAAAGGTGAAGCAACATGTAATGGGGCCACAAAACAACACAGTGGTAGAACCAGACTGCAGGCAAGTCGTGGCGCTCCCAGCTATTGCCAGGCGTTCAAGCCGCCTGCGACCGAGATTTCCACCAGAAGCTTCTGCCCACACCACCTACTGGCAGAATGAGACCCACCATTTCACTTCTTTCAGGGCGCCGGGGCAGCGCCGGGACTAGTCATCCCCCCGTTACCGCATGCCCCCGAACAGGACGCACACTACCAGGACCCTCTGTGAAGACAAGGCCTGTGTTCAAGGCCTTTCTATGACGTCATGAAGACATCATAATGTCATCATTTTCTAGATCTCTGAAGACTGTAATATCCTAAGTGCTAGGTTCCCTGTGTCCCCTGAAACTCAAACCATTCTAAAAACTCAATGTGCACATCGTGTGCTTGGAAAAAGAATCGGGCGCAGGCTTGGAGGATGAAGAGGCCAGCGAATCATCTGGTCAGATTCATCCTGGGGCTCGCTCACAGGTTCTCACAAGCCAGCCGCACACCAGCAGGTTATAGGGAAAGAAGACAGCAGCGTGTGCTTAAACCAAAGACCACATTTGTGAATGGCAACGTCCCTGTAAGACTAACTCATGTTCCCATCATTCAGTTGTTGAAGATGCAGGGGCTCTTTTAACGGTCTTCGAGTAGCAGAGTCCTTTACTCAAACAAATTATAATTAAATGGATTGAAGCAGCACCGGGTTAAGTGCTGCTGGGCGAGACGTGAAGCACGGGTGAGCTCCTCCGCCTTGGAAAATGTCCACTGGGCTTCAAGAAAGAAGAGGTCAGTGAGCCTCCAGCAATGGCTTCTGTTTCGTCCAAGAGCCATCAGTACCTGAGAAATCTGACTGAGCAAGTGACATTTCTTTTAAACCATCTTTGGGGTGTTCACATTCCCTTTACACACAAATGGTCTTAGTTCCTGAACTGCTAACAATCACTAGCCCACCAGACAGAGGAGGACAGGGTACCTAGGTAGCACCGCACAGTTTCTCTAAAGGTGCTGATAATTATTCCAGTACCTTCTGCAGCAACTAGAACATCATCTGGAATAAGTGTATGAGAGCTGGGTCTTGGAGGACAGGGAATTTGGTTACACGAAAGGAGAACCTGTTTTTATAGATAAGATCTGGCGTGCCACGAAACGTCAGCGAAGCCCAGGGTC
The DNA here is from genome assembly GCF_905146905.1 of Nyctereutes procyonoides. Classification (NCBI taxonomy): domain Eukaryota; kingdom Metazoa; phylum Chordata; class Mammalia; order Carnivora; family Canidae; genus Nyctereutes; species Nyctereutes procyonoides. The sequence goes on along the minus strand of NW_026575024.1, from coordinate 8,480,374 downwards.
TCCCAACCTTGAGGCCATGGCCACCAGTGTGGGGTCGCCCCGTGCACAGTAGGATGTTGAGCAGCACCCTGGCCTCCACCCCCTGGCCTCCAGCAGCCTGCGTACTAACACAGCTGTGACAACCAAAGATCTCTCTAGATGCTACCAGATTCCACAGGGGGCCACACTGCCCCAGGTCGGAAGCCCGGTGTAAGGGAAGACGCCTGTCCTCTGTTGGCAAAACACAAAACACCACGGGTTTTCAGAGGCGGAAGAAACCCTGAGGACAGTCGAGGCCCTGAGAGGTGAAGGGACCTGTTACAACAGGGTGGTAGCGGAGGAGCCGGTGTTTGGGGGGCCGGGAACAGAGGGGGGCAGCACACAACAGAGCACGCTTACCCAAATGGAGCCCTTCCGGAAGTCCATCCTCAGATCCATCTTCAGAACCACCTTCTCGGTCGACGGCTCCATGCTCATCCAGGGTGGTGGGGAGGTCCGGAGAACACGTCCGAGGCTGCCTCCCATCGACGGACATGGTGGGCGACCCGGCGTCGGCCCTCCGGTCCTTCTTGTGCACTCGCGAGTGCAGCACCAGCTGGTGGTAGGTGCGGAAGGCTTTGCCGCATTCCGAGCAGTGGGTCGGCTTCTCTTTGTGACCCGACAGCTTCGGGTCCGCTTCCACAGAAGGCACTTCACCATTGGAGGGTCTGGGCTTCTCTTTATCTTGGGAGAAGCCCGCACAACCGCTCTTACTGGTCTTGGACTTGCCAGAACCTTCGGAATGGTTTTTACTCGCATTCCAAATTTCTACGAGCTCCTCTTTTTCTGAACACGAGTCATCGTTGTCAGTACTTCCTTCTTGCCCTGGCTGCTCCTTCACTTCCCGGCACACGGCCACTTTTCCTTTGGTGGCCAGCTGCCAGGCCTGGTAGGTGGTGAACGGATCGAGCTGAGGTATCCATTTTGTGGGCTTCTTGACGGTTTCGGGGTGAGATGTGGGTCTCAAGTTTAAAAACTGCAGGAGCTCTTGCCCCGGGGCTGGCATGCCCCCCTGCTGACAGTCTGTTTGTGTACTGCTGGCACCGGAAGCCGTCTCTTTGCTGTGCATCTTCCTGTGATCGATTAGACTTTCCTTATTTGGAAAGAGGAAGCCACAAACCATGCAGATTTTGTAAGGAGAGGAGATGCTCTCGGCCGCGTGCTCCTGCACCACCTCGTTGATGGTTACCGGGCTCTCCGAGCCTTGCTGCAGTTTGCTCTTGGCTCCAGATTTGCCAGTGTGTGTCCGCATATGATTTTTAAGAAACCACGGCTCCTTGAATCTTCTTCCGCACACATTACACCCGTAGGTGAAGGAGTCCTTATGCTTCTTCATGTGGATCTCGACGTCGAAAGCAACTCTAAATGTCTGCCCGCATACTTCACAGCTGAATTCTTCATTTTCTTTGCAATTCTTGTCCTTGGGAGGTTCTGTTCTTACTTGACTTTTATCAAGAGGACTAAGATACTCTGCTTCAACGCGCAGAACTGCTGGCTCACAGAGGATAGGCCGATGTTGCATTAAGACGTGTTTATTAAGGTCTTCTGAATGTGTGAAGGTCTGATTGCAAAACATACAGTCCAAGGGCATATATCCTTCTATCTGGATGATACTTTTCTCCTGCGTAGCTCTGAAAGGAACAGCGGTGGTCCCTTTTATTGACACGGCATCATCTAGCTCCATCTGGGTGCCCAGGGAATTGCCAATAACTTCTGGTCCATCCATATACACTAACAGGGATTGAGTGGGCATGTTTCCTGGCACTTTAGGATTGTATATAAAATAAGAATCCGGTGGAGGAATTTCTGGAATTGGAATAAGGCCACTTGTAAGACTTGTCACTCACACCCCCAGCAGCCCTGGGACTTAAAACTAGAACAAATATTTGTTATAAAAGTTCAAAAGAAAGTATATATTCCTGTAGCTTCTTATCTTCAGAAGTCTTAGGAAGCTCGGTGACAGAGCCTCTCACTGGTTCTTTCCACAAACAAGGCAGACAGACTCCCCAATGCTTTGATTCAAATATGAGTCAGCACAAAGCATTAATTCTCTTTGTCTCCACTGAGTGAGTGATTCAATTGAGCAAGAAGTCAATCCCAGCAACCTGGAGACAAGGGATTTCCAAAACCTAGAGGGGGAAAGAAAAACAGAAATAGTTAGCTGCAGCCAGAGAAAAGAGAAGCCTGGTGTGGACGAATCACAGCTGGTCTGCTCTTAGCAGAGGAGGCGCCTAGGTCATCTGCTCCACTGTTAACTAACACAGTGCATCCTGTTAAACATGCTCGTTAATTAAATCATTAGCATTTTATCCAATCAGTACACTTATCAAATCGCTAGATTTTCATCCAGTTAAGAAACTTAGCACGTGGTCCTTTAATGATTTAAATCTAAAATGTAAAGATTCAGGACAGAAACTGTTAAATACAGCCAAATACATTCTGAATGCCACTACCATGCACACGTGTAGCCTTATAAACAGGCTCCACTAATCTAGAGAGTATGCCAACTGTGAAAAATGACAATTACAGCACTTGAAGTAAAAATATAAAAGCCAGAACTTCACACTGTCTTATATACAGTCGAGAAACACAAATGCCTAAACGCACCCTCGAAGCTTACACAGGCACTGGGGCCAACAACATACACACACACGAAGCTTTCCTAAAATCCACATACAAAAACTACAGAACACCTCAGAATGATGCTCATCTTGGCCAAGAGAAACTTCCATCATTGTGGTTCACAGAATATTCTATTCCTCAACCCACTGCCCAAAGGCCGGGTTGCTTTTAACAACTTTTCTGCCTTCTGCAGGCGTTAGGGTAGGGCTTCCTTGTCTACACAATAAATAAGGAAATACATACACAAAGCTACTTTCTGAATATACACTTGAAAATAAAACCCTCCACACGGCCAGTTCAACGTGGTCCTCCCATTTTTAACCCACCTTTCACATTCTGCACTGGCCAGGTGAAAAAAAAAAAACGGATTCTTTGAATAAATTCAGCTCTGCAGGCTCAGGTTTAGAAGCTAATTGTCATTCTTGAAGAAGAATTAATCTCCAAAAACCCCATACCACCCACCCCTCACCTTTCTGGCAAGCACAGAATTGGTTTTAAATAGTCTCAACTTCTTTAGCTGAGGTCTGTTAATTCTACCCAACAAAAAGAGTTGCAAACTACTCCCACCACCTTCAACTTTACTTTCTTCTCTCCACTTCCTCAAAGAGCAAGGGCCTGCAGGCTCACAGAAGACAAGGAAACATTTCTTCCCCCTTCTTTACATTCATAATAAAAGAAAACTCTCAGGCCCCTTGCTATCTTTAGTTTTGAATAAACCAGATCTTTAAGATGAAGCTTTTTTAAATAAGACTGCAGATCAAAGATTAGAGTCAAGAAAGAACATACAGAAGTGTTTTATCTTAACTTCTTAGTTATAATCACAATGGAGGATAAAACACAGGGGCTGGCTACCAGAGTGTTAGAACACCCCAGAGACCTGAGTTCTAGTTCTGGCTAAGTCCCAACGCTGAGGCTATCACCGCCACATACCCCATTTTTACCTACTTGATGTAGACGGTTAAATGACAGGATCATCCTCAAGAGTTCTAAATTTCTATGGCTGGGGGGATAGATCTACATTTATGGATAGACCTACTCAAAAGAATACTTAATGCTATCCTAAATCAAGATATTAAATGATATTTGAAAATGTAACTGATAATTTAGGGTCCTATGCAGTCATTTATTCATTCAGCAAATATTTACTGATTGCGAGCATACCGGGTAATATTTTTAATTGAAGACATTATCAGTACTTATTCTAGAAAAGCAGCTCTCAAACTCAGACAACATTGTTTTCACCAGCCAACAGATATATGAAAAACCAACAACTCAATGAATTCTACACCAACTAGAATAGATTAACTTCAATTTGAATAAAGGCTGTCCTCTATGAGGTCCTATTTTTGTGGTTGCAAAACAGCTTTTTAAAAAATGAAAAGAGTGGCAACAGCAAGCAGTAAAGTCTTTTTAATCCCCTAATTTACCAAAACCAAAGTCAGTCCTCCATGTCAGACCTCAACATGAACTGGCTGGTTTTTTAAAGAAATGTTACTACTCTGTGATACTTTAAACTGGGAGGAACTCCAGTTTTCTACAGGTAATCTTTCCCAAAAAGAAACCAATCCTAAACTCACTCCTTGAATGAGGAACATGATGTGGGTACATCCCTATTATTTCTCACCCAGGGTAATGGCAAATAACTGGAAATGCCTGTCTTTGAAAAATAGTTTAGCTTCAATTTTTATCTGAGATGTTCAAACGTCTGGGTTAAGGAAGTCATCATCAGCTTCTAATACAAGACCTGAAGGATTAGTAAGGAGGCACAGTGCAAAATAAATAAATAAATAAAATCTCAGCAGAAAGAAGAGCTTCAGTTTTGCTGGGGGTGGGGGGAAGGACAGAGGTCCAGAGATGAGGGGAAGGATGTCCTCACCCCGAGTCTCCTAGTATGGTCAGATGGAGAAGACCACTCTCCCAGGCAAAAAGCCCAAGTACTTCTTCCTCCAGGAAAGCTTCTGGCACAGATTCTGATAATCATTAACTGTACCCAACTGTCCTAAGCACTGGACTATCTTGGGTCATAGCCATCCTTACTACTCACCCAGGATATGAAAACCCTGGGCCATTTCTTTGAAGATCCTAGGAAGAGAGAGACCCTGTCCAGCTTGTTCCCTGCTGTCCCCCCATGCCTAAAAGGAGTCTCTGGCCCAGGGTCAGGCCCTCAATCAACACCTAGTGAATAAATGAACAAAAACTACATCGTCAGTCCAGGTGTGGAATCAGTACTGCACATCTTTAGCCATGGTCACCAACCATAACTGATCTGGTATTAAAATTAACTCGAAGGCTCGTCAGAACATCAACAAGGCTGGCTCTCTGTGGCTGCCATCTAATATATACCATTCTCTGCCATTTCCAGGGTGTAATTAAAAAAAAAAAAGAATCATATTTAATCATACCATAATCATACCATGAAGCTGACCAGCACAGAGCAAAACTGTGTCATCTGGACTGAAAACTACTCTCCCTTTACTGACCCACCAGCACAGAAATGCAGGACAAGCTGGGGAAATCTCTGATAGCAAATGCCTTCAACTCTTGACTTAGAAACTGAATGCAGACTAAGCACTTCCTTAACCTATAAACCAATTATCTACAGCACTTAAAACCAATCTGCTAACAAAATCTAAAATCTTTAGAGTGACTGCAATAATAAAGACTGTCATACTAACAAAACTCACCAAAAAATAGACATTCTAATCTAATTACTGTTCATAACAGCCATTCCGGTGGAGCGAAGTGAGCACCCACACGGCCTTCCCTGAACCCGCGGCGCTCCAGGTGGGGCACACGGAAGCCAAGGACACACCAAGGCCCTGCTGGCAGAGGAAGTTGTCTGTCTTCACAAAGAACTGGAGGAAGGAGGAGGAGATCATAATGCAACCCTACAATCTGAATGCTTTTAGTCGGCAGAAAGTGAGCATTCAGGACATACTAGGCTAACTGCAAGGCAGTTGGCAAAAATGTTTTTCAGCGTTGAAAAAAATGCTCTTAAACCTTTAGTCGGGTAAATGACAGCCCTTAACCTTCAACCATTCGCCCCCAGGCACCTGAGGCAAGAGGTTATCGGGTATCACCTCATTTTCTGAGACAATACTAGGGCTCACTTTTTGTATTATGATTATTTAAATAAAGACTTCAAAAAAATTTACAACATAATCTTTGGGGAAAAAAGGGAACCATATTGCTGTAACCGCCTAGAATAGAAGTCTAATGCTCTTTAGGCCAGGTCTCCTGTCGGTTTTTTTGTTTGTTTGTTTTCCTTTTCAAAGCAGATACGCATTTAAGAGTAAAGCTCCCACGAATTCGGCCACTACCTCTAGATTTTGAAATTCGCAAATATTACACAGTATACGACGCTTCATGAAAAACACAGCAATTTGTGCTTCAGCACAACACATTAGAAGTAAACGCCACCTTGGTGACAACTGCTGCAACTCAGGAGTAGTTCCTTATAGCCAAGTATGCTCACACTGTTAACCTTTAGAGACCGCACAGCCCCTACTTCAGTGGAACAGGTTATCTTACATTTTTTTATATGGAATATTTATTACCCTATTATGGAGCAACAGGAACTCAAAGTCCTCAAAAACTGCCAAAACATATAAATATTCTATTTATAGCCAAGTAATTTGCAGTATTCCTGCAAACCTACTTTTTCCCTCCGAGTCACTTAAGTGTCCAAATAAATGATCATTAAAATATTTAGCCCAAACAAACTGCTGGTCTCCGGCCAATTCATTTGTACCCTTTAAACAGCAAAATTATCTCCAAGATCTGGTCAGGAAACTTACAGTTTTTTCTATAAATGTTCCTTCTGTAAGGTCACACATACTGTTTCTTGTCTTAATCCGACCAGTGAAGAGAACTGCACATAGGAAGCCACAGTGGCAATCCAAACCTGTAACTTTAAATCCTTTAACACTATTTCAAGGAAATCACCAAGGTCACACCCATGAGCTAAATGGTCAACCCAACTTTCCTAATGTAGCTGTGGAAAGATGTTGAAAAGTGAAAGAAAAAGATTAAAATATTCAGAAGTTTACGTTCAACATCACAATCTAAACTATTCAAAAGCAAACGACTCTTCAAAGGCAAAGCCCGGGGACAGATCCAGATCCTGAACACTGTTAAGTGTTCAGTCCCAAATACGATCAGAGACCAAAGTACCATAGAAAAAAATAACCGTATCAGTATATTTGAGCCTCAACACTAACAACTCTGATTCATTCCAAATCAATTAAGGTCAGTTAAAGGATCCTAATGTGAACACGAAGCACCACATATTAGTTTTAGTTTCAGTATTATCGATATTCACAGATACTGTGCTCTGTGAACTGGCTCTTAAAAATTCCAGCCTGACCGGAAAAAGAGAACTCTAAGGGAAATGAATAAAAAAATAATTTTCTTTAAAAGCAAGATTAAAAAAAGCACTGCTATGGGTCAGGTTCCACTACTGCTACTTAACCAGTACTACCTTCAATACTTTGAAAGATTTTAGACAGGACTGACACCAGAAAGAAGATTTCGACAAACTAAAACAGTAAACCCTTCTATCTTTACCCGTATTCTTTCGCTCCCCACAAGGAAAACACCCTGTGTATGCACACACACGCGCAGCTAACTGGGGATACAGATAAAATAACTATAGCCATCATACTACACCAATACCCTACACACCTACACTTCTTTTTCAACAAGGCCAAATGGTGAGTGTTCTTAATTCTACCCAATTTAACTAACCAGATTAAATATAAACATGGGCACTGCCTTTTAAGGCATGAGCTCTTTCTTTAGCAACATTTAAATAATCCCCTCCCTATCACTGTTGAGTAAATACTAAAGTTGTATGTCTGGCTCTTCTAAGTCACCTGTTTGCTTTCAAAATTAAGGGGGGGGGACTCCTCTTTCAATTAATACATATAATCACTGTTGAGTCGATTTATATATTTATATACTGAACTAAAAACAAAGCTTATCCGCAGAGTTAAAAAAAAAAAAAAAACGCAAACACGCTTCTTCTGGCATAACTGAACTGTTCTGAAAAGTTACCTTGATTTTGACACAGGTAGGAAAAATAACAACACGTAGTTCTCCTAATGCTGATGCAAGAACAAGATGGATCTGGACTCTCAATCGCCAGTCCATAGAACTGTATCTTAAAATTCAAGAGGTTTCCTGACACACTAGAAACTAATGAACAGCAATACACAAACCGCTGCGGAACCCATTACAAAACGGGCATCTGACTCCAGGGTGGGTAGAGGCTCTTCTGTACCAAGTGAAGGAATGTGGAGGTCAAAGAGAACTTAGGTGAAGCCTTCAAGAACAAAAGCTAAGGAATTTGGGCGAATTCTTCTCATTTAACTTACCCAGCTGTCTTTTCAGGTTTAGTAATTTTATTTCTCAACTTTATCATAAAATTACCAAACTGGCCCCTAATTTCCAGTAACTCAGTTATGTAGTTACCCGGGGCAGGAAGTAATGGGGATGTTAAGAACAGTCAGTCAACAAATGTTCAAATGTAAAGTCGTTAATGAGCATTCCAATGTTCAGCATAAAAGGGTAGCTTGTGGTGGCAGCTGGATGACAGGGGCTGCCCCACTGTTTATTTGGAAGATCGCTTTATACAGGAATTGAGCTTGCTCATCACAAATGGCAGATTTTAGGAAAGGATGGTCCCTGTCCCACTTCCTCAAAATCAGATTTCTATCTGCTCTCATGGTCTCAATTCAAAATCCTGTGCCCCACACACACACCGCTGGCAAATTTGCCTAACTAGATGACTGGCTAGAGAAAAACAATCCAGATCACCGTCTTCCTTAAAAAGCCAACAAACTCAGTAAGTTTTTTTTACATTGCCCTCCAAGGGAGGCCATTTGGTTATAACGATCAAGCTTCCCCTCTCCCAAATTTCAGAAATTTCCTGCTGTCTTTGTGTCAATCCTTCTTTCTTCCACGTGCACTTACACCGGTTAACACCCCTCCCCCTACAAAATCTGGAAATGAGGTGTACAGATCGACATCCCACCACAGACTCCAGCGTGGTCTACATGCTGTAACTAAACCTTTCACTATTTAAAGCGTTTCATGTGATTGGGACGAGATTTCTTTAGTTTCTGCTGGGTAGCTGTCCTGTAAACAAACACCTTCCAGGTTTTTCTTTCTAACACCTCAGTTAACGTGGAAACTGTTCTGTATGTTCCAAAGGTAGTCGTTTACATTAAAATCTCATTACACTTTATTTTATTCTAGTGGAATAGTCCTCAGCTTATACAATGCTCTCAGATTTCTCGTTCCTACTGTACAACTCTAAAGCCTGAAAATATATAGCCATTGTTCAGGACTTTGGCTTCAACTTTCCAATTCATTTACTAAACATACTGCTACGGGGTTAAACTCAAATAGGAAATTAGCAATGAACCATTTAAAATAAGTCATCCCCAACAACCTCAAAAACCCTTACACACAGGCCACACTGGCGTCTGTGAGATGGAACACTCTCAACTGAAATTGTCTTTGAGCAAATGGAAACAAAGCTTCACGTAAAACATAAAAAAGGTCCAATCATTTACAATCCTACAAGCGTCAGAAAGAAGTACCTTTTTTTTTTTCCTTCAAGTAGAGATAGTAGACAGTCAAGAGTCATTAAAACTACTCCAAAGTTCTTATCCACCAAGATCATGTTTGTGACAACTGTGAGAAAAGAATGTGATTTTATAAAGTGGGAAAACAGCACATCTTTTGGGACCCCTGAGGCTCTAATCAAGCGTCTCAGAATTAAGAGTGCTCCAGGGTTGGGAAAAGGCAGCCCTGCTGTGGCAAAAACATGCCATTTCATCATAAATGTTGTTAAAAGAGAGAAAAGTGATTATCTGAGATGAGGAGAGAGGGACTCCGTCGTTGCCAGGCCATTATATTCCTTAATGATTTCATCAGTCTGTAAGTGACTTGATGATGAAGTCTTATTTTCTGATTTCCTCTTTAAAGGTCCACTGGAAGGGAACCAGGGGCTGCTGCTATTCCTCCCAGAAGTTCCTCTGCCAAAAATGGAGGCTTACAAAGAGAATGCAAATCTACCTCCACCTTAAAAGTAAAGGCAAAGTCAAACCCTCCTCCTTCCTCCCTCCTCTTCCCCTCAACTACCTGGAAAAAAAAAAAAAAAAAAAAAAAACGGCAAGCTTTATCTAAATAGATTCTTCAAGGTGAGGGGGAGCAGTATTCTCTACATACTTTATCAAAGTGGTGTTATTAGTTCCTTTTTTTGATTAGGAAGTGAAAGGGAATAATATGAACCCAAGACAACTGCTAAACTTCGATCTTACAAGTTATTAAAAACAGCAAAGGTCAAACTGCAAAGTGTTAGACGGTGCTGTGAAGATAAAAGGACTGAATGAAGTTGGACACTAAAGAAAAGTATGTGTCCTTCACCTGGAAAAGTCATAATCCTCCCCCACTTCCTCCTCCAGCGTGCAAACCTGTGTGGAGTCTAAAGGAGCAGCTTTCCTCTTCATACCAAATAATTAAGATTCCAAACAATCAGATTATTAGCCCTATTCCAACAAACAAGCCAAATAAATTGTAAACTTGTGCTGTAGCTACTGACAACAGGGTTTTTAAATAAGTCTCTCTGCCTCTTGAATCTAATACTTATATAACTGATGAAAAAAAAATGGCAGCAATTTGGGGTGGGAGGGGTTTGACTTCACTAAAACACCAGGATTAAACACACACACACACACACACTCTACTATAGTCTTTGGGATACTGAACAAAAAACAGTATCTAAAATAAACATGACTTCTCAGAAAAAGTCATCTACCATTAAGGACACACCTTAAAAGTTCTTAGCACACATTAACTAAGCAAGCACAAGCTAGTGGTCGGACTGCTGTATTTTTCAGACAAAAAGCAATTAGATTATTACTCTGCACTTGTCACTGCAGACACCACAGGCTTTTTAGAAACTCCACAGATTATTCATTCTCAAAGTATTATAAAACTTAGTATTTTAAGTCTTATTTGATATCAATCAAGGCATCCATCCATGGGGGGGGGGGGGAGGCGGGGAAGAGTACAGTAAAAAGAACATCTTTAAACGTACTTCTTAACACATACAAAAGAGAAGGTGCAAGGCCTCCCAAGACCCCTACCTAGTGGCCAGGCCTGGCCGGCAGCTGTTGTTACCCTGCCTTTTCTTTTGTTGCGCTTAATCTCATGTCAACTCATTCAACCAACTCAAAAGCGATGAAGACATAATTGAATCAACCTGAACTAAATCAGACCTAGGCTTCTTGATGGTTCCAAACGATCCAGAAAGCTGGGAAACCAGCTAGCATGTAGCATGTAGTGGCCACTACTACGGGACCCCCAAACTGGCCAGAGGACCACTGCCAACAGCCCTTTGCGTGTGATGCACATTTAGGAATGTTTGTGCCAAAGCTCCGAGCCCTATAGGCTGATTCAGAAAGATAAATTGAGGCTCAAGGAATTTCAAAGAGGAACACACCAAAGGCCTTAAACTCTAAAGTGACTATTCTCTTCCTGGGAGGTGGAGAAAGAAAAAAATAAAACTTTCTACTACTCCCAAGTGTGAGCAGACTACTGGGGTCCCAGAAGTGGCCACTGGTGGCTCTTTCCCGTTCCTGTAACTAAACCTTTAGGAGAAGTCCCCGCCGGCCCACCCCTCCCCACCCCCATCCCACCCGCCCAAGAATGCGGCTTCCCGTCCTCGGTGGCCCTTCCCTGAATCCCAAAAATGTGGGTTCTAGCCCGGGAGCTGGACGTGTCGGTCCCGATCCCCGCGCGCAGGTACGGGCCGGGGCCACCCCCCCCCCGGGGCCGGGCCAGGCCCCCGCCGGGCAGCACCGCCCAGGCCGCCCCCAGCCCGGCCTCGGGGGGCCCCCGGCAGCGCCCTCCTCCCCCCTCCCCAGCCCGTGCCGCTCGCATTTTGGGGCCAAAGCGAGAGAGAAGAGAGCTCTACATCTGAAACTGCGCGGTTTCGCCACTCAGCGCCTCCTGGCAGAAACTTCCCTTTTAAAAAAAAAAAAAAAAGAGAGAGAGAGAGAGAGAGAGAGAAAGAAAAGAAAGAAACACTTATAGGGAACAGTTCGATCCTTCCTGCCCTTTAGAGTTACTAGTTCTGCTTCCAGCTGGCTCTGGGACTCCGACTGGAAGCGAGTTGTAAAAGATACTCTCTTGAGCGTTTAAGGGCTATTTAAAAAGTTCCAAAAAAATCTTTAAAATTAAAGGGGGGGGGGTAGGGAGGGAGAAGAAAAAAAAAAGGAAAGGAAAGAAAGCACCTTGTCCCCACACACACACACACACACACACACACACACACCTCCAGGGAACGCAGCCCGTGCGCCGCCGGCTCGGGGATGGGCAGGACCCGGGGAGCCGGGCCGGGCGCGGGGGGCGCGGGGGGCGTGGGGGGCGCGGGGGGGCCGCGGCGGCGCCAGGCCCCTCCCCCGGCCCTGCAGACGCGCCCTCCGCCCGGCCCGTGGGGACGGTCCCGGCCATTGTTTGCGGGGGACGCCTGTTAGGGCGCATTGTTTTGGCTGTTCCCAAGTTGCCCCGGCCCCTCCCGGGCGCTCGCGGGGGGCCCGGCCGGCACAGCCCGGGAGCCGCCCAACTTTCCCGGGGCAGCCCCCGCCCGCCCGCGCCCCCGCGCCCCGCGCCCCGCGCCCCCGCGCCCCGCGCAGAGCGGCCGCCCCCGGGCCCGGGATGCGTGCGCCGCTCGGACGCTGGCCCCGGGCTCGGCCGGCTGCGGAGGGGGCGCCCGAGAGGAGCCGCGCGGGCGAGCAGCGGGGCGGGGGTCCGCGGGCGGGGGGGCGGGGGCGGGGGGGGCGGGGGCGGGCTCCCGGGGCCCCGGAGGGCGAGGCGAGGCGAGGCGCGGCGCGGCGCGGCGCCCCCTTTACCTGCGGCTCCGGCGCCTCGGCCATTTCCTCGCTCGGCGGCGGCCGGGACTGAACTGACACCACACGAGCGAGCCGAGGTTTGAATGAGGAGGGGAGGGGGCGGGGAAGGCAGGAGGGAGGGGAGGCGACGGGGAGTTTCTCTCGGCCTTTTGTGCGGACACCTCCCGGCTTCCGCGCCCGCACCGGCCCCCCAGAAGCGGCGGGGGGCGGCCGGGCGCGGGGCGAGGCCATCCCCCGGGGCCCCGCGCCGCCGAGACCGCCCCCCGCACGGCGCCCCCCGCCCCCACCCGCCCCGCCCGGGGGATTTGGGGGCCGGGCTCACCTCGGGCGCGGGGCTAAGGTGAGCGGGGCGGGGGTGCGCACGGGGGGCAGAGGCGCGGGCGGGCGCCCCCTACGCGCCCGCGCGGGGACAGTGCAGGCGCGGGGGGTCCCTAGAGCCGCCGGGGCGCGGCGCGTCCGGCGCGGGGGGACTGTTGGGTCAGAAAGTGCTCCGGGAGCAGCTGTTGCGCCCTCCCCCGGCCCCGCCGCTCCGCGACGCCCCGCCCCCGGCCCCGCCCCCGGGCCACGTGGTCCGCGCAGGCGCGCCCCTGCCCCGCCCACCGCCGCGGACTCCGCCTCCGGGACGCGAGCGCGCGCCCCCGCGTTCCGGCCCGCGATTCCCGCGCACGCGCACGCGCACGCGCGCGCCTCCCCCCCCGCCCGCCCGCCCCCGCCCGCCCCATCCGGCTAAACGTGGCCCGCGCGCGCTCCGGCCGTTCCAGTGACAGGTACGCGGGGAGGGGGCCCGGGGGCGGCGCGCAGGCGCAGGCGCAGACGCACGCCCCGGCCGCGCCGCCTCCCGCCTCCCGCCTCCCGCGCAAGGTGTGCCCGGGCGCGGGAGGGGGTCCCCCCGCGTGCCCGCCCCGCGCCTCTGCACCCCGTTGGGGGCAGGTGAGAGGGCGGCCGCGCGCAGACGGCTTTTCGGATTCTCGCCGAGGGTGAGGGTGAGCGAGGTCGAGGAGCTGGACGCGATTAAAATGGCTCAATTACTACCTTCCTACAGCTGTCCCGTAATTGTCGTTTTTTTTTGTTGTTGTTGTTGTTGTTGTCGTTTTTTCTAAAAGCGCCCGACCTGCGCCGCTATTACAACTTGAGATTTCTGAACTTGGCCCGGGTTCCGAGCATCCACTTTGGCTTTGCTGGAAACCCACGTGGATGAAACCAGGCTTCCCAAATCCCCGGGGGGGGGGGGGGAGGGAGGGAGGGAGGGAGAGCCTGTGCCCCCCCCCAGGAGGAACCCTGGAAGCAACAATCCCAGCCACCAAGTTTTTGGCCCCAAAATGCAAACGAATGCAAATGTAAACAGAGCTCTGCAACTCAACACACAAACAAAAAACAGCCAAGTGGTGGAGGTTTTTTTGTTTTTGGTTTTTGGTGGTTTTTTTTTTTTTTTAATGGGATATGGGTGTATCCCAAACGGAAAAACTTAAAAACCTATCAAGAAAGGCCCTTAAAGTATATATTTAATAAATGGGGTGGGGGTGGGCAGCGCGATATACATGCTCTGCCGGTGAGCAATCGAAAATGGAATTTGAGAGACAGCTTCTTAGCAGAGGGGAAGAATTTGCCAAGTGTGATGCTTTGCTGTCATTTTATATATAACTACTAACCCCACATATGGCCTGGTTAGTCTTTTTTTTTTAAAAAAGGAAGTGAACCAATTACTTACAATTAATTAGCAGTGCCAGAAGTAAATTCTTTGGCCAGAACTCTTTTTCCCCCCCCCCAACCACTCAAAATACACTGATGTTGATCATTTCTATTTCTAGCACCAGGGTTCCTTTTCTCAGGGAAGATAAATATCTTTCTTTAAAATATTTTTTTAAGCCCCTATAGTCACATCCTAAAACGCAATCCCAAAGACGCTCTTCAACAAACAAGAAACTTCATTTAACTCAACCAAAACAAATGACTTGGAGCATTGCTACAAAACAAACTATGAGCAAGTGGAACCAGGTTGAGCCTCCACATTCGGTGTAGCCTCGCTCCACATGTTAATGGATAACCTTTGAACTCTGAGACCTTGAATGCTGTAAACACAATGGCACTGATAGTTAAAAATTCTAGTGTCAAAATTGGGCAAAAAGGAAAAAAAAAAATCCAAACTTTGCAGGAGGGGGATAGGCAAACAATCAAATGTTTTGACAAATAATCGCTCACTAAGAACAATGAGGCTCTGGCTCTCAGACCTTGTTGCTACTGAATTATTTTCTGAGCAAAAACGGTTGTGCTTTTTTTTTTTTCCTCTCTCTCTCTCTCTCTCTCTCTCTCTCTGCTCTTACAAAGCTACCACTTTGTTAGCATAATAGCATCCTATGGTTTGTTAGTTACTGTTTCTCTCTCCTCACCCTAACCCCACCCCACCCCCAAAAGAAGAACCTTATTATGTTGTAGCTTTTAAAATTGAAAGATAATTGTATGAGCTGATCTATCTGCTAAGAGTTTTTTTATATGTGATCCTTATGTTTGAGCAAAGAATTACAAAGAACCTTATTCCTGGAGACGTGCCAGTAAAACTGGGAAATCGTTGCAAAAATTCTGCCCGTGACTGAGTGCTGGGTTACAAACACATACTGTGTTTTTAAACGGACACACAGTGATATGAATTTGCTAAGGGCGTCCGTGGGACACACACTCTCCCCTTAGAATGTGAAGACTCCTACTTTTAAGATTTACTTGGGAAGCATGCCCAGTTAAAACCCTGAAAAATGGAAACTCCAAAAGTAAAGAACACTAGGAACGTTTAGTTTTGTAGTAAAAAGCTCAGAACTCCTTATTATTCCATGAAATGAAAATTGAAAGCCCAGCGTTATAGTCAGTCTACGGATACTTAGCTCCACCCACGAGTAATCCTGTTTTGCCATCACCCCCAGCTAGACTATCTCTAAAGGAGTCAGGTGCTGCAGAGACGCTGGCAACAAACAAAGAATAGAACCAGAAATGTCCCTTCAAATGGAAGCTGATGCTCTGCACATGTTAACCAGAGAAAGGGCGGAAAAAGCCCCACTTCGCCTCCCCTTAATGCGACAAACATCAGCTACACCTCGTTTTTCACAATTATCCAAACAGACCAGCCCTCCTTAAGATATATTTCCCAGGGTACGCTTAGAAAATCGCACTATTATCTCTGATTTAATCCTCGTGATAGGAGACCTCTTCCTCTGCTAACTTCTGATTTTCTCTCCAGATGCTGCCTGCCACACACAGCCTTCTCAGATCTCATAACAAAACAAACAAACAAAACAAAAGCCCTCCTAATTTGCTACATTTAACATTTATTGGGATCATCTTTGGAGACTTAGCCTTCGTTAGAAGAACAATGCGATATGATCCTCCTATTTCACAAGTTATTTATGTTACTGTGGAACTATTACAAGAAAGACAGTTTGGAAACTGCACGTAAATCCCTGGAGCTGAAATGGAGCCAACATAGATACTCGACTTAAAAAGAATTCAGTGTTCAGGGCAGGAAAACCCGAAAACTGCAAGTGAGGAGTCAGCAGGAAAAGAAAATGAAAAAGTTAGTCAAACCTGCCAGCTCTTGCTAACTACAAAGGACATTTGAGAAGGAAACGGGGACAGCCCTTTTAACACGACTGAATGCATTAAATTAAGTAGGGATCACCAACAAGTCCAGGGAATGCTACACTCCTCTCTTCTCTATCAGGTTTCTTGATCCCACTCCGAGTCATCTCGAAATTTGAAGCCCTCCATAAAACATCATCGTGTAATATATGATAAAAATAAATTGCAGAAGTCACCTTTCAGAAGTGGAGGCAGTGCCCGGGGCCTGGAGACTCTCTCTCCCTCGGAGTTGCCAGTCCACTTGGCTCAGAACAATACTGTAAGAGATGAGACTGCTGGTTTTTACAAGCAAACTGGAAAGGGAGGGGCCAAGCGTAAGGCTCAATTTAAATCGAGGATTAGACACAATTGTCGTGACTTGATTAAATTAATCAATTAACCTTGATAAGGTGCAAAGAGCGTAGTTTGTTTTTAACTGTATTTGTCCGGTCGGCAAGTTCCGACAAGGTCCTTCCCCCATCGGGGAGCATGACTTTTTGTGTTCCGCCAATCTTGGGGCTGGTTTTCCAAGGTTGACTTCACTCAACGTTGCAAATGTAAACTGTTCTTTAAAAATTACGCGTGTCACGTAACTTTCGGGGCACCTCTTGAAAGCTGTCTGCACCCCTCCTCCGATATTCCAGACGGGGAGCTTTGGCCAAAGGGGAGTTGGCCAAAGGGGAAGGTAGCTAAGGTCTGTTGAAACCTGATGCCCCGTCTCATCTCAATAAATGGGTCCATCTACCATCCGCCCACTTCCTCAAGCCAAAACCCAGAAGTCAAACCATATTTCAGCTCCATCTCCCCACATACACCTTTAATCCATCAAGTCCTTTCATTTCTATCTCAGGATGTCTCAACTCTGTCTACTTACCTCCATCTCTAATACAGCACCATGACCTCTCTCACTGTCTCCTCCAATTAAAAGGAGTATGGAAGGATTCTTCAAGCTTCTTCCTTCCTAGCCCTGCCTTAATACAAGCTCCACCCCGAGTCCAGGAGATCTTTCACTGTATAAATCAGGTTCTGTCCCCACCCAGCTTAATGGCTTCCTATGGCCTCGGGGGGGAAAAAATAACAAACTCCAGAGCTTGCCTCCCCAGCTCTGTAGATCTGGCCCCTGCCTAATTCGTCGGCCTCAAGTTTTGGCAAGCCCTTTCCTGGGATTCTAAGCTTCAGCCACTAGGCCTTCCCTCTGACCTAGAGCCTTTAGACCTGTGGCTCCCTTTGCCTGGCTCCCCCTTCCCATTCTTTCAAGAAGTCAACTTTTGTTCCTCCTGAAAGTGATTTAAACTCTGTGCCTTTGAGGGGGAAAGAGGGTGGGTTCCCTCTGATATTGTCCTGGAAGTCTTCTCTCCAACTGAGGTTGCTCAACTACTCCAGTTCCACTCTCTGAAAGCTGCATTGGCCTTAGAATATTTATTTAATCTCTCTGGATTTCAGTTTTCTCATCCACAAAATGGGGTGATGATGAGGCAGATGAGAAGGAAAACTTTGAAAGTTCTCATCAAAAAAAAAAAAACTAAAAAAAAAAAAGAAAGTTCTCATCACAGGGAAAAAAATTCTAACTATACGGGGTGATGGATGTCAACTAAACCTATCAATCATTTGGGAACATATACATATATCAAATCATTATGTTATACGCCTTATGCTTGTATGGTATCATATGTCAATTATATCTCAATAAAACTGGAAAAAGTATAATTAAGATTTTTTTTAAGATTTCATTTATTCGACAGAGAGAGAAAGCAAGCACAAGCAAGGGGGTAGTGGCAGTCAGAGGGAGAGGCAGAAACAGGCTCCTGGTGATGTGGGGCTCCATCCCAGGACCCCGGGATCATGACCTGAGCCAAAGGCAGATGCTTAACTGACTGAGCCACCCAAGGACCCCAGGAAGTATCTATAATTATTATTTATATAAATAATAAATATTTTTTCTGTAAGACTCTGGACAATTAAATGAGACACCCTGCGGAGCTGTAAACGCAGTTGTTTACGGGGGAGCCTACAGGGGAGCCATGAGGCCTGACACCGTCCTAGGCACGGGAGACAGAACTTGCAGTAAGCAAAACAAATGAGGCCTTTGCCCCTTTAGAGGGAGACAGACCACACAGATAGTATATCTGCAACATAAGGGTCCCTGGAGAGGGCAAGAGGCGTGCTGTTGTAGATCGGGTCCCCCTGAGGAGCAGAGAGGCCCGGGACATTGGGCGGCAAAGCATTAGTGACACAGAGAGCAGGAGGTGAGAGGCTCAGAGCAGAAGAAAGGCAAGCTTGGGGAAGAACTGCAAGGAGGCCCGTGCGCCTGGGGTCCAGTGAGTGCACACAGGGAAGGAAGACGGAGCCTGGTAAAGACACTGGCAGGGGCTGGCGTTGGCTCTAGTTGTGCCATGGCAAACAGTCAGTTCTATGTCCCCATGCTCTTCACCGCATCTGCAGCGCTTCATAGAGCTGGCCACTGCCTCGTCCTTGAAACACCATTTCCCTTGCCCTGGACTCCACTTTCTACTGATTTCCACCATCACCACCATCCGCACCCCATCAACCCCACCCCTCCCCTGTCCTCACTGGACGCTCCTTCTCAGTCCCCTTGTGGTTCTTTCTATGCTCCCTGATTTCCAGATGTTGAAGCCCAAGGCCCAGTGCTGGTACTCTACCTTCTTTTTCCCATTCATTCCCTAGATGAGTTCATCCAGCCCAATGGCTCAAAATGCCATCTAGAGGTTTAGGCCTCCTAAATATCTATTTTCCACCCAGGCTTCTCAACTCTTTTTTTTTTTTTTTTTTTAAGATTTTATTTATTCATGAGAGACACAGGCAGAGGGAGAAGCAGGCTCCCTGTGGGGAGCCCAAGGCGAGACTCAATCTCAGGTCCCCAGGATCACAACCTGAGCCAAAGGCAGATAGATACTCAACCATTGGGCCAGCCAGGTGCCCCTCTCCTCAACTCTTAAAACATATTTCCCACTGCCTCCTCCATCTCTTAGATGGCTGCCCACAGCAGAGCTCACAACAGATGCATACAGAGGAGAATAGTAAAACACGGAGCCCAGCGGCAGACAGGTCCGGTGGGAAGAGAACTGAGATTTGAGTCTTGAGGCCAGTCAGTGGGATCTTGGCTCTGTTTCCTCCTCTGTAAAATAGAGATCATAACCCCTACTAGGCCTGCCCCATTGGATGGTTGGGTTGCCCTTGTCAAACCACAGGGGAGCTCTGTGTTGTTTAACAGCAAAGGGTGGTTTCCCTGATGACTCTTCTCATGGATCCTGAGTAATCAACTCCACCAAGGGCTCTCCTTTTACGTAGGACTGTCTTTGAGGAGACCAGATACTCTAGCCTCAGCTCCCCTGATGACATTTACGTGAGTCCTAAAACCCAAGGTTCTGCATTTTGCTGGGAAGAGTGCACAGAGTCCTTGTCCTCACTTCCTTCCATCTCTCCCTCCTGGATGAGACAAATGAGTCCAGTGAGTTGTCTGTGTAGTTAGTTGAAAATTTCTTTTTCTTTTTCTTTTTTAGCCTGAATCAGACTGTTCGATCCAATAGGAGCAGGGACCTGTCCAAACGCACACTCAGCGATGCCTCCCACATTTCTCTGCCTTGGGATGGGTCATGTGGACTCGAGCACCAATATTTCAGAAAGATCTCATGGCAAAAGCAGGACCAGTGTGCCGAGAGGCTAGCTGATGCACGCTAACATTTATTGAGTTCCCAATGTGTGCTTTTCACTTTGTAGCTCGTTTAATCCCCTTAATGACCCTGTGAGGTAGGGTTTATATTTTGCCATTTGTTAGAGGAAGAGCCTGGGCAGAGATTAAGTAGCTCTCCCCAGGCCCAGAGGCAATGAGCAGCAGCTACCTTTACTGTGTAGACCTGGCCATGCCTCACCCTCATACCTCACCGGTGCACCCCCAGGACCTTGAACCATGCCTGGAATATAGTAGATGCTCATTAAATACTGGATGAGAAATGAGTAAATAGATACCATGGGCCAGGCACTTTACATCCATTATCTCATTATATCCTCCTAGTAACACAATGGCTATTTTTAGACTTGCTGTAAATGCAGAGAGGTCACATATGCATCCAACCAATAGCGTGTGTCTGGCATTGTTTGCCACAGGCCAGGGACACCACTGGAAGGAAAGCAGACTTTGTATTTACAGAGCTACCATTGCAGCAGAAATGCAGACAATCACATCTCTGTCACATCGATCTTTTCAAAAGTCACATTGATCTTTTCAAAAGTCAAACCTGATTACATCAGGGCCCTCCCTAAAACTCCCCATGTCTCTTAGAATAAAAACCAAAATCCCTGATAATGTGGCAGGCAGCATTTGGGCAGGGGGTGCTCAACGACTTTTGGGTTTTATCCCACAATACTAGGATGCCACTGGAAAGAAATGCAAGTGAAACCAACCCACCGAACTTCAAGTGAGTGTTTCTTCCTTGAGAAACTATCTCCTGCGAGATCGCATCCTGGTAAAACAAAGAAGATCTGGCAAATGGGAGGACACGACCATTCCTCTACTTCCTCTCCTGCGTGGAGGGAGGGCATGATCGAATCCAAGATACAGAGTGTCCCTGAGAAGCAGGACTGGCATGGGACTACCCATAATCTTCCCAGTCTTCACCCCTGTAGTTATTAATGCCTTTTCTTTAAAAAGAGTCAACTTAAAAAATAAAAAGAGTCAACTGAGGCTCAGGATGGTGAAGCAGCCTGCCTGAGATCACACAGCTAACAGTTGGTTTCCCCACCTTCCAGACTACACCTGAAGCCTATGTCAAAGCCCAGCTCTGTCACCGATCTAAATTTCCTCACTTCTAAAAAAAATCTATACCGGTGCACATTTCTCGCACATCCTGAGTGTTCACCAGTCAGCCCTGTGTGACTCTGGGGCAGGGTTGAAACATCCTCACCCAGCATTCTCCTCCCCGCCCCCTCCCCATTCTGGAACAACAATATTTCACTTGCCTGCCCTGGGGCTAGCCCCTCCCACCCTAGTCACTCCCTGGCATTCTTGGTGTACCTGCTTAGTCGCCCTCCATCATCCCCAGTGGACTCCAAATCTCCTTTGAAGGTAGGGAAGGAAGATCCTGCAAATTTACATCCCAACAGCAATCAGCAGAGTGCTTTTTGCACAGAGCTGGGAGGTAATAAACGTTTGTGAAATGAATATGTCCTAGACTCAGTCTCCAATTTCCATGCTTTTCTTTACACAGCCCCTCAGAGCTAATCAGTTAATCAATCTCGCAGATCCTATCATCCAGTAGCTCCCAAAGGCACCTTCCCCTTTCTATTCCTACCATCCTGTTTCTGGTTTCCTTCTGATCTGTGTCATAATCTCATAACCGGGCCCCAATATCTGTCTTCTTCCTAGCCTAAAATACTTTTTCCCCAACCCCAACAAATAATCATCGCCCTGCAACTACCGCCCTGTATGAAAACTTCCAATGTACCAAAATAAATCATAGTTTCCTCTCCTAGGATGCAAAACGACACCAAGGGCCCCAGCCAACCTTTCAGCCAGATTCATTCCGTAAATATTTATTGACCACTCCCTTGTCTCAGGCACTGGCTAGGTAGTAATTAAAGAGAGAGGTACAAAACAAATGGGATTCCTGCCCTCATAGAGTTTATATTTTCAATGGAGAAATAGACATTAAACAAATTAAAACATGAGAAAAAATAGATAGGCCTATAATTATAGTAACTACCCTAAAGAAATAATCACTTAGGGACTCAAAGAAGCATACACAAGGATATTCATTGCAGCATTGTGTATAATAGTGAAAAGTAAAAAAAAAAAAAATAGTGAAAAGTAAGCCACGAGCTACATGTTCATCAAGAGGAAACTGGCCACATAAACTATGATATTGAAATAGAAGAATATAGAAAGCGGGTGGAAAGAATGAAGTGCTGTCACATGTGCTCACATGGCTAGATCATCAAGACAGTGTGGAGTAAATAAATACATAAAGCCACACAAAGTATGCCATTTTTGCTGAAACACACGCGATAATATACTTTCTAAAGAAAATATACGTATAGGTACATAATACATATATATATATATAATATATAATACACACATACACGTTTATACTACACACAGACCATAAGACATATATAGGCCGATCATTTCACAATATATACAAATATCGAATGATTATATTGTACAACTGAAACTAATATGTTACATGTCAATCGTATCTCAGTAAATAAATAAGAGAAACGTATGCAAAGGCATGAATAAAAGTTGGTTAATTCTCAAATATGGGCAAGGATGCAGGACTGGTAGCTAAATTTTTTTTAAGGTTTTATTTATTTATTTATTTATTTTAAAGATTTTATTTATTAAAAAAAAAGATTTTATGTATTTATTTTAGAGAGAGAGCACACAGAGGGAGAGGGAGAAGCAGGCTCCCCGCTGAACAGAGAGCCCCAGCTCGGGGCTCGATCCCAGAACCCTGAGACCATGACCTGAGCGGCAGGCAGAGGCTTAACCAGCTGAGCCACCCAAATGTCCCAGCCAGCAGCTAAATATTTTATCTTTTAACATGTAAAACATATGCAAATTTGACCTGTATAACTAAAAATTAGCTGCCTATTCACATAGAATTCCAAACTATATTAAAGATCCTGTGAGGGATCCCTGGGTGGCTCAGCGGTTGAGCGCCTGCCTTAGGCCCAAGGCGTTTGATCCTGGGGTCCTGGGATCGAGTCCCACATCGGGCTCCCTGCATGGAGCCTGCTTCTCTCTCTGCCTGTGTCTCTGCCTCTCTCTCATGAATAAATAAATAAAATCTTTAATAAATAAATACATAAATACCCTGAGATACTAAAAAGAAATGTGTAATAAAATACTTAGTATTTTTATATACTGCTTTTTAATGAACTATTCTCTACTTACCCATCTCCTTGCTCTGTGCCCACTGCCTGTCCCACCTTCATTTTGAACCTCCCCAAACCCACATGCCACATACGTCCGAAAATCAATCTGTAGCCATCCTACCCATCCCCCATGGTTCACTCCAAATGCCACCAAGCTCTTTATTCAGTCACTCTCTTTGTTCAACACCTCCTTTATGACATTTGCTGGGCTATGCCTAGCCCTGGCTGTGCATGTTTGTCTGAAGGGTCAGCAGTCTCCTCAGAGGTAAGGCCCGTTTCCTCCATATCATGGCACATTGGCTGGCACCCAGGAAAGTATCCCAATATTCAGCTGTTTTATTGAATTAAGTAAATATGCTCCCTGGATTCTTCCATTCACTCATTCATTTACTTTCTCACTCAACAAATATTTATTAAGCTCTTACTGTGTACCAGGCACTGTTCTGGGTGCTAGGAATGCAGCAGGAAACCAAACCCATCCAGATGCCTATCCTGGTGGAGTTAACACTTACTATTGTACTGTATTAAATGGTAAGTGCTCTGGGGCGCCTGGCTGGCTCAGCAAGTGGAGTATGCAACTCTTGATCTCAGGGTTGTAGGTTCGAGCCCCACCTTGGGATTACTTAAATAAAATCTTTGGGGAAAAAAAATTAAATGTTAAATGCTATGGAGAAGAAAAGAGGGGTGGAGCAAAGGGGATTAGAGGGAGTTGCCAGGGGTAATGTTCAACAGGCTAGTCCGGGAAGACTTCCCAGGTGGAGTCTCCCAAGTAAAGATCTGAAGGCGTGAAAGTGGGAGCCATGTGAAGTTCTGGGGAGAGAGCATTCCTGGCTGAGGGACTGCCATGCTAAGACCTTGAAGCCGTGTGCCCCATGGTTCAAGGAACAGCAAGGAAGCCAGCCCAGTGCTGTGGCTGGTGTGGATGAATAAGAGGACACAAGTCAGAAAATTAGGATGGAGGAGGTACACATCATTTTGAGCACTATAAAGACCAGATGTGGGTGGCCCCGGGTGGCTCAGCGGTTTAGCGCCGCCTTCAGCCCAGGGCCTGATCCCAGAGACCCGGGATCGAGTCCCATGTCGGGCTCCCTGCATGGAGCCTGCTTCTCCCTCTGCCTGTGTCTCCGCCTCTCTCTCTGTATCTCTATGAATAAATAAATAAAAATCTTAAAAAAAAAAAAAAAAAAAAGACCAGATGTTACTCTGAATGAACCTGAGACTTGGTGAGTAGTACAAGCAGACTAATAATGACCTGACTGAGATATTCAAGAGTCTTGATAACAAACTGATAAACCGATAAAACCAAGAGTCCCCCTAAAATAACAACCCAGATAGTCTCCCTTGCTGAAATCACTCAGATCTTTAAGAGTGTTCATATTTTCAGCACAACAACAACACAACCACAGCCACAATGGTAACAGTGAGAAGATGAGACAAAGAGTAACAAAAAGGGAAAAAGAAAACAATTTGTTGAGCCCCTGCTACTTGCCTGAGTCCTAACTCCACACCTGATCTATCCAATCATTGTGTTACCGTGTCCTGGTAACCCGTATAGTTAAATTCCTGTGGCAGGTTGAGGACACTGTAGCCGCTGTAGCCACCAGAGGTTAATTCACTCCCTTACTTACTAACTTCTTTAACTTACTCAGGATTCTACAACAAGAATGAAGTGGAATTCTAGCCCAAACAAATTCCAAAGCCCATGCTGACTCATGCCATTCTTTTTTTTTTTTTTTTTGTACATTTTCTTTTTTTGTACTATGTGGTTGACTTTGGCCTCAGGAGAATAGAGAATGATAATAGCGATCATTGATTAAGAACTTATCATGGGCCAAGTACATTATTCGCACCCTTTCTGGATGCCAGGCAGAGTGGGTACCCCAGCCCCCACCCCAATCGCCCAGATTAGAAGCTGTACCTCCCAGTGGTGACACGATAGTCAGTGAAGGCCTGAGCTCTTCAAAAAAGGTTTCCAGGTTAAAAACAAGACCCTAGGCTGCCCAGCTGTTGCCCTTGCCACCTCACTGGAGCTCACTCCACCCCCACCCTCACCCCCATAGATGGAGGTAAGAGCACCCAGTGACAGGTGTATTTGGAGGAATAAATAAACCCTCACTAGCAAAATGCTTTGGGGGAGAATTTGGCACATAGTGAGCATTCAATCAGGACACACTAGTATCATTGGGGCACCTGAGTGGCTCGCTGGTTGAGCATCTGCCTTTGGCTCAGGTCGTGATCCTGAAGTCCCAAGATCGAGTCCCACGTTGGGCTCCCCGCGGGTAGCCTGCTTCTCCCTCTGCCTGTGTCTCTGCCTCTCTCTCATGAATAAATAAATAAAATAAAATCTTAAAAGAAAAAAACACTATTGCCACGGTCTCTTCTCCACCACCGCAGGACTCTTTTTCTGGGTTGCCAGGGTCCTAATCTGGGTTGGGGAAAAGAAGCAGAATGCTTACATGAAGTGTGAGAGACTGTGAGAGCTGGGCCCAAGTCTGTCCACTCCAGAACCAGAGCAGCTCTCTATCATCAATGCGAGACCACCCAACGTAGACAAAGCAAGTGGAACTCTTTGAAGAAAGATACCTCGATCCAAGCGATCCTCACAGAAGCTGGGAGATACCTGCCTTGCGGGGCTCCTTGGGCATCTTCCCCAAACAGGAGGTCAAGCGAGACTGGAGAGGTGCCTGCAGGAGAAAGTCAGAGGTGAGTGGCCACAGGGAAGGATGTGGGCAGATGAGCCCCTGTCTCCCTGACCATAGGTCTGCCCCCTCCAGCCACACCCTCAATCAGGATGCTGGGATTTGGGGGAAATGCTGGAGAGGAGATCTAAGGTCACACTCCTGATAGGTGTGTAGAGTGATCAAGAACTCCTGGGTCTAGCACTGAGGGGGGCACTTGATGGGATGAGCACTGGGTGTTATTCTGTATGTTGGCAAATTGAACACCAATGAAAAATAAATTTATTATTAAAAAAAAAAAAAAGAAGAAGAAGAACTCCTGGGTCTAGACTGAAGATCGGAAACGGCTGCCCCAGTGCTCGGTGGCATAGAGGATCCAAAGCCAGCTCCCTCACCGCTTCACCTTCACCTGATGGGCTGGGGCTCAGCAGCTCCCAAAACGAACCTGCAGGCTTTCTCAGAAACCAGACCTGAGTCAAACATGGTCTTTAGAGCCTGCCTGGACCCAAACCCCTGCCTCCTCCGCTCAGCTGCTGGCAAACTCAGCCTTCCGACTTGACCTGCCTGCCTCACCTGTCCAATGACAGTAACACTGCCACCCTCTCCAGGGCGACTCTGGAGGGCTACAGGAGCTAATCACAACCAAACCTCAAAACAGGGCCTGGCACCCTGCGATCACTCGGTAAACATCAGCCCAAATGACCTGAGTCATTATTCTCTCCAAACGTCCCCTTGTTCTAAAACAGCCCTCTTCAGCTTAACTTAATCGCTTTGGCTTCTTTGACAACTTTAAAAAACAACAACAACAACAACAACAACAACAACAAGAAAAAAAAAATGTGGTTAGCACATTTTGTTGACATACTTTTACAAACACCAAGCCTGCATGTCCTCTTAAAAATGTTTTAAGAGATTATAGTTTGTTCCCACTTGCTCGGAGGAAGTATTTCAGCGTCATTGTGTGGGATGAGGACAGTGAGGAGTACACGAGGATAAGTAAAACCTCTTTCCTGAACTTTTTTCCAAAAAAAAAAAAAGAGAGAGAGAGAGTTAAAGATTCAGATTCTGGGCTTTTAAGGCCCCTCTTGCTAAGTATTTTCTGATCAAGTTACCTTCTTGGTTTCTTCTCTCC
The DNA here is from genome assembly GCF_905146905.1 of Nyctereutes procyonoides. NCBI lineage: Eukaryota > Metazoa > Chordata > Mammalia > Carnivora > Canidae > Nyctereutes > Nyctereutes procyonoides. The sequence continues at coordinate 8,453,501 of NW_026575024.1, read as the reverse complement.
CCCATAAACACAACACGAGAGGAATGAGATAGTTTTTCTTTCTCCCTGCCTCAAAAAAAAAAAAAAAAAAAAAAAAAACCACCCAAAACTGTCACATAAATTTCTCCAAACCAATACAATCGAATTTTCTACAAGGATTTGTCACTGACATGCTCTATTATTCTTTAAAGAAAATGAGAATGCTAGGCACAGGCATGAGCCCTTTCTGAGGCGCTTTTTATTGGAAGTCAACAAATCAGAACAACGTGTCCCCAAGGAAACAAAGTAGAATTTGGACCAAGCTAAAATGGCTCTGCCCCTAATCCCCGGTCCCCCAGTGCTGTGGGGCTGCACTGACAGGAAGCGCCTGCCACCAGAAGTTTCTGCTAGTTTTCACCAGTATTTCAGCCTCATCTACCCAGCCGTAGAGACACAGATAAGATACTCAGCTTTAAAAAAAAAAAAAAAAAAAATTAAATGAAGAAGAGAAGGAGGAGGAGGAGGGGGAGGAGGGGGAGGAGGAGGGGGAGGAGGGAGAGTAAAGGCAGAGCTGCGGGCCTGATCCTACCTTCCTGGTGGGCAGAGGGAGCAGAAGAAACGCAGGCGCCCCTCCCCCGCCAGAACTGGGCTTCCCGTCTGGGTGGAAACTATCTCATTACCACATTTTCAACAAGTAGACCGGTTTCCTCGTTTAATCAAAGTTAGTCTGTGGTTGTTTGGCAGTGTGCGCAGGCCGTGTTTTTACAGCTATAGAAAATGGGTATTTATTTATTTTGTGACGGCTGTGACCATATGACAAACATAAGCCAGCCTCAGCCAGTGATTTATAAGAGCTCGCAGAAGCACTGCCTTTAAGCATTTTAATAGAGGCTCTCTCATCCTTTGTAAGTGGAAGTGTAAATTGGTCCAGTCCTTTTGTAAACAGCTCAGCGAGACAAGTCAAGGGCCTTACAAATGTTCACACATTTGGGTGCATGCAGCCGGACCCCTCCTGGAACCTGTCCTAAGGAAATAGCCCTAATAAAGGAACAGGTCTTGAGAGCAAAGATCTCCGTGGCAGCGGGCTTTACACTAACACTCGCTCCGTGTGTGCAGGGGAGCACACAAATGAAGACGTGGTTCATCTTCCAAAGTGATCTCCTGCCCTTGCGCACAAGGCCGTTTCGAAATTTCCAAGTTTTGAAAATATGCCATTGGGAGATAGCTTTAATGGGCGAATGCAAAAATCAAGACACAAGAATCACGTTGTTAACAAGCCAGAAATCTTTGTATTAGTAAGCAAAAAGGGGAGATATAGGTATAGGTAGAATTGTTTACCTTGGTTTTCTTATCAAGGGACATTTTAGTAGGGACTGGGTGTTGTGTGATAGCAGGAACTTACTCTTAATTCAACTGCTGTGATAAGGCACTATGGGATGTTTGGGGGGGGAAGATATATATATATATATATATATATATTTGATATATATTTAATATATATTATATTTAATATATTATATTTAATTGTTAATTAGATTTTATTTTATTAAAATTTAATGTATTATAGTTGATATCTTAAATATATATAAATACATTTATAAGAGCTATAATTAAAAAATATATATAAGAGCTATAAAAAGATATATATCTTATATATATAAATATATATATTTATAAGAGCTATATCCTGAAACATATAGGAGGAGAATGACATGTTAGAGTTTATAATACTTGAGCAGATTTTAAAAACGGGAGATTTGAAGCAATGTGGTTAACTTGAAATTGCAAAACTGGGTGTTGGGTATGGGGGTGGTTCGTTTTACTATCCTCTCCACCTTTACATCATTGCAAAATGCTTATTAAAAAGTTTTAAGTCGTTGTTTTCTGATAATGACCTTTGTTTACCTCCCGTGTTTCTCAGATTATTTTCTACGATATGCCTTCTTTTACCAAAAAGGCATTAAAAATCAGAAGAGCTGACAGTCCGCAGAGATGTTTTTATTGCTGTGTAATAGTAGTGAATCCCCAGAATGCTGTGATAAGCCTGTGTACCTTAACGTGAGCTCATAAATGGTCCAAATCCTCTCTCTGGGATAGCACCCTGCCATCTGAGACTATGCTGTAAATATGATCGGCTGATAAAAAGCCCAGCTGCCACGGACCATTTTAAAGATTAGGAACCATTTAAACACACACACACATACACACACCCCACCTCTAGCCTCTTAAATGTTAAGTGGCAAGATACTCTGGTTTTACTTCCAAAGTTTCATGCAATAATCATGTAAGCAGCAAACAGCACAGAGCTCCACATACCACCAAGCTGACTCAGAAGGAAGGGTTCCACATTCCTTAATTAGCAGCTTCAGAAAAGCAGCTCTTCCTGCAGTGGAGTTTCCCATTTCAGCCAGCTACTCATTGGCTCAACACACCCCACAGGTTCTCACAGGGGAGTTCCAGAAAGTCTGGAACCCGAGACAATGTTATTGAATTTACATTAACCATTTCCTTTGTTCTGCTTTCATTCTAGTTTATTTTATCATACCCTATTGTATTCTGATTTTTGCAGATTGAAGATGTCCACAATAGCATTATGCATATTCTTTTTTGTCTCCAGGCTTCCCGGACACCCTGTCTATACGGAGATCACAGCCGGGAGCAGAATAAATGAGCACTTCACCAACTTGAAAATACAATTCTCTTGGTTATTAATAGTCAAAAGACTCCCAGTACTGGGCCAGAAGTTTCTTTTTTAGTAGCAATTACTTAAATTAAGTTTCTGATTTGTATTAAAGTTTTCTGGCAGAACTCAACACAGGATGCAAGAGCATGAGGAAGATTTCCAAACAAGATTACACGGTTTTCCGATGTGCTACATTTGATCATCTCTGAAAAGGCAGGGGCGACATTGCAATCTTAATTGAAATGTCAAATTCTTGGGAAACGTTCTTGTTAACATTGGACTTAAGGATTGTAATGATTGTTTACTTTGAGCTCCAGAGGTTTTGAAGAAATGTAAAAGAATCCTAAGCAGGTGAATGAGAGATTTGACAGATACTTAAAAAACACCATTTGGGGAAAACCTGGTTTTTGTCCCTTGAGGGATCCTCAAAATCTGTTCAATGAGGCATTGTTCCATTTTTTTTCTCTTTCAGTCTTCTCTTCCTTGAACTAGGCCTTTTCAAAGAATGCTTCTGCTCATTGACCAGCAGGTTGAGAGATTTATATTTGGTTTCTAATTAAGTACCCTAACTGTAAGTGAGAGAATGGAGAAGAAAAGCCCATAGTCTTATATCCCAAGAAGAAAGCAAATGTTTGCCTCAGTGGCAAACCTGCCTTCTCAGGAGTCTAAGAGGGAGCAAAGAAGACCCATTTTATTTCTTCTGAAGACATCCTCTGGCGCTTGAGAACGTCTGATGTTGTTTAGCAGGGTAAGCCAACCCTTGATGGGTTCTGTTAAGAACAAAAGCCTTCGCTTCTGGTCCCAGAGAGTAATGAGTTTCTAGTAACACTTAACATGGTAATTACGATGAAAAATGTATTTTAAAATTAATGTACTTTAACAGATATGTCAAGATGAATCCAGAGCCAAGGACACTGGCTTAAACTATAAATTTTTTTTTTTTATTTATGATAGTCACAGAGAGAGAGGCAGAGACACAGGCAGAGGAAGAAGCAGGCTCCATGCACCGGAAGCCCGACGTGGGATTCGATCCCGGGTCTCCAGGATTATGGCCTTTTGGGATTCTTGGGTCATGTAAGAGCTCAGTTTGACTTTATCCCTAACTCAGTTTCTCTATTCCCTCTTCATATCACAACTATTAGAGACATAAAAAGTGCCCTGTGACTATGATATAGTCTTTTGGGAGACCTGGAAGATGTCATATCTTTTTTTTTTTCTTGAAAATAAAGTTTATAGGGGTCCCTGGGTAGCTCAGTCAATTGAGCCTCCTACTCATGATTTCAGCTGAGGTTGTGATATCTGGGTCATGGGGTCAGGCCTGGCCTCAGGCTCCATGCTCAGCGTGGAGTCTGCTTGTCTCTCTCCTTCCCCCTGATTGTACACTCTCTCTCTCTAAAATAATAAAATCTTTTTTAAAAAATTAAAAATTAAAAAAAAAAAGGAAAGTTTATAGGGGCACCTGACTGACTCAGCCAAGGGGGCATATGAATCTTGACCTTGGAGATGTGAGTTCAAGCCCCATACTTAAAAATAAGAGATTACTTAAAAATAAAAATCTTTTTTTTTAAAGAAAGTGTATAAAAACAACACATTGTAAAAATATGATCCCAAACCCAAGAAGCTGAATCTTCTTTCCGTTTCAAAGAAATCAAGATAGAAATAAAATTATTTTTATTAATATTTGGAGGACGGCATTCATATCTAAGTAAGAATTATGCTTGTGAAAAAAAGAGATCTGAACTCACTCTAAAAAATTTTGTCCCCTTCCATTTCTGTACATTAGAAAACCGTTCCTGCCTTCCTCTTTACTTTTCCAAGTTATTAAAGATTTTGTGTCTTTCTTAGTTTCCCGGTATGAAGCAAAACACTGTAAATACATCAGAGAAATGCTAGAATTTTAGCCAGTAGTAATTCAAAGCTTTGACTCTGAATACAGGCACCCACTATTCACAGTATTTCCCATTGTATCCTGTCTACAGAGAACCCAGATGAATGGTGCCCACCTGGAGGTGTCCGATGGACCGAAATAATCTTAGCAAATGTGCGATGGTCTGGGTACAGCCGCTGCTACCTCCTCATCTAGCTGAGCCCACTGCTTGGTGCCACCAGTCTGTTAGATAGTAACCTTCAAGCCCTCCTGGCCTTGTTGATATTTCGTTGCCTATCAGTGGATCATTAGTTAGAGTATTTCCTTAGTCATAGAGACTAGCCGTTTGTTGGGACTTCTCAGTAGGAACTACAGTTGAAGATAACAGAAGGGTTATTTAAACATGAATGTGAAAACACAAAACAAAACACTTCTTTCTTCTTGGGGCCTAAGACTGTTTTGTTATTTTCTGATTCTTAAACTTGTTCAGGCTTCTTAAGTGCAGAGATCTGATTGTCTTTTTAATCTTTCCTGTGACATTTGAATGTTTAAGTCTTTTGAGAATATATATATTTACATTTTCCAACCTGCCAACAGCACTTAATATCTTCTATAGTTCCAAAGATTAGGAAAAGAAGAGAAAGCTAGAGAGTTGGCAAGCAAGTGTGTAATAATCTGGCAAGGAAATTCTTGAGCAAGAATATATGGGTTTGAGTTTATTGGAACATTTGAAAGCAATTAAATTGTTTTTTTCCCCTCAAACTTATTTTTGTCCTTTTTACTTTAAGCACACAGAGGCATACAGCTGAAAAATAACATTGCAAGTATAAATGAATCATTAAGCTGATCAAGCCAAGAAGCTACTACCAGGAGTCTTTATAGAATACTAGGTAAAATGTCTATCATCTATGCTCAGGCTAATTGGAGGGGTCGGGACCAGCCCTTTTAAAAAAAACTGATCAGCTCCTGAATATTCAAATTTTTATTTATTGACCTGATACAGAGTGTCCTGCATGGTGTTAAAAACAGCGTCTTCCAAACTGTGGGGATAGACAAGAAAATGAGATCTATGATTAATCTATATGTAAATGTGTGTTGAACACATGTAAATAGAATATAGTAGAAGCCCCAGTAGATGAATCAGAGTTATTCAGGATAACTCCACAATGAGCTAAGAGAATATCATTAGGTCTGTGTACCTGCCTTATTTTAAATACAAGCGCTCCGAAACTTTGCAGTAGCACTTAGCAAAGACTACAGGGTACACTCTAGTATGCAGTGGACAATCCTTTAAAAATACTTCTTTATTTTTATGATTAGAAGCCTTACTGTTCATTGTAGAATTTTTTTTTTTAAGAGAGAGAGCAGAAGCTGAGGGGGGAGGGGCAGAAGGAGAGAGAGAGAAAGAGAATCATAAGCATCTCTGTGCTGAGTGTGGAATCTGACTTGGGGCTCAATCTCACGACCTTGAGATCATGACCTGAGCCAAGATCAAGAGTTGGAAGCCCAACCGACTGAGCCACACAGGTGCCCCTGTTCTTTGCAGAAAATTTTAAAAACTTCAGAAAAACACCCTTCAAGTTAACACCTAAAACATTCAGCAACAGCCCCGGTTCCTACGTTGGTGTGTTTCCTTGCAGTTTTTATTTTTATTTATATTTATTTATTTATTTATTTATTTTTCCTTGCAGTTTTTAAAAAATGGCCGAGTACTTGGCTGTATCCTGCTTTTCTTCATTTGATTGTTCAACGTGCTGATGTTTCTCAGGTGTTAAAAATAATGTCAGATTGTTAAATCACCTCTTGTTTCCTTTCTCTTTTAAAATTTGCAAAATACCAACGGTATAGGCTATACAGACCCCCTTCCTGCTCACCCACTCACCGCCCCATCCTCCTCCCCACACAGCTCCTTCTGGTTCAGCAGAATGGTAAAGAATATCTCTGAAAACTGAGAAAAAAAAAAAAGTTTCACTGACAGTTGAATTAAAACCCTAACAGGTAAAGACTCATACCAGGAAACTTTTTATTTTAAGATTTTATTTATATACTTGAAAGAGAGAGAGAGAGCACAGAGGGAAAGGGAGAAGCAGACCCCCACTGAGCAGGGAGCCTTACCTGGGACTGGATCCCAGGACTCTGGGATCATGACCTAGGCCAAAGGTAGACGCTTAACCTACTGAGGGGCCCCAGGAAACTCTTTTTCCCCTCTGTATCTTAAGATATTTTAGGACATATTATCCAGGAATAAAGACCACAAAAGGGATATTCACATTGTAAAGGAAAACCAAATTGAGAGGGTCCTTATCTCCTTAAAAAAAAAAAATCTTAGCTCTGGGCCTCATGGTGACTTGGAGGGAGGGCCCTGGGAGGCTGGATAACCACAGTGGGAGGGAAACTGGTATTTCTCTGTGTGCTTTTTGTGCTTCCTGAATTCGATATCAGAAGAGGATATTCACTTCTTTAAAAAAACACACATGGACATGTTTTAAGTACAGAAGTAATTATGTCTGAATCCCAGTCTTAAGGAATCAAGCTCTCATTAAATAAGACACCTACCCCCTCTGTCTCCAGTACCTGAGTTTCCTGACCTCCTCCTCTTGCTTTCCACTTCAGAATCAAACTTCACTAAGAATAGGACACCTGCTCCATTCTGACCATGAGTACATTGTTGGAGAAGCCTTGACAGTGCTCCGCCCCCCAAAGTTGATTATCAAACTATATAAAATAGAGACACCCAAAGCTATTTATGAGGTGGATCTTCACAGCACTTGTACTTTGTCTATTCTCAGCCCAATTCAACTTTCTCTCAACACATCCGACCTCAAAGTTGGCAAATGGGCCACTAGAAGTGGACCTCATGTCACATTTGCTATGATCCAGAGTGAGATGCTCTGGTGAACACCTGCTTGAGGCTTCTTCGGGGGCACCTGCCTGCTAATGTGCTTCCTCCACCCCTTCCTACTCTCCCTCATGGGATTAATTTAGACATTTTCTGAAGTATTTATTTAAAACCATTCTCCTCCTGAGTCAGGATGGACTTTGCTCATCCTATTTCCTTGAAATAAATATTTCCACCTTGCATGGGTGAGCAATTGCACGAGAGCATGATTTCTTTCAGAGCACACCATGGATGATAGTATGTGTTTACAGAGATGTAAAAAAAAAAAATGTGCAATTTGAACTTCCCTTCCAAAATGACGACAGGTGCCTCTGGCTTGTAGAAAACGTGGCAAGATTTGTAATTTGATATATAGGGAGAGGATCCACTGTGGGGCGACTCTCTCTCTCTCTCTCTCTCTCTCTCTCTTTTTTTTTTTTTTTTTTTTGTCTTTCTGTCTTCTAATGGGACTGGCTGGCTGGGGAGCTCGCCTCGCCTGGGACCCAGGTAGGGATGAGTCCAACCACCCAGGCAGGGCCCACTCCTGAAACCCGAGTCGTAACAGAATCAGTCCTGACCCAACACAGCCGACTGGAGCGACAAAAAGTTTGATTGTGCAATTTTCTCAGTAAGATGACCTGAGGCTAGTCCCCTGTTTGCTTTCTACGTTCTAGAAAACGTTTTTAATGGGTTGGGGAGTCTTTCACACTAAGCACTCTCTGCTCGTTAACGTGGCTCAGAGTGTTGTGCCTTGTTATGAAGTTGTATTTTCAGAGCATGTGGTGAAAGTCAGGATTTTTCCCTTCCTCCTCCTCTTCTTTTTTTTTTTCCCCTCCTGCTTTAAAAACAAGATAAGCCTGTATGCAAATAGAGTCCACAGTGACCAGTCCCCTTCTCAGCGTTATTTATCATATCACAGAGCCTTCCTTCACCCATTATGCTCTATTTGCATACCTTTAACATTAGAAACATTTATTCCAGTAATGAGTCATCTGAAACATCTTCTGGGTTTAGAGCTAGGAAGCTGGAGTCAAGAGCACCAATGCCGGAAGAATGGATGTCTTCTGTGTTAAAAAACCTCAGGATTGTTTATGTGGAGAGAGAGACAGAAAGGAAGAGAGTTTGGTTTTGTTTGGGGTTTTGTTGCTGTTGGGTTGTTGTTTTTTGTTGTTGTTGTTGTTGTTGTTGTTGTTGTTTTTTTTGGTTCCTCCGTTTGTTTAATTCCAAGATTGAAATGTGCTGGAATGGATTAAAGATAATATCTGAAATATATTTAGCTGCCTACTTCGTATGTTGAGAAATATTCTGTGCGAATGAGAATCTCATTTTAGGAAGAGAAAGGGCCGACTGCTTGAGCTGAATGTAGCTAGTCTGTCAAAGGAGAGGAAGAGCTTTATACATTAAATATTTTTTTTCCCCAGCTCTAAGGAGACATAATTGACACACAACATTGTGTCAGTTTCAGGTGTACAACCTGTTGATTTGATACCTTATGTTTTGAAATATTTCTCAAATGGAAAAAAAAAAAAAAAGGAAAGAAAGAGAGTGAGAGAGACAACCCCAATGCTTTTCTCAGAAAGAACAGGAAGCCTGAAGGAGGAAGTATGTGACAGTTTATTTTTCAACGAGCCCACATTATCAAGTGAATGAAATCCCTCTGGAAGCTATAAAAATGAAAATCCGGAAGGTGGCTGTGTTCAGGTAGCACAAAAGGCTTCTCAATATTTAGAACTTTTTCTCAAAGCTAAGTTATTAATGAAAGCCAATTATTGCACTTTTCCAAAAGGAAACACTGAGTCATTCATGAAATGATCTAAGATTTCGAAACTTGCTTACACCATTTTTTTTTTCCTCCTCCTTTCCTACCTGTGCCAAAAGCCGGCTCAGAAAAAGCCAACCAGTAACCGTGGCCTAAATCCAGGGAGCCGGCCAAATTAGCCGAAGAATGGAGTAATTTAACAAAGACTCCTGATGCCCCAAAGGGTGACTTGTCTCACTAGACAGGCAGGCGAGAGAAAGTGCCTGCTCGCCTGCCTGGAGCCCAGAGCCTGGGAGGGGCCCCTGTCCCTGACCCCCACCCCCACTGCCCACCCCCCTGCCCCTGGGGGTGCGATCTGGGGGTGGGGAGTGGGGGTGGAGGTGGGGGGCTGTGATTAACCAGTTCTGGCATCGCAGTTATTTGGCCAGAGCCCTGGCCTGGCTCCAAGTTTCCTGTGGAACAACAAGTGGGCGTGGGCCCTCGGATAGGCCGGAACCCTGTTCCAAGGAGGCATCGCATATTCGTGGCCAGAGACCTACAGAATGGGGTCAGGGCTGGGGTACTAGATGAGGATGTGTTCAACTTCTTGATCCGTTTATCAAGCGTGTTCAGTGTAGGCCATTAAATTGCACCCAGGGAACAGGCAACACGTGGGTGGGTCAGGGGTAAACTGTGAGTGAGGTGGTTCAAACCCCAGGGCAGCTCCGGCCCCCTTCTTTCTGGCTGTGGAAGAGGGTTCCTGGTGCTCATTTTTAAAAACACGACTTTAGATGAGAGAGCCCTTTAACAAAGTGTTAAGCCACCGAACTTTCTGGGTAGGCACCATGGAAGCAGCCTATTTCATCTTCGCAAACAACTATAAGGCCATGTAGATAAATAATGTAGACAAGGAAACAATGTTTTGGTCCAAACAGTACAGGAAAGGCTTGGAATTGTGCCTCCTGAGCACAACACCTAATGTTTGCCTTGTTCAAACTGTTCAAAGGATTTTATGGATACATTGTCTTAGAAGGCTCTGCGAGGCGGAGAGGGGAAGCACACTAGCCCATTTTACAGATTAGGAAACCGGGGCTCAGGGAGACCGTGACCTTTCTAAGGTCACAAAGGTAGTTTGCAGAGGCCAAACTTCAGGCCAAGGACTCCTGGCAAAGGGTACCAAACCTCCCTGGGTGTGGCCTGTCCCTTATGACCAGGGTCTGAATGTCCCTTATAAGCAGGGTCTGAATGTCCCCTTCTGTATGTCCAGACCCTGTGAGCTGCTATGTCTGTTGCCTTTACAGTCAACCTGTACTTTCCAATTCTTGAGGAATATTCAGTTCTTTCTTCTACTCCCTACCTTGAAGATTCTGGTCCTTTTTCACAATGTGGGATGCACCTGTCTGAAAAGGAAGCGGTCTAGATTCTGGTATTGGCATAGAACAACTTCCTCTTTTTCTCCTTGTATTTCTTGTGGTATCAGTTTTATCCCAACGCCTAAAAAAAAAAATCTCAGATTCCACACCACGCAGGAGGGGCTTAAAACAAACAAACAAACAAACAAACAAACAAAACACTTTCTCATCCACTAAGATGTAACTAATAGTCACCAGTGATTCTAAAATTTCCTCTGTGTGTGTGTGTTTCTTTTTTCACATTTTTTTTTCACCATGATTTTTCTTTTTCTGGTCATTTAGGAGGAAAGATATTTTTAAAAACGATCGTCGCTTTTTGTGTAACTCGCATGGTGTAATCCACACACTGGGTGGTTATTACTAACACCAGGAGAAAAAATACTGCAGAATTTCAGAACTAACCCCTTAGACACTTCTTCCATAGGCCTCGTTTATTTAGAATATGCCCAGTAAGCACTGGTTAAAAATTGATGATTCCAGAACAGTCTTCCTCAAGTGATTTTTGTAAAATCCCTAGGAGACCTTGAACATTCTGTTACAGTTTTACAATCACGGAGAGGAGGACGGAAGGTAGTGTTCACGAGGAATATTGCTTTATTACTCAGCTAAAAGTCCCTTTGGCTCTAAAAGCCCCTCCTCCCAGGCACTGCCGGCTGGGAGAAGTCAGCGTTTTCTCTCCCTTCCTGTGAACGATTCCATTTTTAAAATATGTAAAAGAAACCTCTGTTCTTGCAATAAATGATCCCCCCCCCCAGTGGCCAGAGACCACCCCCTTCTTATTTGCAGAACAGTAGCCATGGGGTGAGAGGCAGTTGTCATCAACTCACCTTGCAATGATGGCAAGCCTCTTGACACGCTGTTTACCACGTCTCCGACGCTGTTGCATGCTTTTTCTCACAGTGTATTAGCTCACAGTCTCCTCACTACAGCTCTACAGGGCAGATGCTGTTTTGCAGAGGAGTAATCCAGAGCACAGAAAGGTTGACCAACCTATCCAGGATCACACAGCTCAGCACCGTGCTCCAACCCATTATTCTTTGCTGCCTCCAGGCATCCATGCAGCCCGCAAAGCTTCAACCAAGTGGGTTAGCTCACTGACCTCTGTCCCAGAGGCAGAACTTTTTTCTGATATCACCAGAGTGTGGGTGAAAATCGGGGAGTCTCTTGTGCAGAATGGTGACTTGGAGCTCACTGAGAATGAGGAGGTGGGTGACCTTGATGGTAGGACAACGCTTTAGGTCTAACCCGAATATTTCCTTTAAATCTCTGAGCCAAGTCAGTGTATGTGTGTGTAACACAAACACATAGTGCTTCCCCAGTTAGGCAAACATGGCTTATGTAAAAAACTAAAAGTCCTTGATGGTTTAGCTTTGGACAAGCAGATTCATTTCAATTTATTTTAAATACTTGTAAAACTTAAATCGTAAAATGTTAACACTTGGTGGATTTTATCCGCTAGCTGAAGTTACTATCTTGGAAAACAGCAATCAATAAGCAAACTACAAACAAACAAAATAAATGCACAAGCAAGCAAGCAAACAACGAATTAGATCTAGCCATAATGCTTAAGAGAATATATATTTCGCTTGATTATATTTTCTAGTTACTCAGGTGTTCACAAGTAAAAGTTCTGTTTCATCTTTTATATATTTTAAAATATATTTATATGGGGGTGGCCTGAGTGGCTCAGTGGTTGAGCATCTGCCTTTGGCTGAGGTCGTGATTCTGGGGTCCTGGGATCGAGTCCCACATTGGGGTCCCCGCAGGGAGCCTGCTTCTCCCTTTGTCTATGTCTCTGGGTCTCATATGAATACATAAATAAAAAATCTTTTTAAAAAGATAAAATAAGGGATCCCTGGGTGGCTCAGTGGTTTAGCACCTGCCTTTGGCCAGGTCCTGGAGTCCCGGGATCAGGTCCTCCTCAGGGTCCCAGCATGGAGCCTGCTTCTCCCTCTGCCTGTGTCTCTCTCTCTATGTCTATCATGAATAAATAAATAAATAAAATCTTTTAAAATTTTTTTAAAAAGATAAAATAAAATATATTTATATGTATACATGAATCTTTCCTGTACATTTTTAAATATACAAAAATACTTTTTATATATTTATTTTTAAGATGTTATTGTTAGGTAACCTCTCGGCCCAATATGGGGCTCGAACCCACAACCTTGAGATGAAGAGTCGCATGCTCCACCGACTGAGCCAGCCAGGTGCCCCAGAAATACTCTTTAATCTTTAAATCTGTAATGTAGTAAATACATCATCTTTTATAAAACAGGTTTGGATGTCAATAAACTAAACCACAAGTAGAAAAAAATACCATTTTTCTTGAATAATTCAGTCTTTCAGTGCCCTCATGCTGTACTAAATAACCATCCACGATGAAAGAGAAAGAACACGAAGTCAAACTCTACCTCCATGGACATCATGACTGTCCCTGGAAACTTCTTTTCTTGGACCAAATTCCGAATATCAAGTTCTGTTCTCATGATCTATCTCTCTTCCTCCTAAAGAGAAAGTGAGAAAAGGACTCAATTCTCAAATATGTACCCGTACATATTTATTATTTATTTATTTATTTATTTATTTATTTATTTATTTGATATTATTTGTTTGAGAGAGGTGAGAGC